>NC_060138.1:599064106-599424106 GCF_021461385.2 Schistocerca piceifrons | reverse complement strand
GGGAATTTCTCATACATCAATATCAAAAAGTTGCCGTCACCTATAACAAGGAATTGCCGCCATCTAATGCCGTGTCCAACTGGAAGTAACTGGAGGGGTGAGGATGTTGCTTTTCTCAGCATCCTTTGCCAGTGGTATTGTGAACCAAGTCAGTGTCTGCACAGCTCGGTCAGTATGTAGAGCAGGTGGTTCCTCTGACCTACTATGGAAGTTGTGTGTTTGGGAGCAGGTTGCGGAGGTGCCGCAACCAGAAGTTTAGCTACTTGAGGTGGCAAAGGACACTGCCATGTACAAAGGGGATCGCTGTTCTTTGGGTGATGCGGCTGCTGGGTTGGTCACAACCAGATGGAATGCAATATTCTGAGACACTATGGTCTGCTGGTTTGGACAGGTTGGTTGCAATTCTCCTAAGCAGTGGCACACAACAGGACGTAGCCACTTGGGTTGTGCTAATACTGTGAGGTGACTGGTGGTGTGATGGGTAGCAGCAATCGCAGTGTCCGAGCAGGTGTGCTGCTGCCTCTCGGACAGCAGCGCATGGTACAACCCAGCAAAGTGGTCAGCACGTGGGCGCACTTTGTCCTGACCAGCACGTCTGCTGTGGGGTCAGAGCAAAGATGCGACAGAAAGATAACATGTGCTGAGTTATGTTGAAGTCGGTTTTCTTTATAGTTTTGCTTGCGTGATTAGCAAAGAAAGTGACCTATTTAACTACATCTTTTAGATATATTTGTAACACCTGCATCGTCTCAGACTGCAGAGAACGATAAGCACCATTTCCCACCAAATAAAAAAAGAACTCCAACCCCTGCGAATTTAATTTTATAAATAAACAGTGCATCCTTTACTATGTAACTGACATTGATTTTAATTTCTTGTCGTGAAATCCTTCCTCTTCAGCACAGACTGAGTCCTTTTGCCGCCAAGTTCCAGGTGGAGGAGGGGAGGAGGGGCTGAGAATTTACCAGAGGGGCGGGGGCTGAATAATTGATTGATTTAATTAATTAGTCAATCAAACTGACAGTGTGGGAGAGGTCTAATTGAATAACTCAGGTCTGGAAGTGTGCTTGTATCGGCAAGGGCTAAGGGGGTCGGTAACAGGTATCCAGAGCATTGGCGAAGTTGGAGCGGGAGGGGGAGATGGAGTAGTGGAGGAATTCCTCAGAATGGCGGATTATCCCAAGGTGGTCATAAATCAATTAACAGAACAATTGGTTAAGGGGTGGGGGAGGGTGTCATAAGTCAATCAAGTTTCTCCTGAATGTGTACTTGACACTGAACGTAGGCAACCTGCACTGGCAATGGTTACGCTACTACTAACACTTCCGCAATCATGGACGCCCATAGAGGCAGCATGGCTCACTATTTCTGGAGGGGCTTCCAACGACTTGTTGATTCCATGCCACGTAGAGTTGGTGCACTACGCCAGGCGAAATATTTGGAGGTATCCCACGGCTTCTGTCACCTCAGTGTGTATTGCAGCCTACAAGATCCATACATTCATAGAGGGTGGAGTTATTGATAGTTGGGAGCTCCAACATTAGGTGCGTTATGGGGCCTCTTAAGACATGGCTGCCAAGAAGGGAAAGAAAACCAGTGCACACTCTGTGTGCATACCAGGTGGAGTCATTCCAGATGTGGTACAGGTCCTTCTGGATGCCATCAAGAGTACAGGGTGCAGCCATCTGCAGGTGGTTGCTCACGTCGGTCCCCATGACGTTGTGCCACTTTGGACCAGAAGAGATTCTCTCTGGTTTCGAGCGGCTAACAGAAGTGGTAAAGGCTGCCAGTCTTGCTTGCAAGATGAAAGCAGAGCGGACCATTTGCAGCATAGTCGACAAGGCCGATTGCGGACCTCTGGTACAGAGCCGAGTGCAGCGTCTGCATCAGAGGCTCAGACGGTTCTGCAACCGTGTAGGCTGCAGATACTCGACTTGCGCCAAAGGGTGGTTGGTTTCAGGTTCGGCAGAATAGGTCAGGTGTCCACTATACGCACGAGGCGGCTACACGGGTAGCAGGAGCTGTGTGGCGTTGACTGGGCGATTTTTTAGGTTAAAGGGTTTCGAGAAAACACAAGAAGGACTTCAGTCACAAAATGTGCAGGCCGAACACAGGAAGAACGTAGATACAGGATCCATCGGTATAACAGTTGTAAATTGTCGTAGCTGTGTTGGGAAAGTTTTAGAGCTCCAAGCGTTAATACAAAACACTGACGCTCAAATCGTTATAGGCACTGAAAGCTGGCTAAAGCAGGAGATAAGCTCAGCCGAAATTTTTGCGAAGAACCTAATGGTATCCCGAAAGAATAGGCTAAACACGGGTGGCGGTAGCGTGTTTGTTGCTGTTAGAAGTTGTTTATCTTGTAGTGAAATTGTACCAAATAGTTCCTGTGAGTTAGTATTGGCAGAGGCCATTGTTGTCAACCGGAATAAAATAATAATTGGATCCTTTTACCGACCTCCCAGTTCAGATGATACAGTTGCTGAAAGGTTCAAAGAAAACTTGAGTTTGATATCAAACACTTACCCGACTCATACGATGATACTTCCTAGTGACTTTAATTTACCCTCGCTATGTTGGCGAAAATACATGTTTAATTCCGGAGGTACTCATTAAACATCATCCTAAATTGTGCATTTTCTGATAATTATCTGGAGCAGTTAGTTCATGAGCCCACGCGAATAGTAAACGGTTGTGAAAACACACTTGACCTCTTAGCAAAAAATAGTCCTGAGTGAATAATGAGCATCAAAACGGATACAGGGATTAGTGAACACAGCGTTGTCGCAGCGAGATTGAATATTGTAACCTCCAAATCATCCAAAAATAAATGAAAAATGTACCAACAAATTCAAAGAAGCAGGTAAAAATTCACTTGACACCTTCCTGAGAGACAGTCTCCACTCCTACCAAATTAATAGTAAAAGTGTAGACAAGACGTGGCTTGAATTCAAAGAAGTGGTATCGGTAGCAGTTGAGAGATTTATACCAAATAAATTAGAAACGACGGACTTGATCCTCCTTGGTACACAAAACGGGTTAAAACACTGTTGCATAAACAACGAAACAAACATGTCAAATTTAAACAGACGCAAAATCCCCAAGATTGGGGATCTTGTACACAAGCTTGAAATTTAGTGCGGACTTCAATTCAAGATGCTTATAACAGTTTCCACAACGAAACTTCGTCTCGAAACCTGGCAGAAAATCCAAAGAGATTCTGATCGTATGTGGAGCATGTTAGCGGCAAGAAACAATCAATGCCTTCTCTGCGCGATGGCAATGGAGATACTATCGAAGACAGTGCTGCAAAGCAGAGCTACTAAGCACAGCCTTCCAAAATGCCTTCACAAAAGAAGATGAAGTAAATACTCCAGAATTCGAATCAAGAACAGCTGTCAGAATGAGTAACGTGGAAGTAAATACCCTCGGAGTAGTGAAGCAACTTAAATCACTTAATAAAAGCAAGTCTTCTGGTCCAGACTGTATACCAGTTGTGATCCTTTCAGAGTATGCTGATGCAGTAGTTCTATACTTAACAGTCATGTATAACCGTTCACTCGAGGAAAGATCCGTACCCAAAGACTGGAAATTCGCGCAGGTCACACCAATATTCAAGCAAGATAGTAGAAGTAATCCACTTAATTACAGGTCCATATCATTAACGTCGATATGCAGCAGGATTCTGGAACATATATTGTGTTCGAACATTATGAATTACCTCGAAGGAAACTGTCTATAGACACACAGTCAACATGGGTTTAGAAAACATCGTTCTTGTGAAACACAACTAGCTCTTTATTCGCATGAAGTGTTGACTGCCATTGACAAGGGATTTCAGATCGATTCCGTATTTCTGGATTTCCAGAAGGCTTTTAACACTCTACCACACAAGCGGCTTGTAGTGAAATTGCGTGCTTTTGGAATATCGTCTCAGTTATGTGACTTGATTTGTGACTTCCTGTCAAAGAGGTCACAGTTCGTAGTAATTGACGGAAAGTCATCGAGTAAAACAGAAGTGATTTCTGGCGTTCCCCAAGGTTGTGTTGTAAGCCCTTTGCTGTTCCTTATCTATATAAACGATTTGGGAGACAATCTGAGCAGCCGTCTTGGATTGTTTCCAGATGACGCTGTCGTTTATCGACTAATAATTTCATCAGAAGATCAAAACAAATTGCAAAACGATTTAGAAAAGATATATGAATAGTGCGAAAATTTGTAGTTCGTCTACATACATACTCCGCAATCCACCATACGGTGCGTGGCGAAGGGTACCTCGTACCACAACTAGCATCTTCTCTCCCTGTTCCACTCCCGAACAGAACGAGGGAAAAATGACTGCCTATATGCCTCTGTACGAGCCCCAATCTCTCTTAACTTATCTTTGTGGTCTTCCCGCGAAATATAAGTTGGCGGCAGTAAAACTGTACTGCAGTCAGCCTCAAACGCTGGTTCTCTAAATTTCCTCAGTAGCGATTCACGAAAAGAACGCCTCCTTTCCTCCAGAGACTCCCACCCGAGTTTCTGAAGCATTTTCGTAACACTCGTGTGATGATCAAACCTACCAGTAACAAATCTAGCAGCCCGCCTCTGAATTGCTTCTATGTCCTCCCTCAATCCGACCTGATAGGGATCCCAAACGCTCGAGCAGTACTCAAGAATAGGTCGTATTAGTGTTTTATAAGTGATCTCATTTACAGATGAACCCCATCTTCCCAAAATTCTACCAATGAACCGAAGACGACTATCCACCTTCCCCACAACTGCCATTACATACTTGTCCCACTTCATATCGCTCTGCAATGTTACGCCCAAACGTATAATCGACGTGACTGTGTCAAGCGCTACACTACTAATGGAATAGTCAAACATTACGGGATTCTTTTTCCTATTCACCTGCATTAATTTACATTTATCTATATTTAGAGTTAGCTGCCATTCTTTACACCAGTCACAAATCCTGTCCAAGTCATCTTGTATCCTCCTACAGTCACTCAACGACGACACCTTCCCGTACACCACAGCATCATCAGCTAAC
Organism: Schistocerca piceifrons; assembly: GCF_021461385.2. Lineage (NCBI taxonomy): Eukaryota > Metazoa > Arthropoda > Insecta > Orthoptera > Acrididae > Schistocerca > Schistocerca piceifrons. The sequence goes on along the minus strand of NC_060138.1, from coordinate 599,419,068 downwards.
AACCGCACATTGCTATCCACCCTATCCAAAAGATCATTTATGTAGATAGAAAACAACAGCGGACCTACCACACTTCCCTGGGGCACTCCAGATGATACCCTTGCCTCCGATGAACACTCACCATCGAGGACAACGTACTGGGTTCTGTTACTTAAGAAGTCTTCGAGTCACTCACATATTTGGGAACCAATCCCATATGCTCGTACCTTAGTTAGGAGTCTGCATTGGGGCAGCGAGTCAAACGCTTTCCGGAAGTCAAGGAATATGGCATCCGTCTGATACCCTTCATCCATGGTTCGCAAGATATCAAGTGAAAAAAGGGCGAGTTGCGTTTCGCAGGAGCGATGCTTTCTAAAGCCGTGCTGATGCTTGGACAGCAATTTCTCTGTCTCAAGGAAATTCATTATATTCGAACTGAGAATATGTTCGAGAATCCTGCAACAAACCGATGTTAAGGGTATTGGTCTGTAATTTTGAGGATCCGTCCTTCTACCCTTCTTATATACAGGCGACACCTGTGCTTTTTTCCAGTGGCTCGGGACTTACGTTGGGCAAGAGATTGACCATAAATAACCAAAAGTGTGAAATCATCCACATGAGTGCTAAAAGGAATTCATTAAACTTCGGTTACACGATAAATCAGTGAAATCTAAAGGCTGTAAATTCATCTAAATACCTAGAAATTACATTTATGAACAACTTAAATTGGAAGGAACACATAGAAAATGTTGTGGGGAAGGCTAACAGACGACTGCGTTTTACTGGCGGGACGCTTAGAAAATATAACAGATCTACTAACAAGGGAACCTCCCCACCCCACCCCCCTCAGATTTAGTTATAAGTTGGCACAGTAGATAGGCCTTGAAAAACTGAGCACAGATCAATCGAGAAAACAGGAAGAAGTTGTGTGGAACTATGAAAAAAAAGCAGAATATACAAATTGAGTAGTCCATGTGCAAGATAGGTAACATCAAGGATAGACAGTTCAGGAGCGCCGTGGTCCCGTGGTTAGCGTGAGCACCTGTGGAATGAGAGGTCCAAGGTTCAAGTCTAGCCTCGAGGGGAAAATTTTAATTTCTTTATTTTCCAAAGTTATGATCTGTCAGTTCGTTCATTGACGTTTCTGTTCACTGTAATAAGTTTAGTGTCTGTGTTTTGCGACCGCACCGCAAAACCGTGCGATTAGTAGAGGAAAGGACGTGCCTCTCCAATGGGAACCGAAAACATTTGATCGCAAGGTCATAGGTCAACCGATTCCTCCACGGGAAAACACGTCTGATACATTCTATACGACACTGGTGACGGCATGTGCTTCACATGACTGGAATATGTTGTCGACCCACCTAACTTGTACACTTGGCGAATGGGTATAAAGATTCTTCTACCTTGCCCGATTTAGGTTTTCTTGTGGATATGATAATCACCCCCAAAAAAGTGATGAAAGCATAAGAGTTTGTCACATAAACTGCAACAAATGAATGCAACAGTTTCACAGTCGCACAGTTTTCCCTGTGCTCTGTAAAAACATATGTTTTTAACGTTTTCATAGTTTTCTTTGTGTAGACAGTCAAATCCTGCATATGTTCAAGCAAATCTGAACATGTCCTGGAATTTTGGAGAGCGAAGTTGATTATGTGTGAGTGCCTGAACTTTGATAATTGTCTGAAAACAAAACATTAAACTTTTCGCTCGAGGGTAGACTTGAACCAAGGACGTCTCGTTCCGCAGGTGCTCACACTAACCACGGGACCACGGCGCTCCTCAGTTCACATTATCCTTGATGTTGCGTATCCTGCGCATGGACTACTCGGTTTCTATATTTTGCTTATTTTTTTCATAGTTCCACTGTAGTGACGTAACAAGACTGTTACGCCACACTAGTTGCCGAAAGAAAGGCACGCGTACACACACGCCGACGGGTGTCAAGTCTGGAACAGGATAACTATTGAATGGTAGCAAGAAAAGTACGTAGCTGCTTTATACTTAACTTTAATGTTTCCTTGTGATACATGTCTCTTGACTATACAATTGCGACTCCTAAGATACATGCACTGTTACAATTGGCGCCTTGCTAAGTCGTAGCCATGGACTTAGCAGAAGGCTATTCTAACTGTCTCTCGGCAAATGAGAGGAAGGCTTCGTCCGTATTGTCGCTAGCAATGTCGTCGTACAACTGGGGCGAGTGCTCTATCGTATCTCGAGACCTGCCTTGTGGTGGCGCTAGGTCTGCGATCACACAGTGGCGACACGCGGGTCCGACATGTACTAAATGGACCACGGCCGATTTAAGCTACCACCTAGCAAGTGTGGTGTCTGGCGGTGACACCACATTCCTCCCCCGCAAATCGGCGAACGGTCGTGAGATAAGGCTTCCGCCCGCTGTGGGGAGGACCCCATGTTGACGTATGCGATGAGGTGGGGAGCCTAACAACAGGCGAGGCTGTGCCACCCGCACCCGGCCATTCGGTCCGAGGGGAGCCAGGAAACGCCTGAAAACCTAGTCCAGGGTGCACGTCAACATGCGGTGTATGCGCCCGTAAAGAAACAGGAGGGGCCGAAGGGTCGACCTCCATTGCGTCAGGGTAGCCGACGCGCGATGACGTCATGTGGTCCGGAGCGGGCGAGAGGTCCATGGTGGAGGACAGCTGGTCACGGGAAGCGATCGGCGGCGCGTGACCCTGGGAGGCGCTTGGTGGCTGCAGCGAAGCGTCGAATGCGGGCTGCGCCGGCGGGAGAACAGGCGGCGGCGGCGGCGGCGGCGGCGGCTGCTGCGGCGGCGCGTCGCCATGGGGCAAAATGGAAGGCATCGTCGGTAACACCTGGGGATGAGACGAGCCAGTAGATGGGTTCCCAGGGCGCTGACCGGACGGCACCGTCGCTGAAAGCAGACGGGGAGCGGCAGAATCCGTGCGACGACAGAGGCGCAGCTGATTGAGATGCCGACCCACCTCACCAGAGGCCCCCAAAACCAAATACATCGCGCGGCCGAGGCAGCGAAGAATGCACCCTGCGAGCCAACGCCGTGTACCGCGATAGTTGCGATAAAATACAACGTCGCCTGGAGCAAAAGCAGGAGTCTGCCGCTGCACAGGAACCTGATGCGGCGGATGCAGCAAAGACATCAAGGTGCGATGAGGACGACCGTGGAGCAACTCAGCTGGCGAGCGACCCTCTCGGGGCTGAGAGCGATACGAAGACAAAAAGAGCAACAACGCGTCCTCCCGAGAATGCGACTCTTTCAATTTCAACATCTGTGACTTGAAAGTCCGGATCAACCGTTCAGCGGCACCGTTTGACTGAGGCGAAAACGGCGCGGATGTCAGATGTTGAATACCATTGGCCTGGCAGAATGACTGAAATTCTGCGGACATGAATTGTGGGCCATTGTCGGAAACAATAGTCTGCGAAAGACCTTCAATGCAAAAGATAGCTGACAACGCTTGGATGGTGACGGAGGACGTCATGGAAGACATCCGGACAACAAAAGGAAAATTACTGAAGGCGTCGAACAGAACAAACCATCGAGCATTCCAGAATGGACCAGCAAAATCAATGTGCAAGCGTTGCCAAGGGGAAGTGGCTTTTGGCCATGCAAAGACTTTCCGCGGCGGTGCGGATTGTTGTTCGGCACACGCCATGCAAGAAGAACACATATTCGTAATCGCAGCATCGATTCCGAACCAAGTACAGTGCTGACGAGCAAGTTGTTTCGTTCGCACTATACCCCAATGTCCGTGGTGAAGAAGCTGTAAAACAGAGGACTGTAACGAACGTGGGACCACGACTCTGGACTGATCATTATCAGAACGCAACAACAAAACACCACGTCTAACAAAAAGTCTCTCCTTGTGAGCAAAAAATCGGCGAACCAACGGATCCTCGATCCGAGACTTTGACAAAGGCCATTGCGTAGCAACAAAACGCAAAACAGTAGCAAGGACAAGGTCAGCAGCTGTGGCTGTAGCTACACGACGAAAATCAATCGGAAACGATTCGACCACTTCATCAGTTTCTGAATCAATGAACATGCAAGCAAGTTCGGAAGAATCGAATGCTTTATCCTCAGCAACAGGCAAACGGGACAACGCATCGGCGTTTCCGTGCTTAGCAGTGGACCGATACAAGATATCGTAGCGGTACTGCGAGAGGAAAATAGACCAGCGAATGAATTTCTGCGCTGTACGCGGAGGTACAGGCTTGTTCGTATGAAAAAGCGATGTCAAAGGTTTGTGGTCTGTGATGATGGTAAAGTGACGACCATACAAGAAATCATGGAACTTAGTAACACCAAACACGAGAGCCAAAGCTTCTTTCTCTATCTGGGAATAATTTCTTTGCGCAGATGAGAGCAATTTGGACGCAAAGGCAATAGGGCGATCATGCGAGCCAACTTTGTGCGCAAGCACAGCACCGATCCCGAAATCCGATGCATCTACCATCAACAAAAGGGGTTGCTGGGGATCGAAAGGCGTGAGGCAAGTATTAGAAAGCAACGCCGATTTCAACTGGCGAAAGGCGCGTTCGCATTCCGTCGTCCAGACGAACGGAACACCTTTACGGCGTAAGCGATGAAGCGGAGCTGAAATGGAAGAGGCATTGCGCACATATTTATGATAATAGTTAATTTTACCCAACACACTCTGTAGCTGTTTCAGATTTTGAGGGGAAGGCAAATCTTGTATGGCACGGAGGTGCTCTGGACTCGGATGTATGCCTTGGGCATTGATGACATGGCCCAGGTATGGTAAGTCACGAGCAAAAAACACACATTTGTCCTTCCTCAAGTGAAGACCATTTTGTCGCAAGACCTGAAATAACGTTCGTAGGTTCGCAAGATGATCTTCTTCTGTCTGTCCGGAGATCACTATATCGTCCAGATAGTTTGCTGCAGTAGGGACCGACGCACAAATAGTTTGTAAATATTGCTGAAACAAGGCAGGGGCGGATGCACACCCGAACGGCAGTCTTTTGAACCTGTACAATCCAAGATGCGTGTTAACCACCAACACGCGCTGGGATTCGTCGTCCACCGGTATTTGCAAGTACGCATCGGCGAGATCCAACTTTGAAAAATATTTTCCCAGGCACAGTTTAGCAAAAAGATCTTCCGGGCGGGGCAAAGGAAAAGTAGCAGTCACTAGTTGTGGATTCACTGTGGCCTTGAAGTCCACGCAAAGTCTCAATTTTCCGGAAGGTTTTGGCAAAATGACTAAGGGTGAGGCCCAGAGAGAAGCTTGCACACGTTCAATTACACCCTGTGATTCTAGATCGTTTAACGTTCTTGCGACCTCATCACGCAATGCTTGGGGAACATTGCGCGCTCTGAAAAATTTCGGTTGCGCGTTTACTTTCAGTTCCAAACGTGCTTCATAGTTTTTAGCGCAACCTAAGCCCGGTGCAAAAATGTCTGCAAATTCGTCACATAGACGAGAAACACTGTCTGAAGGCACAGTGTGAATCACTGATAGGACCTGATTTACAATAGACATGTTAAACAACTGAAATAAATCTAAGCCAAACAAGTTCACTGCAGTAGAAGAACGAAGAACGTAAAATGACACAAGTTTTGTTTGTCCCTTGTATGTTGCAAGAAGGCTGCACTGTCCGAACGCAGGAATTTTCTGTCCTGAATATGTGGTTAGCTTAACATTTGCGGCACGCAACGGAGGTTTGCCCAGTTGTTTGTACGTGTCGTGATTGAGCAATGAAACTGCAGCTCCGGTATCGAGCTGGAATGGTATCACTTTGCCTTCAAAGTCTAAGTCCACAAAAAGTCCTGCTGACGACAAGAGCGGCTGTTTTGTGCAATTTGAACAGACACTGGTACAGAATCACTTGCTAATTGACGTGATTTCCGGCGACGTTGACGCACAGTTTTTGTGGGACGAACACAGTCACTGTTAGAGAAAGTGTCACTGGACGAAGTGGAATTAACGACATGAATGTCCATGGGCGAAGGTCCACGATCCTGAGTGTCCTTGGTTCGATTCCGGCGCGAAGCAAAGGGCCTGGAATGATTGTGATTGTCTGATCTGAGCTTTTTCTGGCAAACACTTTGAACATGTCCTTTCCTATTACAGAAAAAGCAAATAGCTTGGCGTGACGGGCAATGTTCAAACGAATGTCTAGTAGCACACCGCGGGCATGATTTCACTGCATTTGTGGGCTGGCGCGGCACACGTGGCTTAGAGCGCGGCGGGAGCTGCGTTTGTTTGTGCGATGGCAGTCGACCGGGCCGCGCAGCGCGCCCGGCGGGCCGGTTAATGTTACACACTGCTGGCGAAGTTTCAAAAGATTCCTGAGCACAGTCAAGTGTGTCTTGTCTATCCAATATGTCTATCACTTGTTGAAGGGAGGGATTAACTAGTTTCAAAATTTGCTCCCGTATGCGAACATCAGAAACATTCTGTGCAATTGCATCACGCACCATTGTATCTGAATAAGAAAGACCACAGTCACAGTCAAAGGCACAGTCCCTAGTAAGGCCTTGCAATGTTGCTACCCACTCCTATTAGTTTGACCGGCCGTACGTTTCGTACGAAAAAACGTATACCATTTTGCAACCACATTAACTGTTTCTTTGAAATAGGCATCTAAAGCAGACAAAATTTCCTCGTAGGACAGAGTTGCTACGTCGCGTCGGGGAAACAATTTCACTATCACACGGTAGGTGGACACACCGACACAAGAAAGCAAAAACGGCTGCCGCTCATTACCTTGAATTCTGTAGGCAGCGAGGTGGAAGCCGAACTGTCGGGACCATTCTCGCCACGACTCGTGGTTCGGGTCGTAGTGCCTAAAAGGTGGTGCAACTGCATGTTGTGGCTGCGGTAGCGATGAAGCGGCGACCGCTGCATCGGTTTGAATGGCACGTTGACCCTGGACGAGGTGTCCAAGGGCATCCAATAACGCCTGCGTCTGCTGATTCTGCAAGCGATAAAATTCGGAAAGTACATCTGGAGATTGTGGCGAAGCCATGACACAAATAAATGTAAGCAAAGTAAAACACAAGATCCTTTGTAGACTCGTCGCCAATCTGTAGTGACGTAACAAGACTGTTACGCCACACTAGTTGCCGAAAGAAAGGCACGCGTACACACACGCCGACGGGCGTCAAGTCTGGAACAGGATAACTATTGAATGGTAGCAAGAAAAGTACGTAGCTGCTTTATACTTAACTTTAATGTTTCCTTGTGATACATGTCTCTTGACTATACAATTGCGACTCCTAAGATACATGCACTGTTACAATTGGCGCCTTGCTAGGTCGTAGCCATGGACTTAGCAGAAGGCTATTCTAACTGTCTCTCGGCAAATGAGAGGAAGGCTTCGTCCGTATTGTCGCTAGCAATGTCGTCGTACAACTGGGGCGAGTGCTCTATCGTATCTCGAGACCTGCCTTGTGTTGGCGCTAGGTCTGCGATCACACAGTGGCGACACGCGGGTCCAACATGTACTAAATGGACCGCGGCCGCTTTAAGCTACCACCTAGCAAGTGTGGTGTCTGGCGGTGACACCACATCCACACAACTTCTTCCTGTTTTCTCGGTTGATCTGTGTTCAGTTTTTCAAGGTCTATCCACTGTGCCCACTTATAACTAAATCTGAGGGGGGTGCGATGGGGAGGTGCCCTTGTAAGGAGACTGCCTACACTACGCTTGTCCGTCCCCTTTTAGAATACTGATGCGCAGTGTGGGATCGTTACCAGATTGGACTGAGTACACCGAAAAAGTTCAAAGAAGGGCAGCACGTTTTGTATTATCGCGATACATTGGAGAGTTTCACAGGACTTGGGCTAGACATCATTAAAAGAAAGGCGTTTATCGTCGGGACAGAATCTTCTCACGAATTTCCAGTCACCAAATTTCTCCTCCTCATGTGAAAATATTTTGTTGACACCGACCTACATAGGGAGAAACGATCACTACTTCAAAATAAGGGAAATCAGAGCTCGTACGGAAAGATATAGGTGTCCGTTCTTTCCGTGCGCTATACGAGTTTGGAATAATAGAGACTTGTGAAGGTGGTTCGATGAACCCTCTGCCAGGCAATTAAATGTGATTTGCAGAGTATCCATGCAGACGTAGATGTAGATGTAGCTCTTTTGTGATCGCGTAAACCACGATTCCCCATGAAATCCGTTCTTTGCTTATCTTACTCCAATATCGAGTATCCTAATAATTAAGGCGAATGTGCAGGAAATGCGGGGAAGTCAGATTCGAGTTCCTTTGTGCTATAATTTTTCGATGGTCACGGCATATTTATTTTCTCCATCGTCTGGAACACACCCATTTACGAATAAGGTTTCAAGACGTGCACAGGTGAAGGGGCCCCCCTCTGCATCATTCGTCTGTCCTGGACTCTGTGGACTCCTAGAGCGGCTGCAGACGGGGCCGCCTCAACACTGCCTTCCGCTTCCCGCGGGGTGCGGAAATTGCTTTCCGGACGGGCTGCCATCGCAAAGATGCCTGCCTCTCCGCTGTTGTAAATTGCTCCGGAAAAATGTAGGACGCAGCGCTGAGTAGGAACTGCAGGCTATCCTTTCCCGTTGGTGAACGTGGAACGCATTGTGGAGAGGCACCTGCCTCGTCTCCACATGAACAACTTCTGCTGCAACACATAAGGAAACGACGCCAATGTTGCACGCTGTATGATTGTTTCGCAACAGAAGGTAATGTTACATATGAAACGCGAAAGCATGAAATGGTTTACGAACATCATGTTGCTCGGATAGCGACAGATGCTAGGAGAGAAAATATGAGCTACAGTCAGTAGTGATGCTTAGAGATGACTCGATCCAAAAGCAAATATATACTTATGTCGCTATACAGAAGGAGATGTATGTGATTTATTTTTTTTCTGATTTCTTTGATTCTTCCCGATGCAATTTCGTTTGTTGTGTCATTATCTTCATCTCAAAATAGCACTTACAATACAGGACTAACTATACATAATATTAAATTATTTGTTACATTTTCATACATACACCACCATCCATTCGTTCTTACGTATCTCCACTTACACTAATACTTAAATCTATTTTCGAGAAACAGGTTGTGACCCTCAATGCGCTTTTTTAATCAACTTACCTGCTGTAATCAATTTTTATAACGACATCCGTTTTCATTTCAACACAGTGGTGCAACCAGGCCGTCAGATTATGTAAAGCCTGGAATAGCGAAGAGACGGAGCTTTCCAGAACCTCAACACGGAGAATACGACACAAATCAACACATCTGCGCCGAACGCTGAGCTTCAATATGCTCCTGAAAACAGGAAAATTAAAGGAACTGATCAGTGTTTTTGAAGAAAGAAACATCTACATACTAGCTTTGCGAGAGACCAGGTTCCTGGATGAACAGCCAATAAATTAAGAAAGGTACAAAATCTATAAGGCAAAACCTACGGTAAGAAATAGCTCAAATATATCCAATCTAGGAACAACCTTTGCAGTCAAGAAGAACATAACTGAATTTATCATGGGTTTTGCGTCACCTTCAGAGAGGATTTGACTTATCTCCTTTACGTATGGAAATAAAGTGCATTCTGTTATTAATAAGCATGCCTCCCAAAACGAAGATAACAAGAGAAATCCGAAAAAAGTGGACAACTTTTGGCATATTCTCGAAGATGCAGCATCCCAAATTCGTCACCATAACGTTAAGCTCATATTCGCTTATTTCAATGCCCAAAAGAGCATAAATAGAGAACAGCTGTGGGAGACTACCTGGTGCATATCAGATCCAACACAAAAGGGGAAGATTTATCACCTTCTGCAGACAATTTAACCTGCAGCTAATGTTTACATATTTTAAAGTACTCCCAAGGAAGAAGAAAACTTGGGTTTCTTCCATCATAATGCTAGGGCAGCTCCAAGTGGTCAGGTTGCAATAATAACCCGAAGTCGAAATAAATTCTAAACGTAAAAGTAAGAAAGAGCGTCAACATCGACTCAGACCACCATCTCTCAGAGACCAAAGTAAGATTTCAACCGAAGAGATTTATGAACGAGAAACCTAGAATCACATAAGAGACACTGAGCAAAACAAAGGTATGTACCTCGAAAACTGTCTAACATGGAGATGAGCACCTGTGAAGAAATAAAAGAAGTCTCAACCAAGATATCAGAAGGTTTGGTACACGCTCTGCGAAAACGGAACCTCAAGTGCTGGAATGAAAAGTGTGACGAAGCACTTCAAAGAAGATTAAAATCCTGGAAGAGGTGGAACTCTAAGAAGACCGAGGAGGAATGCGTAGACTACAAGAATGAAAGGAAAGAAACATCCAAGATAAGAACATAGAAGAGGAAATGTGACAAAAGCTGAATGGGAAAAGTGGAAAAAAAATTCAGAAACAACAACACAATGAAGTTTGACAGGATCTTCAAAGAGGAGCTCTAGGGATATTAACAGCTTGAACGGTGCTTTAGGGGAACGGATGGGAGCATATGCACAAATGACAAAGAAAACCTTCAGCTCTTGGCAGACTATTTCGAAGGGCAGCTGAACTGTGAAGCGTCCAGAAACAAATCCACAAGACGTTAGATCCCAAACCATCAAGCCTCAGTGAAAACAGGAAGGTAATCAAGGAGCTCAAGGACAATAAGGTACCAGGAGAAGACGCTATTGTGGCAGAAATATGGAAAATTGAAGAGAAAGTCGCTGCAGAAGGAACACAATGCCTTATGGAAGAAATATGGAAAACTGAAAAGATACTGACAAACTAGAAATGTGCCCTCACATAGCTATTTAATAAAAAAGGAAATCGATAGGATCTGAGTAACTATAGATATATTTCCTTACTTTCAATCGCTTGTAAGGTACTCTCCATAGTCCTGCTAAGAAGAGTTGAAGAACAGACCAATCACCTCATTGGGAATTTCAAGCTGGTTTCCCAAAAAGGCAGATAATGCATGGATTTGTTCAGCCTCAAGAGCATTCTGAGAACTGGAGCAATAAGATGCCAGAGCACAGTAGTGATTTTTGTCGGCTTTATAAAAGCAAAAGACTCAATTGTCAGTCAAACTTCATCTAGTGTTTTCGATGAATTCGGAACCGATAGAAAAACGAGGGAAATTTTCAAACAAAGTCTGACGATCATCATCACAAAAGTTAAATGTTTGGAGAAATCTCTGAGTCTTTTGAAATAAAGACAGGAGTCAGACAAGGAAACGGATTATCCCTAGCTCTCTTCAGTCTCGTCCTACATAAAAAATGAGAACCTGGGAAGAAGCTGTAAAGTTGGAATGAATAAGTGGAATACACCTTGGAAAGAAAGGAAACACTTGGAAATCAAATGAAACTTCCTGGCAGGTGTTGGAAATCAGTTGTTTTGCCCTTTTAGCCAGAAACAGATGCACAAAGCATGCTGGAGATCTTGCATAAAATCGCTTGAAAAACGGATCTCAAAGTCTACTGACAAAGACTATTGACAGAACTTGGAAGAAAAGGTAAAACGAGGAGCTCTATAAGTACACCAAAAAATTAACAGCGAATGCGGAAACGACGGTTGAAATTTTGTGGACACCTAGCAAGAATGGACGAAAAGTGACTGAGCAGAATGATCTTCAGTTATATCGCATCATTAATGTCCACCTGTAAGTGGGTAGAAGAGGTCAAAATAGATGCACAAGAAACTAGTATCACGCTACAGATGATCCAAAACAGAGAATAATTTGGAAGCAAGTCAACACCAAAAAACCTCTTCAAGAGAGACCACTAACGAGGAGGCCCACACAATACATTTTCGAAAAAGAGAGAAAGGAATGAAGTGAAAGAATGAAGAGGTTCTGGGAAGAGAGTAAAAGAAAAGCCGAAAAGCCTTTAAATTCTGCACGGTCCATAGCTGGCCAACTTCGGAAGAAAAAGATTGTCAAAACACTTTACAAACCGTGTATTGGCTCTTCTTGATCGTTATTCAACGTGAGACCAAACCCCTCATCGCGATTATTTTACTGTGTAAAGATATCAACAATTGTTCGGAATCTGTTATATTCAGCAAACAAGTTTTGTAATAGATGTTTTAAGGGAAAAGAAAAATTCTGTACGGAATAAATGCGCCGAGTAGCGCAAAGAATTAATTTTTATATATGTGACAAGCGTAAGAAATAATATCTCAGATAATTTGAGAGGAACGGCATAGTGTATTCGTTGTACAGTTATTTACTCGTCAAAGTAAGTCATCAAAAGTATCGGTGTTTTATTTAAAATGACAGTTTACCGAACCTAATTGCTTCTATCATAAACAATTTGTATTTATGTAGAAATATTTCGCAGCAATCAGAGTGAAGATAATTGACGATGGATGAAGGCTGTTAACTAATACTATATAAGCGGTTTCGTATTGTAATAGGTGTTCTCTCAGAACAGCAAGCTGTATCTTTTAAATATTGAAGCCTGGTGTGACCGTAAGTTACAAAATAACATTTTAATTGTTTCAGTTACGAGAGCCGTTATTCCTCGGAGGCTTTGTAAAAATCACTAAAAGGAAAGTCACCATAAAAGTCAAGCAAAGTTACATTAACATTAAAATTGAAATTCTATTTGAGAGATCGCGACTCATACCTGTAATACGAATATTTATCTCATTTCATGAATAAGTTTGGTTTGGTTCGCAAACATAATCCATTATTGGGCAATGTTGCTCTGAAGCAATATCAAAATTGAACACTATTTCTTGCGACATTTCTCAAGCTTCGTCTTTTGATTGGCAATGATGCTTCAAGGAAAGTTTAAACTCTCTGCTCCAGCGATATTCTGTTCCCTCTGCTGCGAATTTTCTGTGTAGTGTCCATCTTTGGCAGGCGGCGTGCTAATTTATGTGACTATCAGTTACCGAAACAGCAGTTCCTTTCAAATTTGAAGCTCTGTTTTGTCTTATACAAAGAAAACTGTATATAAACGGAAACAGGAAATTTTGATGGTGCGTTATGATACAGATGTGATAGCCTGTAGGCAACATTGCCACGGAGTTGAACTTTATAACATGTGTGTAGTGTTTGTAGTATTGTCATGAATACAGGATACTGCAGATGGAAGCAAACACATTCTATGGATGAAATAAAAGACCCAGCAATATTTTACCGCCAGGCCGTCCTTGACACTCTGATTGTAGCCTACAATAGTGAAGATAATGAACCAGAGACGGTCTGCAAAAGTGGCTAACTGGATATTTCAGAACGTACCGTGGAGTCTGATGAAGTGTCCATGGTTTTCTCAGGCGCTAACATCTGAATCGTTGTGACTCAGCAAGGTGGTTAGGACACTGGAGTACGACGGTTCAAATCCACGTCAGGCCATCCAGATTTACATTTTTTGTGATTTCCCTAAGCCGCTCCAGGCAAATGCCCGGATAGTTCCTTTGGAAGGGTATGGCAGACATCCTTTCCTACCCTTGAAACATTCCGTGCTTCTTCTCCGTCTCTAATGATCTCAATATTGATGGGACGTTGAACTCGACTCTTCCTTTCTTTCTTCCATCCTTCAAAATCATTGCAACTTCAGATACTGATAGAAAATCGCACAATAACAACACAAACACCAAACACAGTAAGAAAACAGGCACTGCCTTCTGGTGGATAAAAGATGAATAGGGTTCCAAGATGTTTGTAAGTGCTGACGTGTCAGTCACTGTGTCCGATTTTATTCCTTGAACAAGCAGAGGAATGCTGCCAGATGTTACAGAAGAGGAAAAGTCATTTGTAATTGGCAGGCAGGATGCACAGCCACTATATAAGAAGAGGAAAACAGGGGCTCCTGTGCCAGTGAATGACGCACGATATGACAGTCTTGGTCACTGACTAGACAATGGGCATTGCCCTCAGGGGAATTTGAGCGTAAAATGTGAAATTGTTTTGTGGTTTGTTTCACAGAAGAATTGTTTTAAAACGTGTCATATGAAATAAAGCAAAACGCTATCATTTTTACATCAACAAGAACAACATTGTGGTGTTTCACATGTAGCACCCATGCGCCTTTTATGGGCAATATTGCTTACAAGCAACATGCTGTATCTCGAAAAAATAAGTTTTATCAAAATCCAAAAGCATGTAAAGTTGTTCGTATGACCACATACATCTCATTTCAGTAATAACATTTGTTTTCTTCATAATATTTCTATGTGTAATCAATAAAGGGATAAAAGTAGCAGGGAGCGAACTCGCTACCTCATAAAACAGTTGCTATACTGAGTGGTCATGCTTGCATACTGCAGCTGTCTGGTCACAGGAATAGATTAGACTAAAAGTTAAACAATGTACACAATAATATTCAACTTTAATGTGATGACAAGTCATGGTACAGAAGTAAAATCCCTGAATCCTGATCTAATCTGATTCAGTGAACGATGGCTAACAAACCAAGTAATGGTTTATGAAGATGGTATCTGTTCTTTCGAACATGTCCGAAAGATCAGATTCGGCCGAATTAATATTAATGTAACTTTGCTTTACTTTTATGGTGGCTTTCCTTTTAGTGATTTTTGGAAAGCCTCCAAGGAATAACGGCTCTTCTGTCTGCTATATAATTAAGGCTAATCGTCCATTGACCTTCTTCTTCTGTGCTGGATGCACACGCATTGCCCGAACTCTTACGGGACTCGATAAGATTGTCTGCCGCGAGTAATGAGTGTAATTGGCAGGGGCACTACGAATGTAGTGTGTGGACATTAAGTTGGGAGAATTGGGTCTCACGGGGAGCGTACAAGGGATAAATCCATGCAGACGCACTATCCTCCGTGCCCTCGGTGGCTCAGATGGATAGAGCGTCTGCTGTGTAAGCAGGAGATCCCAGGTTCGAGTCCCGGTCGGGGCATACATTTTCAACTGTCCTCGATCATGTATATCAACGGCTGTCGACAGCTTAGGGTCTTTATTTAATTATCATTTCATAATAATGGTTTAGTCTGGACTTCCGTCGGTGACAGTTTCTAGCTTCAGGCTGTCAACAGCTACACACCCCGACACTCGGCGATGACTGCGGTGACGTGACACTACTTGTTGGTAAGTACTGGTGACCCGTTGATAACTGGCACTGGAACTGGCCGAATGACGGTGTGTATCCGCTTAAATCTGCGACCGGCAGAAGGATGTTAATCTGCGAATTATTTGGAGGATGAAGGAAGCAGCTCCTGGAATCAGCACCGACTATGACGGAGCGCACCATTTGGAAGTCGTGTAGCGAGAGCATAATATGTTTCGTGTTAAATGGTCCTTCTATGTAGCGACGACTGATCGTAACTATGTGGCGCCACTCTGGAAACTGTCTGGTGTCTATGGGTATATCTGTGTACCGTAACAAACCGTGGACACAACAGAATCTATTATTCTTCTTTTAAGCAGCAGCGCCTGTCCTCTACTGCTGTTTTTGTTCCATTCGACAGATCGTGGGAATCACTGTCGGCATAGCAGAATTTTTGGAAGTTGAGAAGTATACTGTATTGGCCTACTTAAGAAACTCATCATCAGCAGCAGCATACGTATTATAGTCACCTGTTCAACCTCTATCATCTATCCATCTCGTACGAGGTCTACCTTGTTCTCTCTTTCCAGTTGGACGATAATTCATTTTTTTTATCAAGATGAGCCTTCGATGTCATTCTTTTCATTTGTATCTTGTATTTAACTGAATATATTTTTAAAGCTGATCTTACTGTTTTTTGATCCAGTTTATTACAGTCCTTTACATATCTCATGAACTTCGTCTCTGTTGCCTGTATAAGTGATTTTTAGGTGTTTGATTTTGTCCACGATTGAAACCATATGCCACAACTTTGTAGAATTTCATTCCTGTTTTCTTTCTTGTTATTCTCCCTAAAGGTCTCTCAGCTATTCTGCAGATAGCTTGAAATCTATCAACCTTCTTGTAGGTGTGTTTGCAATAATTAAAACTTGTATCACTTCCTAGATAACTGATGTGGGTTACTTGTTCTACTATTTCCCTATTTATTATTATTTTTGATCCGGTTGGATTCTTCCCTTTGAAAGCCATTATCTTTGTCTTACTTGCAAATGTAGTTAATTTGTGTTATATTGCATTTTGGCTCAGTCTATATACTGCTCTTTTTATATTATCTTATCTTTCCTGGTCATCAGCATATAATGTGAGTATTTAATGATATGTTAGATCCTACTTTAATTCCTAACTGTATTTCTGATTTCCACATCATAACTAAGTCAACATATATGTCAAATAAAGTGGACGATAGACTACACCCTTGTCGAACACCTTGATTTATTAAACTTTCACCCAGTATTTTCGAACCTGAACTTACAACTATTTTCGTATTTACATACAGATTTTTTATGATATCAACAAGGTGGTTAGGAAACACTTTTCGGCTAAACTTTAGTATGAGACGCCCACGCACGTTTTCTTTCTAATATATTCCATAAAGGAGACCGTTTAAGCTATAAAGGTTTTCCTGTAATCAATAAATACTAAATGCATTTCTAAGCCAAATTACCGACATTCTAAATAATTTGTTTATAATAAATGTATGATAACTGTACGAAATCTCTTTCCTGAAGTCTGATTGTTCTTTAGAAATTACTGCGTCAGTAATAGTTTGCAATCTTAACAAACTCTTTAGAAGTGAATAGAGAAGGAGGAAAGTGGAAACGCAGCAGCTATTACTTATTCTATTAATTCAAGTTAAAACTGAACGATGTCGGTGGAGCTCATAAAGGCACAGAGAGAGTTACCTGTAAACCATGTGCAACACCAACTACGTCCTCATTGGTAGATGCTTATGATTTTAAAAGAATCCGCAAGAAATTTGTTATCTGTGTTTAAATTCTTTTGCCTTTAATTGCTTGTCATTTCTCAGTACGTAACGTCCACACTTTCACAGTTTCATTCGTGTATATTGTGCCAAATAGCGCTTGTACGGCACCAGATAGGACGAGACAGCCATGACGCAGTATTAGCGGTCATTACGAACTTACCTGAACCATTAGCGTGCACATAATGTGTTTACGTTTCTATAGCAACGCGCCAGTTTGGAACAACCAACTGCTTGTCCTCCCGCCGTTACCTGCATTATGAGTTGCCGGGTGAGTTTTTTGCTTAGAACCGTAAGAACCTTGCGTACTACCTTTAGTAAATGTACAACAGTTTATTCTAATCAGTCCACTATGGACAGCTGACAAGTCATCGCACAGTTGCATCATATACTTCTTTATAAATTAAATAATAAATAATCCATTACATATTTGCACAACCACATCGCGATCATCCGGTGGCTTTTTTCTACAACTTTCATACTAAGTTACGTTAGTGGCAAGTGGTCCGCTGTGACAGCCCTCTCCTTGTGCTTTATTTCTGTTGTTTGTGCAAGTTTGCAGATTCTTTTATACAGCTGTCTGCCGGAAGTAACACTTTCCCTTGGCTACAATATAATAAAACAGATACAAGACAAATAAAGACGAAAGTTAATTACGGTCGATCATAGAAACCCGTAATTAATCTCAAGAGAGACTGAGTAACAGAACATTATTTAAATCGTACTAATTTTTACGTTTGTAAAGTTACCTTTGTGTGTGTACAAACGTGTGTGTGTGTGTGTGTGTGTGTGTGTGTGTGTGTGTGTGTGTGTGCAATATTCTAAAAGTGATGAGAAATGAATTACAACATTTTCATCGTTCTGAAACATAATTACCATAAAAATTTGTTTCTAGGAATGCGGCCCTTTATTAGTTCACGTTACATTACCTTTCAAATTATTGTTGACAGTTCTCTACGAACAAATTTCATAAATTTGCACCAGTTTGTCAGAGAGAGCAACTGTAATTATTTGTTCTCATTGGTTCTTCTTTTTTGCGTGTTTATTCTCTGTGATCTTCATTGTACTTCTGTCGGTTAGAGTGTTCTGTAACCGTCCCGATATAGTCGAGAAGTGAAATTTGTGTGTGAATTGTTGTGTGAAATGGGACAGTGCATGAGAGCTGGAATCGTCATGGGGGTGGGGGAGCTTGGGCTCAAATTCCAACGGCATTATATGGTTTTCCTATGTCGAATGACGCGACCATTACCTCCCTTCTACTTCTCAGTTTCTGAAACTGTGCTTCGGTTCTAATGACCTGGATGCAGACATGGCGTTTAACTCTAATCGTTCTTTCCCCTATTATTCTACCATATTAATTAATGTCGGCTGTTCAGCAGTGTGCACCCTTTGAAAGAAAACGATCTCTATCGGAATGACACTAGAGTTATAGAAAAATTGTTTTTATATCATCGTATTATAGCGTTTGTGACAAATGAACCATCTTATCATAAACTTGAATGTATATTGCCAAAAGTGTTGGAATGACATTCCATTATAAAATGTTATATCAGTATAGTTTAATGAGTTGTCGAAGTTTTATAAAATAATGAAGTAACCGCAGAGTAATTTTATTTAAAACTAATTCAAAATATGTCACTTGTTGCGAAATAGCATGCAATAAGAGATGATTTTTCAACACTGTGATGAGGGTGGGAGGGTGGGCTGGAGGGAGGGAGGTAGGAAGAGAGCAGTATTCATTTTAACCGGAAGTGCAACGTTTGAAAGCTGAAATTAATAAAATAACAATCGTTGCTTAGGATGTAACACATATTCGCTATTCTGAAAAAGATACTGAACGCTGATTGTAGAAACAAGAACAGTAAGGAGTGCTGTTGCATAAATAGAGTATGAAAATCTGTCACACCAGTAAAACGTACACACGTGATAAACCTTATGAACTTGAATAGATAAATGCCATTATTTCATTAACACATTACGTAGAACTCTTTATTTGACATTGTTTTGCATCAATTAAACAACACAGAATCGGGGTTTGCTTGAAATAATTTTGTAACTTCCATACGTTTCTGTCGTAAATGTATGGTGGACTGCAAAACACTTGCGTTTACCAGTCTGATTGACAATTAAAATAATAAATCAAGAATAGCAGCAAAGAAACGACGATTATGATCAGATGAAGTAAGTGTGTTGCATCACATTACTATTTGCAACATTATCCTTGAGATACGGTTGGCTACATTAAGGCGTTCCCAAATCTGCCACAGTGTTTTAAATCGCCCTTGAAGTTCGTAACAAGTGTCTCCTAGCGGGAGGCGGGAGGCCGCCTACTCCGACGCGGCTGCCTGCGGCGCAGTGCCCCCCCCCCCCCTCGTTCTTCTTTTAAAAAATCAGTTCAGTCATATTTATTGTCATTCTAACCTGAATCCTTTTGGTCTCTGCTTAAAACAATATGGAATTGTCGGTCCACCCTAGTGCAAACATTTTTCTTGGTTTAATTCCTGTAACTAGTTTCGCCGTAATACCGCCATCATCAGTGGAGTTATTTACTCAAAAACAAGAAAAAAATTAACTTTTTGATACAAGACTTAACGAAAACGAACGTTCCTACGTACGTAATGATTAGCCTCAGATTGCTGTCAATAATTTTGTAGTACCTCTTTACTTTATAATCATTATTTAATTTATATGTTTGGTACCGATTCTTTGCCATACTGCATGTCATCTGCAAACGTATTCGCGGCTGTTATTAACAAATATGAAAATGGGGACTTACGCTCATCTGTGTTTCCACGAATGGCGTTTGCAGTTGTATTGTGATACCGTTTTACTAGTGCGACTGTACGGACAAAGATGGAAAAGATGAAACTTGTGGCTATTTTGTGGCTTCCACAAAATAATTGTTCAGAAAACTTGTAGCTCGTGAGTCATCACGCGTAGCTACATGAATGATAGATTGTAAGATAGAAAAATCGCTGTTTATAGGACCCCAGATTAAGCGGTTGGATTTTCAAATATCGGCTGCACTGCAGCCTAGGAGCCAACCAACGGAATTGTCACATTAACCCAAAAAAATCCAGTTCAAAGGTCAAATAAATGCAGGCAGGATTTTGCGGTGAAGAATAATGTTGACTACTCACACAGTTTTAAATTTTAACGAAACAGAGTAATTCGATATGCTGTAACACTTACCACAAATTAGTAATCTTTTATCATTCAACTAATGAATGTCTGTGCGAGGGCTTAAATTAAGGATACAGGGTACTTATAAATGGTGGAAAATCGAAATTTTTATGACTTTATTAAATTCTATAGTCTTTCCTAATTACATTGATATATATATTATAGGGTTTTAAATGAAAGGTGACCTATATATACCAAATTTTAAAGTTACGGTCATGTATGCCACCACGCCCCCTTTATTTCTGTTACAAGAACCAGTATTATTTCGAAAAGAACCATGAAATTCCTGTTTTCAGTGATTATATGTATGGTACATTGTATATGTTGGTAACAGTGCTGGTTTCTAGTGTCTGTAAATGATTATCTTTGCTAGTATTTACTTTCGTTTCGCTGAAGCAGTTTGTTCACGTGTTACTGAACGTTTTTTGCCCAAGTGCTACAATTATTTGTGAAAGTACAGATCCTTTAGAGTGCAATAAGTACGAACTATGCCACGCATCAAGAAATTCAATAAAACGAAATTCCGTGGTAACCGGTTCACAAACAAAGCAAGCCACACTGTTGAAAGTAACCTATGCATCAGTTCTTCAGGGAAGAAACTCCCATTTGGCACATCTCCTGACGATACAAATTTTTGTGTAAACAATGATGCTGTTTGTAGTGGATTTGTAGGCCTAGGGAGACGGGCTGCATCACATCAGCATCTATATGCACTCTTCAAGACTTGCGAGCAGCTCTGCAGGAGAAATGGGCGTTATTGCCTAAACATGAGATCGATGACATCATTCACAGCATGTCGCGTCGTAGTCAGGCCTGTACTGCTGCCAGTGATGGTTACACCACACACTGAGCACAGTAATCAGTTGCCAGAGTGCGTGTGCAAAATTAAAATTGTCAGTCTTTAATACAGGTTGTTGTACTTGTTGTTTTTGGGGTCTTCAGTCCTGAGACTGGTTTGATGCAGCTCCCCATGCTACTCTATCCTGTGCAAGCTTCTTCATCTCCCATTATCTACTGCAACCCACATCCTTCTGAATCTGCTTAGTGTATTCATCTCTTGGTCTCCCTCTAAGATTTTTACCCTCCACGCTGCCCTCCAAAACTAAATTGGTGATCCCTTGACGCCTCAGAACATATACTACCAACCGTTCCCTTCTTCTAGTCAAGTTGTGCCACGAACTCCTCTTCTCCCCAATTCTATTCAATACCTCCTCATTAGTTATGTGATCTACCCACTTAATCTTCAGCATTCTTCTGTAGCACCACATTTCGAAAGCTTCTATTCTCTTCTTGTCCAAACTATTTACCGTCCATGCTTCACTTCCATTCATGGCTACACTCTATACAAATACTTTCAGGAACGAATTCCTGACACTTAAATCTATACTCGATGTTAACAAATTTCTATTCTTCAGAAACGCTTTCCTTGCCATTGCTAGTCTACAGTTTATATCCTCCCTACTTCGACCATCATCAGTTATTTTGCTCCCCAAATAGCTAAACTCCTTTACTACTTTAAATGTCTCATTTCCTAATCTAATTCCCTCAGCATCACCCGACTTGATTCGACTACATTCCATTATCCTCGTTTTGCTTTTGTCGATGTTCATCTCATACCCCCGTTTCAAGACACTGTCCAGTCCGTTCAACTGTTGTTCCGTCCTTTGCTGTCTCTGACAAAATTACAATGTCATCGGCGAACCTCAAAGTTTTTATTTCTTCTGCATGGATTTTAATACCTACTCCGAATTTTTCTTTTGTTTCCTTTACTACTTGCACAATATACAGATTGAAAAACATCGGGGAGAGGCTACAACCCTGTCTCACTCTCTTCCCAATCACTGCTTCCCAATCATGTCCCTCGACTCTTATAACTGCCATCTGGTTTCAGTACAAATTGTAAATAGCCTTTCGCTCACTGTACTTTACCCCTGCCACCTTCAGAATTTGAAAGAGAGTATTCCAGACAACATTGTCAAAAGCTTTCTCTAAGTGTACAAATGCTAGAAACGTAGGTTTGCCTTTCGTTAATCTATCTTCTAAGATAAGGCGTAGGGTCAGTATAGCCTCAAGTGTTCCAACATTTCTACGAAATCCAAACTGATCTTCCCCGAGGTCAGCTTCTACCAATTCTTCCATTCGTCTGTAAGGAATTCGTGTTAGTATTTTGCACCCGTGGTTTATTAAACTGATAGTACGGTAATTTTCACATCTGTCAACACCTGCTTTCTTGGGATTGGCATTATTATGTTCTTCTTGAAGTCTGAGGGTATATCACCTGTCTCATCACCAGATGGTAGAGTTTTGTCAGGGCTGGCTATCCCAAGGTTATCAGTAGTTCTAATGGAATGTTGTCTACTCCCGGAGCCATGTTTCGACTTAGGTCTTTCAGTGCTCTGTCAAACTCTTCACGCAGTATCATATCTCCCATTTCATCTTCATCTACATCCTCTTCCATTTCCATAATACTGTCCTCAAGACCATCGCCCTTGTATAGACCCTCTATATACTCCTTCCACCTTTCAGCTTTCCCTTCTTTGCTTAGAACTGGGTTTCCATCTGAGCTCTTGATTTTCATGCAAGTGGTTCTCTTTTCTCCAAAGGTCTCTTTAATTTTCCTGTAGGCAGTATCTATCTTACCTCTAGTGATATACGCCTCTACATCCTTACATTTGCCCTCCAGCCGTCCCTACTTAGCTATTTTGCACTTCCTGTCGATCTCATTTTCGAGACGTCTGTATTCCTTTTGGCTGCTTCATTTACTGCATTTTTATATTTTCTCCTTTCATCAATTAAATTCTATATTTCTTCTGTTACCCAAGGATTTCTACTAGCCCTCGTCTTTTTACCTACTTGATCCTCTGCTGCCTTCAATACTTCATCCCTCATTCCTTCTTCTACTGTATTTACCCAATTCCTGTCAATTGTTCCCTTATGCTCCCCCTGAACCTCTGTACAACCTCTGGTTTAGTCAGTTTATCCATGTCCCATCTCCTTAAATTCCCACCTTTTTGCGGTTTATTCAGTTTTAATCTGCAGTTCGTAAACAATAGACTGTGGTCAGAGTCCACATCTGCCCCTGGAAATGTCTTACAATTTAAAACCTGGTTCCTAAATCTCTGTCTTGCCATTATATAGTCTGTCTGATACGTTCTAGTATCTCCAGGCTTCTTCCATGCATCTCCAGGCTTCTTCCATGCATACAACCTTCTTTCATGATTCTTGAACCAAGTGTTAGCTATGATCAAGTTATCCTCTGTGCAAAATTCTAACAGGTGGCTTCCTCTTTCATTTCTTATCCCCAGTCCATATTCACCTACTATGTTTCCTTCACCCATGACTACTAAATTTTTGTCTCCCTTCACTATCTGAATAATTTCTTTTATCTCATCATACATTTCATCAATTTCTTCGTCATCTGCAGAACTAGTTGGCATATAAGCTTGTACGATTGTAGTAGGCGTGGGCTTCGTATCTATCTTGGCCACAAAATTGCGTTCACTATGCTGTTTGTAGTAGCTTACCCGCATTTCTATTTTTTTATTCATTATTAAACCTACTCCTGCATTACCCCTATTTGATTTTGTATTTATAGCCCTGTGTTCACCTGACCAAAAGTCTTGTTCCTCCTGCCGCCGAACTTCACTAATTCCCACTATATCTAACTTTAACCTACCGATTTCCCTTTTTAAATTTTCTTACCTACCTGCCCGGTTAAGGGATCTGACATTCCACGTTCCGATCTGTAGAACGCTAATTTTCTTTCTCCTGATAACGACGTCCCCCTGAGTAGTCACCGCCCGGAGATCCGAATGGGGGACTATTTTACCTCCGGAATATTTTACCCAAAAGGTAGCCATCATCATTTAACCATACAGTAAAGCTGCATGCCCTCGGGAAAAATTAAAACTGTAGTTTCCCCTTGCTGTCAGCCGTTCGCAGTACAATCATAGCAGGGCCGTTTTGGTTAGTGTTACAAGGCCAGATAAGTCAGTCATCCAGACTGTTGCCCCTGCAACTACTGAAAAGGCTGCTGCCCCTCTTCAGGAACCACACGTTTGTCTGGCCTCTCAACAGATACCCCTCCGTTGTGGTTGCGCCTACGGTACAGCTATCTGTATCGCTGAGGCACGCAAGCCCCCCAACGGCAAGGTCCATGGTTCATGGGGGGTTTAATACAGGTATTATTCGAAAAAAGAACATTTTCGTCTACCGTTATGCATGTTACAGTCGTTTACGTTCTTTATTCTTACATTGTTTCTACTTTACTATCACTTTTTTATATTGTCTTGTTGCAAAATAACCGCGACCTGGTGCAATTTCCTTTTGTTGCTTTATTTTTGGACATTAGTGTAGATTTAAAAAATGAAGGCACGAGACATTGATTAACAGAGTTTCTGGATGTCCATCTGAAAGAATATCGTGTCAAATTCTGTCAAACTGACGCGATAGATGGTCAAAATTCAAAAGTTGGAAGGCTTTGCCTATAATGATCCATACGTTTTCATTTGGGGGAGATCCCGCATCAAGGAAAACTTGAATTATTATTTCTGGTTGTTACACGTTTCTCTTACTAACATATAATGGATATCTAGTTGTCTACGTTGTCCATGTAGTACATCAGAAGCATTGTGTCATTAGCCACAACCAAAAATAGGCAAGTTGCAGAAATGGATTGTCGTACATATACAAGATCCTACATTTGTCATACAACACTACGATCGTAATTACTGATGGCATTTCACACTTTCATAGAACTCTGTTCAGAGTGATTCTACAGTCCATTCACCTACCAAAAACTGTAACACCTGGATGCGTATACGTCGATGCTAAACAATGATACAGCTGTCGACTCAAGAACTGAACATATATGTTACAGCATTACTTAAAACATTTTATAATAACGTTTCAATACTGTGCAGCTATTGAGATTTTAGAGAGCATTATTGTAATGAAGCCAAAATTTTGGTACCCAATTGAGAGGATATAAACATGCACAGTCGCACTACCGGCGACACCTATTGTCAATGTAGCCTGGAGCAAAATTAATCAAATGGTCAGGTGAGATATTTTGTAAATACCACATTTATAGTGAAATCTTCTAGTTAAAAATAATAGGGTCTTGGTACAATTGATACCAGAGCACAAAATTAACGGAGGTGCGAGGTCGGCTTCAGTATATAATATATATATATATATATATATATATATATATATATATATATATATATATATATATATATATATATATAGTGTGTGTTTGTGTGTGTGTGTGTGTCAGTCGAGGAGACGTTAGATATTATAGAAAACAACGTACGAGACTCTAATAAAATATAGAAGGAAGAAATAGAGAAAGTAGTAGAAGCATTAAAGTTGTCGAGTCCTTCAACTTTTTAAGTTTAATGGGAAGTTTTACATACAAGAAAATCGTTCGTTGTTCTCAGATGTCTTGTAGACGGATAAACAACAGAGCACTTAGACATCATCTTATCCTCGTGAAAAGAAGTGCAAGGAACTTAATTTTGAGTGTAAGGCTGATAGCTATGAGAAGGATGAGAAGAAACGGGCTACCAACATGCACTACTTCACATGTGTTGCACTACCGACAGAAGGATTAAGAGACTCATGAATCCCGTTCTTCGGTGTTTTCAGGATTTGGAAAGAACCGCTGGATCAAACAACAGCTTATAATTTTTTCTCGCAAAAAAGGTGGATTGACGCCAAAGAAGTTGTGCAGTATTCCTAGTCGCCAGTCACTATGAAGCGTATTCATCACGGTGAATAATAATCGGTACCAGTGACCCTTAAGAAAGTGACAGTGAGTGATGATGGACACAGTGCCGAACATGCAGAAGACATAAGAATGTATGTTTACTGACCCACCGATTCATAACCCCTGATTTCTGCAGACAGAAGTGGAAATGATTTACTGGGAATGAACTGTACCTGTGCAGAAAAATCAAACTGCGCTAGAAAAGTTGGATCAAATCATTTGCATTAACATGTTTCAGTCTCAGCTCATAAATAGTAGTGGAAATCTTGAAAGGCTATTTTATTATTAATGTACAGTTGTTCTACATACTACCAATATCTAATTTAGTTTATGTATTTCCTGTTACAATTATCAATTCTGCCTTCTACTTTGTTTCTGCATCTGATTTACGCTGTTTCACCATATATCATTTTCTCCCCTGCTGAGTGGAATTCTTTGCTAATGTCCTCTTCCACCTCATCTTCGGCTGCACGCAACGCACACGCACACACACACACACACACACACACACACACACACACACACACACACACACCTGCACGCGCGCTATTTTTATCTTTAGTGTCAATGTTTCACTGGTTTATTTCCTTGATTAGCTTAAATATTTTAGAACACGTTGCAATTTCACCACAAAAGATGACATTTACTCTGTGTTTGCATGTCACTCTCCATGTGCAATATGTATTTCAATGTTGTTCATGTTGATAAGTCTGATAATGATCTTGTAAGCCCAGGTCAGATGATGAAACAAATTAATGCCGTAAAACATCAAGGATTTTGTATTCTTCATTTGTAATGATAGTGGTGGATATAATTGTAAAAAGTTTTAAGTAATGCTATAACATAGACATATGGATGTTCAAAGTTCTTTAAGTTAACAGCTATATCATTGGTTGGCACTGATGTCGCATTCTAATACAAACAGTCACGACCCCCTCTGGTGCAAAAGTTGTTACCGTTTGCAGCTGGAGCGACACTAACGCTCCAAGTGATGAGAAAGTACACTCACATGCTTAGTAAGGATAATGTTTGTTTTTAGTTGTTTTATACTTACTTAACGAAATATTTGTTATACTTAGATGTTTTTACATGAATTTCACGATATTTCATGTCTCTTGGCAGTTTAGAACGGAAACATATAACAACTATTTCGTTAATTAAGAGTATATATATATATATATATATATATATATATATATATATATATATGCAGCTTATTCTGCTGAATTTTTCATCCATAAGAAGGGTACATTTCGGTTGATATCTCTTATATTATCACAGGCAGTTTCGTTGACACTTACAAAAAAAGTTGTGTAGTCTGACGTTACGGCCATGCTTATACTTCTCTCAAATTTCTAATACACCTTTATTTGTGTACATGTGATACCTTTTGTTTCAAAAGCGAATGTATTGAACATTCTTTTGTGGCTCAAATTTAGCGACAATTGTGGAACTGGTTTCTTTTGTGTTGGGAAACATTTTTATTGCTTTTGACAACGTAGTATCTCGTCTGTGTCTTAGTCCCTGAAGCTACAGTTGTGATGGCGTATTTGGTACCGTAAATAAGGTAGGAATTGCGTTCCATACAGGATTCCTACGTTCCACAGTCACTGATCTGGCTAAAAGTGTAGTGAAAAAAACTCGTTGGAGAGCTACACGACGTATTTACGCAAAAGGTCAGATTTTCTGGTATTTACTAGCAATTTTTTTGTTATTGAAGGAAATCGACAATATTCAGTAAATGTCTGTACGTTACAAGAGAATCATAAATGAACTGTCCTGTAATGTACTGTTTAGTGCCTCCCAGAGTTCTTACGAGACTAAATAACCACAAATTTGGTGTCATATTTTAGATACTGTCGGTTTTTGTGGCACTGTATACACTTCATATTGTAAAACCTACGTTGCAAATCATTATAAACGTTAGTCCTCGCACTCATCTGACATCGTATGTTTGCTGGCCGCTTGGGGCTCTGCTGTAGGTAACAAAAACGAGACGGAGCGTCGCAACTGTTCTGTTAAACTGTGATGGATGTACACGTATAAGCACCTTACAACCTTTAGTAGGCGAACAGACGTCGAAAGTCTCTGAACAAAGTTGAAGGTGTTAAGTTCCTTCAATAAAAACGATCGTTAAATTGTATGTAAGACGTTGACAATTTTTGTAGCTTGCATATTTTTGACTGTGGCTAATGATAAATACTTTTGAGGTACTACATGGACAACACAGGCAACTATGTATTCATTATATGTTAGTAAGTGAAAATGTAACGTTGGGAAATAATAGTTCAAGTTTTCTTTATTTACAGAATATGATAAGGGGATCATGTCTTTACAAAATAACTGTGTGTTGAAATTAAATGCATCACACATTAGGTAAACCATTAAGTAATAATCTCCTTATTGACATCATCCATTGTTAACATATGGCATAAAGTCAGTGAGCAATGTAGTGCAATGATTAATGCGGGCCGGCCGTAGTGGCCGAGCGGTTCTAGGCGCTGCAGTCTGGATCCGCGCAACCGTTACGGTCGCAGGTTCGAATCCTGCCTCGGGCATGGATGTGTGTGATGTCCTTAGGTTAGTCAGGTTTAACTAGTTCTGAGTTCTATGAGACTGATGACCTCAGAAGTTAAGTCCCATAGTGCTCAGAGCCATTTTTTTTATTAATGCAGTAGCTACACGTTATGGAGGAACAGAGTTCAAAGCTTTCTACATTCTCTCGGGTTTACCTTTTCTGTGGTGTCAAAAAATAGCATAAGGCAAATACCAGGACGTTCACTTGAAAAAATGACTCCTTGTTTTCCTTCCAGATCACTGCTCCATTTCTACTAACCTTGTAGTTGAATTCATCGCTCAACAGTGTTATTCCTTTGACGTAAGGTTTATTGTCAATTTACCAGCACACACGGTACAAAAATCAGTACTAGTTAACTGGGATTTGGATTGGAGGAGCGTGTGGCTATTGTGGTCTGCCAGAAAAACACTTGACTCCAGCCCTGGAGATCATGGGTTCATTCTCGGGAAACTGCGGGGACTTTTCCTTTTTCCAGCCCATCGAGGTTGGCCCCTTGTCCATTCAACCAGCTTGAAATCAGTATTGGGGATATTTCGCGGGGGTAAATGGTGGTTGGCGAGGTAAGCCCGCCACCCTTCCATGCCAATACTGCTGTAAAGAAAGTCTGTATTCTTCCTGTAGTCTCGCCAGTAGCCTGGTCATCGGCTGTGTGTTTTTAAACGGTGTTATTTGAAAGATACTTTACTCTCCAGTATGGTACTTCGAGCCAATGTCTTGTTAGAGAAGGTGATACAAGCAGATAATAATTGCTTTCACCAGTAATATTCAGCGTGACCTACGTTAAACAGACGTTTTTAGATTGCCTAGTACTACGCTGAAAGTGGTTGGTGGGAAACGACACATACTGTAAACCAAATAAAAGATTATAAATTTCGGCTAGGTATACAGGGTGTTACAAAAAGGTACGGCCAAACTTTCAGGAAACATTCCTCACACACAAAGAAAGAAAATATGTTATGTGGACATGTGTCCGGAAACGCTTACTTTCCATGTTAGAGCTCATTTTATTACTTCTTTTCAAATCACATTAATCATGGAATGGAAACACACAGCAACAGAACGTACCAGCTTGACTTCAAACACTTTGTTAAAGGAAATGTTCAAAATGTCCTCCGTTTGCGAGGATACATGCATCCACCCTCCGTCGCATGGAATCCCTGATGCGCTGATGCAGCCCTGGAGAATGGCGTATTGTACCACAGCCGTCCACAATACGAGCACGAAGAGTCTCTACATTCGGTACCGGGGTTGCGTAGACAAGAGCTTTCAAATGCCCCCATAAATGAAAGTCAAGAGGGTTGAGGTCAGGAGAGCGTGGAGGCCATGGAATTGGTCCGCCTCTACCAATCCATCGGTCACCGAATCTGTTGTTGAGAAGCGTACGAACACTTCGACTGAAATGTGCAGGAGCTCCATCGTGCATGAACCACATGTTGTGTCGTACTTGTAAAGGCACATGTTCTAGCAGCACAGGTAGAGTATCCTGTATGAAATCATGATAACGTGCTCCTTTGGGCGTAGGTGGAAGAACATGGGGCCCAATCAAGACATCACCAACAATGCCTGCCCAAACGTTCACAGAAAATCTGTATTGATGACGTGATTGCACAATTGCGTGCGGATTCTCGTCAGCCCACACATGTTGGTGGTGAAAATTTACAATTTGATCACGTTGGAATGAAGCCTCGTCCGTAAAGAGAACATTTGCATTGAAATGAGGATTGACACATTGTTGGATGAACCATTCGCAGAAGTGTACCCGTGGAGGCCAATCAGCTGCTGATAGTGCCTGCACATGCTGTACATGGTACGGAAACAACTGGTTCTCCCATAGCACTCTCCATACAGTGACGTGGTCAACGTTACCTTGTACAGCAGCAACTTTTCTGACGCTGACGTTAGGGTTATCGTCAACTGCACGAAGAATTGCCTCGTCCATTGCAGGTGTCCTCGTCGTTCTAGGCCTTCCCCAGTCGCGAGTCATAGGCTGGAATGTTCTGTGCTCCCTAAGATGCCGATCAATTGCTTCGAACGTCTTCCTGTCGGGACACCTTCGTTCTGGAAATCTGTCTCGATACAAACGTACCGCGCCACGGCTATTGCCTCGTGCTAATCCATACATCAAATGGGCATCTGCCAACTCCGCATTTGTAAAGATTGCACTGACTGCAAAACCACGTTCGTGACGAATAGTAACCTGTTGATGCTACGTACTGATGGGCTTGATGCTAGTACTGTAGAGCAATGAGTCGCATGTCAACACAAGCACCGAAGTCAACATTACCTTCCTTCAATTGGGTCAACTGGCGGTGAATCGAGGCAGTACAGTACATACTGACGAAACTAAAATTAGCTCTAACATGGAAATTAAGCGTTTCTGGACACATGTCCACATAACATCTTTTCTTTATTTGTATGTGAGGAATGTTTCCTGAAAGTTTGGCGGTACCTTTTTGTAACACCCTGTATATATTTTTTTTCGAAGTCGTCCGCCTTATGAGTGGTTTGATGTGGCACACCGCGACTCCCTCTCTTGTTCCAATTCCTTCATCTCAGAGCAGCGCTTGCGTCCAGCGCCGTCCTTTATTGGTTCAAATGGCTCTGAGCACTATGGGACTTAACATCTGAAGTCATCAGTCCCCTAGACTTAGAACTACGTAAACCTAACTAACCTAAGGACATCAAGCACACTCATGCCCGAGGCAGGATTCGAACCTGCGACTGTAGCAGTCGCGCGGTTCCAGACTGAAGCGCCTACAACCGCTCGGCCACACAGCGGCTCGCCGGTTATTGGTTGGATGTATTCCGATTTCTGCCTTACTCCACACCCTCTACAGCTTCTTCAGTAACCACGAAAGTTATTATTCCCTGACATCTTAACACATCTCTTGTCATCCTGACACTTTCTCTTGTTCCTATTTTATTTATATTCCTTTCTTCGTTCATTCTGTGAAGAATATTCTTATTTCTCATCTTGCCAGTATATTTAATTTTCAGCGTCCTTTTACAGTACCACGTATAAAATGTAAGATATTTTCTTTAAGAGCAACCTACGTTCATTTGAAACTGTTCGTTTGCCGTGGGTCACTCTATAGTTGCGTTGGTCTGAAACTTACTTAGTATCATTAACGCCGATATGCACATACATTGTGTTCGAAACAATATGAATTACCTCGAAAAGGATGATCTATTGACACATAGTCAACACGGATTAGAAAACATCGTTCTTGTGAAACACAATTAGCTCTTTATTCAAACGAAGTGTTGAGTGCTATCGAGGAGGGATTTCAAATTGATTCCGCATTTCTAGATTGCCAGAAGGCTCTTGACACCGTACCTCACAAGCGGCTTGCAATCAAATTGGGTGTTTATGGGATATCGACTGGATTCCTGATTTCCTGTCATACAGATCAAAGATTGTAGCAACTGACGAAAAGTCATAGAGTGAAACAGAAGTGTCCCCTTACGTTCTCCGAGGTAGTGTTATAGACCCTCTGCTATTCCTTATCTATACATACGATTTAGGAAACAATCTGAGCAGCTGTCATAGGTTGTCTGCAGATGATACTGTCATTTATCATGTACGAAAGTCATCAGAAGATCGAAATAATTCCAAAAAGACTTAGAAAAGATTCTGGATGGTGTGAAAATTGTTAATTGACCCTAAGTAATGAAAAGTGTGAGGTCATCCACATGCGTGCTAAAAGAAATCTTTCACTTCGGATACAGTCCAATGGAAAGGCTGTAAATTCAACTAAATACCTAAGAATTACAATTGCGAACAACTTAAATTGGAAAGAGCAAACAGAAAATGTTGTGGGGAAGGCAAACCGAAGACTGCGTTTTATTGGCAGGACACTTAGAAGACGCAACAGGTCTACTAAAGAGACTACCTATACTACGATTGGCCCCCTCTTTTGGAGTAATGCTCCGTGAGGTGTGATTCTTACCAGATAGGATTAACGGGAGTACATCGAGAAAGTTCAAAGAAGGCAGCACGTTTTGCGTTATCGAGGAAAAGGAGAGAGTTATGGACATGATTTGGGGTGGTCATCACTAAAACAAAGGCGTTACTCGTTGCGGTGGGATCTTCTCACGAAATTTCAATCACCAGCTTTCTCCTCCGAATATGAAAATATTTTTTTGACGCCGACCTACATATGGAGAAACGTTCATCTTACTTAGATAAGGGAAATCGGAGCTCGCACGGGAAGATACAGGTGTTCGTTTTTTTCATGCGCTGTTCGATAGTGGGATAACAGGCAATTATTGTGTAGATGGTTCGACGAATCCTCTTGCAAGCACTGATGTGTGATTTGCAGAGTTGCCATGTAGACGTAGATATAAATGTAGATGCAAATGTTGCGGTTTTTTAAACTGTATTTTCAAAGTGATGTTAGGCTTTCGACACCGTTCCTCACAAGCGTCTTCTAACCAAACTGCTTGCCTATGGAAGATCGCCTCAGTTGTGCGACTGGATTCGTGATTTCCTGTTAGGGAGGTCACAGTTCGTAGTAATAGACGGAAAGTCGAGTAAAACAGAAGGAATAGCCGGCGTTCCCCAAGGAAGTTTTACAGGCCCTCTATTGTTCCCGATCTATATTAACGACATAGGAGACAATCTCAGCAGCTGTTGTAAGTAGACTGTTTAGGTTTTTATGTTGGTAACGCCACGTGGCGCTCTGTATGAAAATCACTGACTGTGCTGTGTGCAGTCTGTGGCTGGTTTGCATTTTTGGAATATTTGCCATTGTAGTGTTTGGCAGTTGGATGTGAACAGCGCGTAACGTTGCGCAGTTGGAGGTGAACCGCCAGCAGTGGTGGATGTGGGGAGAGAGATGGCGGAGTTTCCAGAGCTGATGATTGGAAGCGTGTTCATCAGAAAGAGTAAATTTGTAAGACTGGATGTCATGAACTGATTTTATATATATATATATATATATATATATATATAAACTTTTGAACAGTATTAAGGTAAATACATTGTTTGTTCTCTATCAAAATCTTTCATTTGCTAAATATGCCTATCAGTAGTTAGTGCCTTCAGTAGTTAGAATCTTTTATTTAGCTGGCAGTATTGGCGCTCGCTGTATTGCAGTAGTTCGAGTAACGAAGATTTTTGAAAGGTAAGTGATTCATGAAAGGTATAGGTTATTGTTAGTCAGGGCCATTCTTTTTCGATTGCGCGATAAGTCACACAAATCTGTACGCTGTAAATTCAACTAAATACTTAGGGATTGCAATTAAAAATAACCTAAATTGGAATGATCACACAGATAATTTTGTGGGTAGAGCAAACCAAAGACTGCGATTCATTGGCAGAACACTTAAAAGGTGCTACAAGTCCACCAAATGTACTGCTTACATCACGGTTGTCCACCCTATTCTAGAGTATTGCTGTGCGGTGTGGGATCTACATCAGGTGGAATTGACGGATGACCTCGAAAAAGTTCAAAGAAGGGCGGGTCGTTTTTTATTATCGCGAAACAGGGGAGATAGTGACTTGGAGTGGCAATCATTAAAACAAGGGCGTTTTTCGTTGCGATGGGATCTTCTCATGAAAATTCAATCACCAGTTTTCTCCTCCGATTGTGATAACGATCTGTTGGCACCCACCTACAATGGGAGAAATGATCATCACGGTAAAATGAGAGAAAACAGGGCTCGCACAGAAAAATTTAAGCGCTCGTTTTTCCCGCGCGCCGTTCGAGAGTGCAACGGTAGAGAAACAGCTTGAAGGTGGTTCATTGAACCCTCTGCCTGGCACTTTATTGTGAATAGCAGAGTAATCACGTAGATGTAGAAGTAGTTTTCCAGTCCAACAGCATACATACGCTCTGCTTCTAAACTGAGAGATTTGTACCATTTGAGGTTAAAGCACCATTCGGGAAGAAACCACCAGGAAAATAGGTCTCCTGCGGCAGGAGTTGGCATGCCCTGACGACCGCCGCGCCGTCTGCCCGAGAGCGGCGCTACGATACTCCCCGCCCCAGCGAGCCGTTGTTCTTGCTCTTGCTCAGATCCAGTCGGGGGACGGGCGGAGTTCCCGTTTAGTTCCGACGATTCGGCTGGCGGCTGCAGCTTTCCACCTGTTCAGGTCCCGGGGAGAGGGATTGAGGTGGAGAGGGGGGGGGGGGGGGAGCTGAGGAGGGAGGCCGGAATGGGAGCTGTGTCGATCGGAAAGAGATTTGGCTCGGGACAGCGGGCCCCCTGAAGACGGTAGGGACTTAACTGCGTCCGCGAATCCAGCTTCTGTGAAAGGAGTTCTCACAAAGCGGCCCAGAACTTTTCTCTTCATTGCTCTCGGAACGAACATTCAGAGCTGTCGCCGCTACGTATTCTGAAGCAAATGAGGTACAGGTAATTGGTTCCATCCATTGATAACCGCCCACCGGCGCTACGACACTGGCACCGCGGTGCGTTTCTCTAACTACTGCTCTCGTACAAAGAGGCCACTCTGGGACAACCCGCTCGCGAAAAATTCGTTCTGCAGGGGACAGCGCTATTCGTGGATATTTTTTTCGTCTTTTAAGGCATTACTAAGGAGTAAAATGATACATGACTGGTAGATTTTCAAAAAATCGTGTATGCATGATTCTTTAAAACTATGTAAGTGCTCTTTTTCCTTTCGTTAAACTAATGTACTCGAATCAGCAGACTGAACTAAAGTTTTCCATGCTCTACACAATTTGAAAATCAAAGAGTGACCTTCTAGAATTAAGATAATACCTAAATGTAGTCCCCCCTGCAGGGGGGGGGGGGGCGGGGGGGTAAGAATAGGCCCGCGGTATTCCTGCCTGTCGTAAGAGGCGACTAAAAGGAGTCTCAACTGTTTCGGCCTTTAATGTGATGGTCCCCTGAGGGGTTTGACCACTCTATTTCCAAATTTTTCCGTTAGTGCGTACCATTTGGGGAAGGACACCCTACGTGGTGCATCTTAAATCCATCTTGCCCTAAGATCTGGCACACCTGATATTTTCATGGAGTTGGACTTACATCAAGTTTCCGGCCACATCCGCTGCAATGTGTTCCGGATAGCATCCCTTTCCTCCATTGTGCACTTCCATATGTGCCCTCGTGATGTACATGGATATT
Organism: Schistocerca piceifrons; assembly: GCF_021461385.2. Lineage (NCBI taxonomy): Eukaryota > Metazoa > Arthropoda > Insecta > Orthoptera > Acrididae > Schistocerca > Schistocerca piceifrons. Next base: position 599,383,660 of record NC_060138.1, on the reverse strand, counting down.
TCGACACCCGACATCCAGCACGGTAGCCAGTCTGTTGTGGTGGGGTCGTCATGTACCCTCTTGGTGGTAGTCCCCTGACTACACAGGGATCGCACTGCTGATGCCTGAGCTGCTACCTCCCCACGTATGCCGAGGAGTAGATGCCCTTTGGGGCATCGGGACTCCCGGCAAAGGCCAGGTGGTCTTTGCTGCGGCTGGATGGCGCCCGTGGGGAGAGCCCTTGGTCGGAGTGGGTGGCATCAGGGCGGATGACCCTCAATGAAGCGTGGTACATCATCTCTCGCTGGTGGGTCTCCACCAGCAGTCTCTAAGCGATCGAGGTCTAACCTCAATGGAAATAAATTTGATCAGAGATCATTTCCCTCCCTGGCCACTCCATGGGAGGAACGTTTGTCCAAAGAATGCAGTGGAGATTATTCACCCCGGTACCTCGTGTGTACGCGAGTAGATGGGGAATCATTTATGTCGACCAAGCCCCAGTTTTTTGTGGAGCATTTAGAGGACAAGTTCGGGGAGGTGGAGGGCTTGTCCAAAATGCGCTCTGGGTCAGTTCTCATCAAAACAGCATCCTCTGCCCAGTCACGGAGGTTGCTGACTTGCGACAGATTGGGGGATGTTTCCATCACCATCACTCCCCATAAGAGTTTAAACATGGTCCAGGGTATTATATTCCACAGGGATCTTCTTCTGCAGTCCGACGATGAACTACGCGCCAATCTAGAACGGCGAGGTGTTCACTTCGTCCGGCGCGTCCATCGGGGTCCGAGGGATAATCAGGTAGCCACCGGTGCCTTCATCTTGGCCTTCGAAGGTGATGTTTTACCCGAAAAGGTCAAGGTGATGGTTTACCGCTGTGATGTGAAACCATATATCCCTCCTCCAATGCGGTGTTTTAAATGCTGGAAGTTCGGGCACATGTCATCTCGCTGTACTTCCGGCATCACATGTCGAGATTGTGGACGTCCTTCTCATCCCAATACTCCATGTGCTCCGCCTCCCATCTGTGTTAACTGCGGAGAACACCATTCCCCCCTGCTCGCCGGACTGTAGGATATTCCAGAAGGAACGAAAGATAATGGAATATAAGACCCTGGACCACCTGACCTACACCGAGGCTAAACAGAAGTATGAGCAGCTCCATCCTGTGGCAATAACGTCGACCTACGCCGCTGCTGCAACAACGTTTCTCCCATAATCACTTATCATTGGCTCTAAGATCTGTCAGAATCCACCGGCCCCCTTGGTTGTGGGGGGCACTTCACTCCCTGTTGCTCCTGCTCCATCTTCTTCAGGAGCAACACCCCCGCAACCATTGGGGACATCAGTTCCCCCTTTCCAGCCGGAGAAGAGTAAGACTTCTTCGGCTACTCTCGCCAGGAAGGGGTCCCTTGGGGACCTACCTTCGCAAGTTCCAACCAGTGGAAAAGCGGACACCTGCAAGTGGCTGAAACAACCACCAGTCCCTGGTCGTCGTCGTCCGTCCGTGAGACTGACCCAGTGAAGCCCTCCAAGCCTGAACCACCGAAGGCATAGTGAGAGAAACAGAAGAAGAAGAAGAAGAAGAAGAAGAAGAAAGTCCCCAAGGCTAACGACATTGCGGTGGCACCCATCCCACCGCTTCCTACAAGCACTGCGTCTGAGGACGAGGTGGAGATTCTGGCGTCCGCTGAGGACCTCGATCTCGCCAGTCCCTCAGACGCCATGGAAAGCACTAGCACAGGTGCTCATTCAGAGGCAGCAGGTGACCCAGCGGCGTAATCTGCCTTCCCAGTCCCGTCACGCCTTTCTCAGACATGGACAATACCATCCTCCAGTGGAACTGCAGCGGTTTCTTCCACCATCTAGCTGAGCTCCGCCAACTTATCAGCCTTCACCCTTTCTTCTGCATTGCACTTCAGAAAACTTGGTTTCCAGCAATGCGAACCCCTGCCCTCCGTGGCTATCGGGGATATTATAAGAACCGGGCAGCTTATGAAAGGGTGTCTGGTGGCGTCTGCATATATGTCCTTAACTCTCTTCACAGCGAGTCTGTCCCTCTACATACAGCTTTAGAGGCTGTCGCTGTTCGGGTGTGGACGCCACAGGCTGTTACTGTCTGCAGTCTCTACCTTCCACCGGATGGTGATGTCACGCAGCATGTCCTGGCTGCGCTGATAGCCCAATTGCCGCCACCTTTCTTGTTACTGGGCGACTTTAACGCCCATAACCCTCTGTGGGGTGGGTCAGTCGCAACAGGTCGAGGCGCCACCGTTGAGCATTTATTGGCGCAGCTCGATCTCTCGATTTTAAATGATGGTGCCTCCACGCACTTCAGTGTGGCGCATGGCACATACTCCACCATTGACCTATCGATCTGTAGCCCTAGCCTCTTACCGTCTGTCCAATGGAGTGTGCATGATGACCTGTGTGGTAGTGACCATTTTCCAATCTTTCTGTCACTGCCACGACGTCACTCTTCTGGGCGCCTCAGCAGATGGGCTATGAATAAGGCTGACTGGGACTTGTTGTCCTTCATTGCCGCTATTGAGCCTCTCTCTAGTGACGACATTGATGCAGTGGTTCACTCAGTCACCACCAGCATCGTTACTGCCGCAGAATCTGCCATTCCCAGTTCTTCTGGGTCCCCTCGGTGGCAGACTGTGCCTTGGTGGTCGCCTGAGATCGCTGAGGCGATTAAAGATCGCCAGCGGGCGCTACAGCGTCACAAGCGACATCCCTGCATTGAACACCTCATCACCTTCAAACGGCTGCATGTGCGGGCCTGCTGCCTTATCCGCCAAAGCAAGCGGGAGTGCTGGGGGCGGTATGTGTCCACCATTGGCCTCCATGTCTCTCCATCGCAGGTCTGGGCCAAGATCCGACGCCTCTATGGCTATTGGACCCCTGTCAGCGTCCCTGCGCTCTCACTGAATGGAGCAGTTTGTACAGACTCCGACGAAATTGCCAACAGCTTGGCAGAGCATTTTGCTCTTAATTCCGCTTCTTCCAATTACCCACTGGCCTTCCACTCCATTAAAGAGCCTTTCTTTTTGCACCCACCATTCTGAATCCTACAATGCTCCATTCAGTGAGTGGAAATTTCACAGCGCCCTTGCCGCTTGCCCTGATACCGCTCCTGGGCCAGATCGCATTCACTGTCAGATGCTGAAACACCTTTCAGTGGACTGCAAGTGACGCCTCCTCGACCTTTACAACCGTCTCTGGATCGAGGGTGAGTTTCCGTCGCAATGGCGGGAAAGCATTGTCATCCCCGTTTTGAAACCAGCAAGAGCCCTTTGGAGTTGGACAGCTACCACCCCATTAGCCTCACCAACGCTCTTTGCAAACTTCTCGAATGGATGGTGAGCCGGCGCTTGAATTGAGTACTGGAGTCTCAGGGCCTTCTGGCTCCGTCTCAGGGTGGATTCCGTAAAGGCCGCTCGGCCACTGACAATCTGGTGAGTCTGGAGTCGGCCATCCGTACTGCCTTTGCCTGCCGTCAGCATCTGGTCGCTGTCTTTTTCGACATGCGGAAGGCGTACAATACGACATGGCGTCATCACATACTTTCTACGCTTCATGGATGGGGTCTTCGGGGCCCTCTGCCGATCTTTATCCGAAATTTTCTGTCGTATCGTACCTTCCGCGTGCAAGTCGCAGCCTCTCATAGTTCCTCCCGAGTCCAGGAGAATGGGGTACCACAGGGATCTGTCCTCAGTGTCTGCCTGTTTTTAATCGCAATAAATGGGCTCACTGCAGCGGTGGGAAATTCTGTCTCCGCTTCCCTGTATGCTGACGACTTCTGCCTTTACTACAGCTCTACTGGCATTGCAGCTGTTGAACGTCAGCTACAGGGCGCTATCCACAAGGCGCAGTCTTGGGCTGTAGCTCATGGTTTTCAGTTTTCGGCTGCCAAGACCCGCGTTATGCATTTCTGCCGGCGCTGAACGGTCCATCCTGAGCTGCGGCTTTATCTTGCCGACGAACTCCTTGCTGTGGTGGAGACCCACAGGGTTTTGGGTGTAGTTTTTGATGCCCGGCTGACTTGGCTGCCTCATATTCGGCAGCTTAAACAGGCGTGTTGGCGGCATCTAAATGCTCTGAAATGCTTGAGCCACACCCTCTGCGACGCCGACCGATCTACCTTGTTACAGCTCTACCAGGCGTTAATCCAGTCCCGTCTGGATTATGGGAGCCTGGCTTATAGCTCAGCATCCCCATCTGCGTTGCAGGTGCTGGACCCAATCCTCCACAGCCGGATATGCCTTGCCACTGGTGCTTTCCGTACTAGCCCTGTGGGCAGCATACTAGTGGAGGCAGGTGTCCTTCCACTGCGGTTACGGCGCCAACGTTTGCTGGCCGCTTATGCTGCCCATGTTTTCAGCTTGCCCGGGCATCCTAACTATCGGCTACTATTCCCAGAGTCGCACGTCCATCTTCCAGAACGTCGACCCAGGGCTGGCAGTACGATCGCAATCTACGTCCGAGAGCTTCTCTCCGGGCTTGGGGCTTTACCTCTTCTGCCTCCTTTCAGGGCACCTCTGCGTACACCCCCATGGTGTGTGCCTCGCCCTCGCCTTCAGCTGGAATTGGCACATGGCCCGAAGGACTCAGTCCCTCCGGGGGCCTTCCGCCACCGCTTTCTTTCCCTCCTTGCAATGTATCAGGGCTCTGGCATTGCGTACACTGACGGCTCGATGGTTGCTGGTCGTGCCGGTTATGTGCTTACTCTAGCGGACCATTCCGAACAACGTTCATTGCCGGCTGGCTGCAGTGTTTACATTGCTGAGCTGGTCGCCATCTTTTGTGCCCTAGAGTATATCCGCTCCTGCTCAGGTGAGTCCTTCGTGATCTGTAGCGATTCCCTGAGCGGTTTACGAGCTCTCAACCAGTGTTTCCCTCGTTCTCGTCTGGTGATGGCTATCCAGGAGTCTCTGCATGCTCTTGCCCATTGCGGCCGCTCTGTGGTCTTTGTGTGGACCCCCAGTCATGTCGGTATCCCGGGCAATGAATATGTTGACCACCTGGCGAAAGAGGCCATCAGTAAACCATCTATGGACATTGGCCTCCCAGAGACTGATTTGCAAGCAGTCCTCCGCCAAAAAGTTTTTGCGCTTTGGGACGCTGAATGGCGCGATCGGATCACGCCCAATAAACTCCGTGCCATTAAGGAGACGACGACTGTGTGGCGGTCATCCATGCGAGGCAACTGCAGGGACTCAGTCGTCCTTTGTCGGCTCCGCATTGGCCACTCTTGGCTGACACACAGTTACTTACTATGTCGGGAGGACCCTCCTCTGTGTCGCTGCGGGGCGGCTTTGACAGTGGCCCACATTTTGTTGGCCTGCCCCCTTTTGGCTGTGGTCAGGCAGACATTTGCGCTGCCTGATACACTTCCTGCCCTTTTAACTGATGACTCTGCTATGACTGGCTCAGTTTTACGTTTTATTCGGGCAGGGGGTTTTTATCATTTAATTTGAGTGTTTGTTTTATTTTATTGTTTTGTGTTGATTCTGGCCTTTTGCCTACGGTTTTAAACTGAGTTTTTAATGTGTTCTCGGTGGTTGGCTTTCCCTTTTTTATTCTATGGTCGGCCAACCACCGCCACACTCAGTGTGATTTTAATTTGTTATGTCTGTTCTTTGTCTGAGGTTTTCTTGTCCTGTGTTGTCTGTCGTCTCTGTTATCCGTTTTTTTTGCTCTGTGTGGTAGTTTTTAAGTTTTGGAACAAGGCACCGATGACCGTTGCAATCTGGCCCCTTTAATCCCACAAACCAACCAATCTAAATGTAGTATTATAAACTTTTTTACTTAACCTCATGCTGTCTATAAGGTCTGCTATACAGGTCGAGCTTCTTGGTGCATATTTTCTGTAGGACTTTATATGAAACCTGTCACAATTTTTTGAGCCTCACATGTTCATTATGCGTCAAGTAGCTATGTGCTACACTATCCTAGTTGGTGCTACAACCTTGTTTGTCACCCACAGACATGCAGCCAAGCTTTGATCGATAGTCTCGCTGAAGTTTTCATAACATGTGGCCCATATGTCGAGCACAGCATGTCAGCAAAGTAAAAAATAACGCTCGTGATGTATGCTCCCTACCGGCTGACAGCGTGTGACCAGGAAATTGTATCGACAAACGTTATTACTGCTCAGAGACCAGCTCACTCCACCGTCCAAAATCCATCAAACGACTCCAAACTAAAACATGTGAAAAGTTATTTCGTAGATGGATTCCTCTTTCTTCTTTCCGTGTGTGCCTGTCACGACATGGAACATATAAAAAGACTGTGATTTCCGGAGCTGTGAGTTCTTTGATACGAATGCTATATGTACACCCATATCCGTCAGTCAGGGACTCTTGCAGATCTTTGAAACAATACGAGCTAGTGCGTTATTTTCGCATGGTGACATTCTGAGAAGTGATTCAGTGGTACAGATGACATCTCTATCGGGCAATCGGCCGAGGGCCGTAAGATGGATTTAGCGCTGTAAGTAGCCTTTACTTGTGTGTGTGTGTGTGTGTGTGTGTGTGTGTGTGTGTGTGTGTGTGTGTGTGTGTGAAAACCAATATCTTTCATGAGCAAATAAATAATCAAACCAATAATTTCATGCTCAGTAGAATTGGTCAGTGCGAACTGATTGAAACAAACGTAACGGTATTAAAAACAAACTGTAATGTCGACCTGTATAGGAACGGAACCTGAAACATGCGAACGTTTCTCGACTGACATATGACCCTGCTAAAATAAAGAAACTGGCACAACCTGCATTGCGCAAAGGAAACAAAACAATCACGTACTGTGAATGGCACGTGCAAAATGAAGTACTGGCAGAAACAGCTACACCGCATAACTCCGCAACAGCTAAAAAAATACTGCTAAAAAGTAACCGCAGTTGGCCAAAGGAAATTGGATTCATAATATTGAGATAGAATCCCAATGAAACACATGACTCAACCTTTAAGTTCTGAAATTTCAGTTAGGAAGGAACTTATCAAAAACAACAATTATGGACTATAACACGAAAATTCATCTAATCTAATAACTTCCATGGTACAGTAAAATTAACTCAAATGATCAATCAACTGAATAGTTGTCAAAATTCGACTGTGATGAGGGTGAAGTGGATCAACAATACAAGTCTAAAAAAATAAAAATAAACTTTTTACCTCATCAAATAATACCTTATTCTTCATTTGAAAACCTTTTTTATGTCTGTATGATATCCAATCATTGTTCTGAGTCATCATTCCTCCTCGTAATAAATCTGCAACGCACATAGTTCCAAAAGTGCGTCCATGCATTATACTACATTCAAGGAATTCCGCCTGCTACACACCGCAGCTATCCACTGTTGGCTGTCAAAGATTCTACAACTCCACAGTGATGCCATCGCAGACACAGATACTGTAGCCTAACAACTGTTCCTCTGACCACAATTCTTCAGATATGTAGTTTTCTTTTTCAAAGGGTTCCTTGCGGGGTGGGGAAGTGGCTATGTACCTAAAAAAAAAAAAGTATTCCATTTGAGTCCATAGACGTATCACACCACTGCACTGAACAGATATTTGAATGTTGTGCAGGGGGAGATGAATTTAGTGAAACTAAACTTCTAATTATTGTTGTTTATAGGTCTTTTAACTATTACTTTAGAGCATTTCTGCTCAAGCTAGAGAGAGTTCTTGATTCACTTTGTAGAAAGTACCAGAAATTAGTTATATGTGGTGACTTCAACATAAATTTTGTGTATGATGGTGCAAGAAAAAGGATGTTGGTAGATTTCCTAAATTCATTTGATCTGAAGAAGAGTGTGTTTCTTCCAACTAGGGTGCAGGAGAACAGTAGCACAGCCATAGACCATATTTTTATTCATTCTTCATCAGTAAATGGGCATTCTTTTAGTAAAAGTTGAATTTCCTTCCAGACCGTGATGCACAAATTTTAACACTAAAAGGCTTTTGCACTCAAACAAATGTCACATATAATTACAAACTGCGTAGGAAAGTGAATTTCCTTCCAGACCATGATGCACAAATTTTAACACTAAAAGGAAAGTTAATCCAATAACAGTAGAGAGTTTTTTAAACCTTGTCAAGAAATAAGTGTTAGAAGTAGTCACAAACAAGCAACAGTAGCCCATTACAAACAGTGACTGTAAGGTGCTTATAAATGTTATGAGGAAGGTAAAGAGTATGTGGCATGTAAATAGAATAGCTGATTCACAGGATAAAATTAAAATCATTTGGTCGGTTGTGAAGGAAGTGTCTGGTCAGCAGCACAAAGTCGACGCTGTAAAGTCAGTTCGTAGTAAAAATATTTCTGTTACTGATAAATCAGATATATGTACATAATTTAACGATCATTTTCTGATCATTGCTGGTGAACTAAATAAAAAGTTAGTTTCTACATGGAATCATATAACTTTCTTGGCAAATGCTTTTCCGAGATTGGTTTAAAAATGGCTCTGAACACTGAGATTTAACATCTGAGGTCATCAGTCCCCTAGAACTTTGAACTACTTAAACCTAACTAACCTAAGGACATCACACATATCCATGCTCGAGGCAGGATTCGAACCTGCGACGGTAGCGGTCGAGCGGTTCCAGACTGAAGCACCTAGTACCGCTCGGCCACCCCGGCCGGCCCGAGATTGGTGTCTGAAATACTCCTCTGTGATACTGACAAAGGGGAGACTGAGTCAATAATTAAATCACTGACGAATAAGGACTCGCATGGTTATGATGGAGTGCCTAGCAGAATATTAAAGTACTGCTGCATATGTCAGCCCTCTATTTAGCAATATTTGTAATTTTTCCTTTAAGAATGGTCAGTTTCCTGAACGATTAAATTACTCAGTAGTAAAGCCGCTTTATAAAAAGGGAGAAGTCGATAATTTTAGACCTATTTCTATGTCATCACTGTTTGCTAAGGTTATTGAAAAGGCTGTGTATGTAAGGATAATTGATCATTTTATATCACACGATTTTATATCAAAAGTACAGTTCGGCTATAAAAGTCGTTTAACAACTTAAAATGCTACATTCTCATTTCTCTGTGAGGTACTGGATGGGTTAAACAGAAGGTTTCGAACGCTAGGCATATTTTTTGATTTGATTAAGGCGTTTGATTGTGCTGGTCACAAAATATTGCTTTAGAAGTTGCACCATTACGGAATGCGGGAAGTAGCTCACAATTGGTTCACCTCTTACTTTAGCAATAGACAGCAAAAGGTCATTCCAAATGTTGAGAATGGCTGTGTTGTGAGGGTTTGAGTGGGGTACGGTCAAGTGTGGGGTGCCCCAGGGATCAGGACTGGGGGCACTCCTGTTCCTTATTTATATAAATGATATGCCCTCTAGTATTACAAGTAACTCTAAAATATTTCTATTTGCTGATGACACTAGCCTGGTAGTAAAGGATGTTGTGTGCAATCGGTTTCAAATAGTGCAGTTCATGACCTAAGTTCAGGACTTGTAGAAAATAAACTAATGCTAAATTATAGTAAGACTCAGTTTTTACAGTTTCTAACACACAATTCAACAAAACCTGACGTTTTAATTTCATAGACTGGGCTTATGATTCGTGAAACTGAACAGTTCAAATTTCTAGGTGTTCAGATAGATAGCAAACTGTCGTGGAAAGCACACGTTCAGGATCTTGTTCAACGACTTAATACTGCCATTTTTACTATTCGAACGATATCTGAAGTGAGTGATCGTTCGACACGACAATTAGTCTGCTTTGCTTATTTTCATTCGCTTATGTCGTATGGTATTATATTTTGGGGTAACTCTTCCCATTCTAAAACGATATTTTTGGCTCAGAAACGGGCGGTTCCGGCGATAAGTGGTGTAAGTTCACGAACCTCTTGTCGACCCTTGTTCACGAGTCTGGGTATTCTGACATCGGCCTCTCAATATATATATTCCTTACTGTCATTTCTTGTGAGTAGTATTAGCTTATTCCCAAGAATAAGCAGCTTTCATTCCGTTAATACTCGGCAGAAATCAAACCTGCATTTAGATCGGAATTCCTTAACTCTTGTGCAAAAAAGGAGTGTAGTATAGTGCTACTTCCATTTTCAATAAGCTACCACTAGAATTCAAAAATCTTAACTGAAATCCAGGCGCTTTCAAATCAAAACTGACGAGTTTCCTCATGGGTCACTTCTTCTATTCTGTCGAGGAGTTCCTTAAGCTGATTCTTCTTGTATTGTACATTGAGTTTAAGTAAACTTATGGATTGACTTTCTTCGGGTTCATAAATATTTTATTTTTATCTGTTATTACTTTTATGTTGTAATTTCATGTACTGACGCGTTCCATGACCTTGGAGATTTGCTCCTCAATTTGGTCCTACGGAACTTAACGCGTAAATAAAAGAAAAAAATCCAATAAGATCATCAAAAAGTAGCCACCTTACAGCACATATGGCGTTCTCCTGTCTTTGGTACGCTTAATGCAGGATTTACGACGACTCTCAGTACTGTGGATCAGACAGCTAGAAAATCAACCCGTCTTACTAAATATTTAGTTAGTATCTGCGTTCACAACAAACGGCTTGGAGGATAATTTCGGAAACTTTTGGAACTGTTCGCGGTCGATGCTATCACATACAGGTAAATAATATTGGCCAATAAACTGATGCGACCTACGGGAAGACCTACAGAGAATTGACGCCTGCCGCAGGGTCTGGTACTTGAGCCGCGGTATAAATATATGTAACGTATCACCCGTAAATAGAATGTTGAACAATTCAGCCGTTGGGGTTCAGTCACAAGCGACAGTCATAATTTTTAAGTATCTAAGAGTATTCCGAACGATTTAATATGGAACGAAAACATAAAATTAATTGTGGAAGAGGGAAATAAATTATTTAGATTTATTGGAACAATCTTAAGGAAATGTAATTCACCCATGAAAGATGTAAATTACGCAATCATCGTTTGACCAATTCTTACGTACTGTTTACATTCTGCAACAGCTACGATAGAAGATCATTACACATTACCAACAATATTCGAAGAATGACCGTGCGGTTCGTCATCAGCTATTATAGTCAGTTGGATAGCTTCGAGAAAAAGCTCATCCATTGTCATTGGTAGACTGTGAAAGAGAGGCATAGTGCACCATAAAGAGCCTTATTTCTAATACTCTGACGTCGTACAAGAAGAAGAGTCAAGCGTCGTATTACTGCCTGTTTTATACGTCTCACAAAATGACCATGACATCGTGATTTTATAAATTGGATACTTCCATTTGTGGTGGAACGAGAGAGGCAGAAGGTGGCGGTGATGTACACTCCACCATAAACAGTAAGATGCCTTGCGAAGCACTAAAATACATTAATTTTGTCGCTGACGAACTTTGGGGAGCATACCGGGTGATCAAAAAGTCAGTATAAATTTGGAAACTTAATAAACCACGGAATAATGTAGATAGAGAGGTAAAAATTGACACACATGCTTGGAATGACATGAGGTTTTATTAGAACAAAAAAAACACCCCATATTGCTAGACGAGTGAAAGATCTCTAGCGCGAGTCGTTTCGTGATGACCGTGTGCTCAGCCGCCACTTTCGTCATGCTTGGCCTCCCAGGTCCCCAGACCTCAGTCCGTGCGATTATTGGCTTTGGGGTTACCTGAAGTCGTAAGTGTATCGTGATCGACCGACATCTCTAGGGATGCTGAAAGACAACATCCGACGCCAATGCCTCACTATAACTCCGGACATGCTTTACAGTGCTGTTCACAACATTATACCTCGACTACAGCTATGTTTGAAGAATGTTGGTGGGCATATTGAGCATTTCCTGTAAAGAACATCATCTTTGCTTTGTCTTACTTTGTTATGCTAATTATTGCTATTCTGATCAGATGAAGCGCCATCTGTCGGACATTTTTTGAACGTTTGTATTTTTTTGGTTCTAATAAAACCCCATGTCGTCAAACCATGTGTGTCAATTTGTACCTCTCTATCTACATTATTCCGTGATTTATTCAGTTTTCAAATTTATACTAACTTTTTGATCACCCGATATTTGGGGAGAATGACATGGTACTTAGTACTGTCGAGAAGAGGGTATTTGTTTCGAGAAATAGACTGAGAACATTCAAGTCCATTTAATCTCAGCACTGATGTCTTGTGGATTCCATACAGTGTTGGTTGTCCACAAGCCTTTCTGCAATTCCGAAATACTGCACAGGGCAGTAACGTATATAAAAACATTATTTATGTGCTACTTCCATTCATCCGAATTCAAGCACTCATAAAATTTTATAATTCTGTTGTGACTGTTGGACAGAGAAAAGTACTTGTTTCTGTTAATCAAGTGTATTTCAGATCAAGCTCCTATGGAGTTCAGCAATATTACAAGCAGAACATAATTATGTAATAGTACGCCTGAGAAGATTCCTAGACGCAGTATATCAACGTAAAAAATACTACAGGTGCAGAAGGTGAAGTAAAACGTCAGAAAGCTGAAAGATGCTTCTCCTTCATCATCATCCTTACCGAAAGCTTTCCCATCTGAAAAAAGGCTCTCGCTTATAAATGATAGAAAATGGCAGTCGTTAGGTTTGATAACAGCCATCCCGAGAAGGGAAAAAACTGCTGCTAAATCTAAGTACCAGAAAAATAAAGATGATTACTTTGCAATTACTTTCGGTTATCTTGAGCGACATGCTGCGAACTGGAAATACTTCAAAAAAATTCGTGGGTAATGCATTCGTTCCCTAACCTCGAAAGCCAAGAAAGCTACCTGCAATCTCTAAGCTATATCACCTTTTTATTTATGCGCTAGCGAACCTGGAAATGCTTCGCAGTTACTAAATATGTGTGGGAATTGGACTTACGTCCTAATCTCCTTCTTCCCGTTTCTCTGTCCATCACCTCCTAACACCTCTCACTGTCCATCGCCTCCCCCCCCCCTCCCCCTTGTCCCACTAAACAAAACCTTGATTGGGAAGTGAAGTCGCTTAGAATGAATGGATAAATCGGTTGGGATATTGGTTACAGGCTATGAGACAGACCTCTCCACCCGCTGGATCTTTGAGGTTAGTGGCTTCAATGACAGTATTTCACTTATCTTTAATCTGTGAACACATAGGATTACAAACTTTTGGACTATTGAGAGTCCGTAGTCGTACTGTAATCAAATGCTGGCAAGCCATAAATAAAACTTTCCTTTATTCTGTTAAAAAAGAGAGCGAGGAAGAAAACAAAACAGCACATTTTTGCGTATACAATTCTCTTAAAAATTATATAAGGAAAACCAATCTAAATTGGACAAACAATTTGTCTAATGGTTTAAATTCCCTGAAAACGAAAGCGAAAGCGCATTTTATTTCTTACAGTTGGTTTTAACAGAAATGTGTACATTATTGCTTAGAAAAATACTTAGCCTGTGTCCATCAGATTGTTTATGAGAGTATCGAATAAAAATGTGAAGTAAAACGGTCGATAACTTTTCGATATTGTTGCTAACAAAGGCATCCCTATTATATAGGGTAGCCCATTTAAAAGTTTCATCGCAAATGTCTCTGGAACAAAAAGATATATTGAAAAACAACTTTCACTGGTATGAACGTAAGACAGGAGTTCGTGAAAATAAATACTGAGACATTCTAAAACGTAAGCAAATATTAGTTCCCACACAAACTTATGCTTTTTTTAATGGCCACCACCTTTTATTTCTTGCGCAATCAATAACATGAAAAATTACGAAAAGAATGGAGTTAGTTGCATCGAAATATGCCATTTACAACCCGAGAAATTGCAAAGCGAAGTTGACACTTGAAATAAACGAAACGCACCACTACTGCGCATTTCAAGACGCAAGCTTTAACCTCACGTTGCTCATAATCGCGATGTGATTGATGTACATAATCTTACTTTCACTGTTGTCACGAGAGCCGAAAGTAATAATAGAATTTCCTGCCACCAACAATGGTATGTGGGGATCATGCTTGCATCCCGGGATGTGCAATAGCGGCGCGTTTCGTTTATTTCAAGTGTCAACGTCGCTCTACAATTTCACAGGATATGACTGACATATTGCAATGCAACCAACGCCATTATACACTAATGGCCATTAAAATTGCTACACCACGAAGATGACGTGCTACAGACGCGAAATTTAACCGACAGGAAGAAGATGCTGTGAAATGCAAATGATTAGCTTTTCAGAGCATTCACACAAGGTTGGCGCCGGTGGCGACACCTACAACGTGCTGACATGAGGAAAGTTTCCAACCGATTTCACATACACAAACAACAGTTGACCGGCGTTGCCTGGTGAAACGTTGTTGTGATGCCTCGTGTAAGGAGGAGAAATACGTACCATCACGTTTCCGACTTTAATAACGGTCGGATTGTAGCCTATCCGATTGCTGGTTATCGCATCGAGACATTGCTGCTCGCGTTGGTCGAGATCCAATAACTGTTAGCAGAATATGGAATCGGTGGGTTCAGAAGGGTAATACGGAACGCCGTGCTGGATCCCAACGGCCTCGTATCACTAGCTGTCGAGATGACAGGCATCTTATCTGCATGGCTGTAACGGATCGTGAAGCCACGTCTCGATCCCTGAGTCAACAGATGGGGACGTTTGCAGGACAACAACCATCTGCACGAACAGTTCGACGACGAGTAGAATGTTTTTGCAGGTTCTGGACCACTAGACCAATCTTATAAAAAATAAAAAATTACTCGTTAACACTCGCAATTTTTTTCCATAAGATTGATCTAATTATCCAGAACCTACAAAAACATCCTACTCTCCCTTTTACCTAATAATAATATAATATAATAACATAATATAACAGCTATCATAAAAATCATTTATTTTATATACATTTCCCATAGGTGAATGTAATGTAATTAAATATATTAGGTAATTAACTACTATTTTAAAAACAGTTTTAAAAGAGCCATTTTTTGCATCATTTTCTTAGTTCCAAAAATTATCCTATTTTTGACTTTTGTGAAAAACGTGTTTTTTAAAAATTATATTAAAGAATAAGTACATAAAATTATTTACTTTTCACTTTAGCAGCCATAAGATTATTATGAACTGTTGTTTGTAAATGTTTTTTGAAGGAAGATTTATTTACAGTTCTACCACATTTACAAGTTACAATTAATTAAAATGTATTAGTTAACAAAGGCAAATTTTAGTAAAATTATAAATGGACAACAAATTATAGCAAACAAACGATTTATCTAAAATACAATACGATTTATCTAAAAAATAATACGATTTGTAGCACAATAACATGTATTAGTCAACAGAAGTAAATTTTAGTAAATTGTAAATGGACAACAATTTATAGCAAACAAATGATTTATTTAAAATACATCAAGATTTATCTAAAAAGTAATACGATTTGTAGCACAATAACATGTATTAGTTGACAGAAGTAAATTTTAGTAAATTATAAATGGATAACAAAAAATGGACAACAACAAGAAAAGAAAAAATGAATTAGTTAGCACAGATGAATTTCATTGTTAATGTAAGTAAAATTCATTAGTTAACAAAAGTAAATTTTAGTAAATTATAAATGGACAACAAAAAATGGAGAACAGTTATTTTTTACCTGAATTAAATGGAGAACATAGAGCAAAAGAAATGTGCTAAATGCTGTATTGTTAAAGACATTACAGAATATGGAACAAAGTTAGATAAACCAAGATCGATTTGTAAAAAGTGTATAAATAATGATCAACTTAATAGATATTAATCAAACAAAAACATTAAGAACGAAAACACATTGAACACTACAAATGATGTAAAAAAGTGTACTAAATGTGAAACAGTAAAAAGTGTAACAGAATATGGAAAAAAAATTAGGTAAACCTAGATCAATTTGTAAAAAATCTTTAAATAATGATCGTATTAGCAGATATTCTATTAAAATGGCCAATATGCGGAATAGTAAGGCAGAAATGGAGCACAGAAAACAACAAAATGAACAAAATTGTATGGAGAACAAAGAACAAAATGTATAAAATTCTATGGACAACAACAGTTTAAAAATATGTAATTTGTGTAATATTATAAAGAATTTAGATTGTTTTGCAACAAATCATGGAAAGATACTATCAATTTGTAGAGATTGCAGAAAATTAAGGTCAGAGAATAAAAAAACTAAAATAGATTACCCAAATCTATGTTTTTTGTTGTGGTATAATTCCCAGTTGTCTAACAGAAAATGAACAAATCTAATGTAAAGATATTAAAATGAAAATTTTAAGAAATTTATTGTTCGGATTTTAGAATATAAAGCTTTTAAACATATTGATGAAGATGATAAACAAGTATTAAACTTAAACCTGTCCAATTTAAATGTATTAAAAAGGCAAAAAAAAACGCTATATTTGTAAATAAATAGATCTGTTTCCTCCATTTGTAAACCAATACATCTGTTTCCTTAGTTATGTAAAACACAAAGATTATTGTATACAGCAACAATAAATTAAACACAGAAAATACACCAGATTGTTATTGGTTTGAAGAAGAAATTAAAAATAAAAGTGTATATCTAAATTACAAGTTTAAAATTAAGTTAGATAAAAATAAAACAACACCAACTGAGAATAAAGAAAGACTTATGTTTGTCATTTAATCTATATTTATCTAAAGCCGGTAAACTGCTGACATGATGGTACAGGGTGTCATTGGTTACACGTCTCGGTCACCTCTTGTTCGCACTGATGGCACTTTGAACAGTGGACGTTACATTTCAAATGTGTTACGACCTGTGTCTCTAGCCTTCATTTGATCCCTGTGAAACCCTACATTTCAGCAGGATAATGCACGACCGCATGTTGCAGGTCCTGTACGGACCTTTCTGGATACAGAAAATGTTCGACTGCTGCCCTGGCCAGCACATTCTCCAGATCTCTCACCAATTGAAAACGTCTGGTCAATGGTGGCCGAGCAACTGGCTTGTCACAATACGCCAGTCACTACTCTTGATAAACTGTGGTATCGTGTTGAAACTGCAAGGGCAGCTGTACCTGTACACGCCATGCAAGCTCTGTTTGACTCAATGCCCAGGCATATCAAGGCCATTATTACGGCCGGAGGTGGTTGTTCTGGGTACTGATTTCTCAGGATCTATGTACCCAAATTGCGTGAAAATGTAATCACATGTCAGTTCTAGCATAATATATTTGTCTAATGAATACCCGTTTATTATCTGCATTTCTTCCTTGTGTAGCAATTTTAGTGGCAGTAGTGTACTTGCTTTTTTTCATGTTATTGATTGCGTAATAAATAATATGGGGTGCACATTTAAAAAATAAGAAATTAGTGCTGAAACTTATATTTGCTTACGTTATAGAATGTCTTGTAGTATTTACTTCTATGAGTCACTGCCTTACACGCATTAGTGTGAAAGTCGTTCTTCAGTATCTGTTGTTGTACTAGAGATATTAGTGCTGAAACGTATAAGTGAGCTACTCTGTATATTATGTGTCTAGTTGTAAGTGGTCCAGTCAAATTAACATAACCCCCGCCTCGGTTCGACGTCAATGGGCAGTAGCCACTCACAGGCGGCAGATAGCAGCCTAGCAGTGGAGGGTATACGAAGCCTGTTGGGGACACTGAAAACAGTGCAGCCGATGTCACAATGCGGGAACAGAGTGATTTAATTGCCGTCCAAATGGCATAACCTTAGGTTTATGGGCCAAGGATGGAAGCATTTCCGAAATGAGTAAGTTTATAAATTGTTTACGTACCACCTTGGTTAAAGTATTATGCGCATGGCAAAATGGAGCTACAAAACCAGCGCCGAGACATCCGCGATGCACCACAAGCCATACTGACACGGGTGAATGACGGGTGGGGAGATGTTTGTGGGCGAACAGAGGTGCAACTGTTAAGGAACTGACTGCCAGATGAACCAAGAGGCTAACAACAGTCTCTCCTAAATGATCGTTCAGCAAACTTTGGTGCATATGGGCTTCCACAGCAAGCGCCTGGTTCATGCACCCATGCTGTCTGCTGTTCATCGGCGACAATGTTTGGCAACAGTTGGCCTTCTCACTTGAATCAAGTTTAATGCTCCATCAGACAGATGGCCGTAGCATGTACGGTGTGAAACGTCTGAAAGCAAACAACCTAAAATTAGCAAGGAATGTTGTCGTGGCATTCCATGGGTGATCTAATCATTCTGGAAGGCAGAATGGATCAACACAAGTATGTATCTCTTCTTGGGGAACATGTCCACCCATACATTGTTTGTTTCTCCTCAGTAAAATGGCATTTACAACCAGGACATTGCAACACGTCACTAGCTTGCAGTGTAAGTGCACAGTTCGAAATGCACCAAGATGACTTTACGGTACTCCCCTGTCCACCAGACAGCCCATATTTATACCCAGTGTGGGATCCTCAACCAAGAAAGCTAGTGGATATGGCCATGGCCCTGGAGTCAGATGGCCATGTTGGTACCTTTCAGAACCTCAGTGACTCTCTTCCTGCTTGTCCTGCGCTGGAAAAAGTGGTTATTCAGGCTTTTGACAGGTAGTCACATTAACGTGGCTGGACAGCGTGTATTATTCATACTACAAGTGTACAGCTTATGTCTGTTCGGCCGGCCGGAGTGGCCGAGCGGTTCTGGGCGCTACAATCTGGAACCGCGCGACCGCTACGGTCGCAGGTTCGAATCCTGCCTCGGGCATGGATGTGTGTGATGTCCTTAGGTTAGTTAGGTTTAAGTAGTTCTAACTTCTAGGGGACTGATGACCTCTGAAGTTTAGTCCCATAGTGCTCAGAGCCATTTTTTTATGTCTGTTCGAATGTTTATTAGAGTATTGTGCAAAAATTTGAAGTAAATCAACCAAGAAGTTTTCGAGGTTTTGCTAACAAAACTTCTTTAAAAGGATAAGCCACACATAGTATAAAAATATTTGTGTGTGTGTGTGTGTGTGTGTGTGTGTGTGTGTGTGTGTGTGTGTCTAAAACATTGACTACCTGCTTACTAGCTTGTTTGTCTGTCTGTGAAACGAAATACATCACTGATTCTGCGTATCAGGGATCCAACAGTTTATTGGTAGGTTTGTGGAGGTATGTAGCATTATATGTCTATGCACAGGTCATTTAATTTGCGTAAATAATGGGCTGCTGATTTGCATACGTGGTGATGGCATCCAATAACGATCCAGATGGGTTACACAGGATTTGCGACAGGCGAATTTGGTCGATTAGACATGAACGTTAGTTCGCTGTAATGCACCCTAAGAACTGTAGCGTGGTTCTGGCTCCAAGATATGGGCAATTATACTGCTGAAAGATTATATCGCAGTCGACGAAGTCATCAAGCATGAAGGGATGCAGACGGTTAGCAGGTGTCAATGTGTTTCGAGTACTACCACAGGTCCTGTGCAAACGCAGGACAGTGTCTCCCATAGTATAATACTGCTACCACCAACCTGGCTTTATGGCGTGCTGCACTTTTCAACCCGCTGTTCACCTAAATGAAACGGTTTATGGAGATGACCCTCAATCTAGTGTAGCAAAAATGTGACTCGTCCGAAAATCCAACACGTCTCCAAAGATCGACAGTCTAATCCTGATATTCCTGTGCCACTGCAATCGTTATTGACGATGCCGTTGGGTCAACGTGTGAACATGTAGGGGTGGTCTGCTGCAGAGCTCCAAGTTCAACAACGTACGATGAATGGTGTGCTCCGAAACACTTGTGCACACACCAGCACGGTACTCTTTTGACAGAGATACCACTGCTCACCATCTAACCTACTTTACAGATCAGACTAGTCTCCGAATTCCAAGTTTTGCGAAGAGTTGTGGACGTCCAACCATTTAGCCTCTAGTAGTATTTCACTGTCCTACCTCTCTCTGTAGATACTCGCGACAGTAGTACATGAACATTCAACCAGCTTCACCGATTTCGAGGTATTCACAGGCTCTGCGTAATAATAATCTGCTCTTTGTCAAATTCGCTTATCTCAATGGATTTCCCCATTTGCAGCCCATATCTTTGCTAGAATGATATCCCGTACGTGTCCACTACACTTCCACACTTTTGTTACCACGCCCACGGAGCCACCAGGCAGCATCCATTGTCCAGGTGGACAATGTTCATAATGTTCGGACTTATCAGTTTGCGTGTTTATATACATACAGAGTGATTATAATTAAAGTTTCAGAACGCTGTAGAAATAAGCCACTGGTCAGAATGACGTCACATTGCAACGGAATATTAGCGGAGAAGGGGGAAAACGTAGGGCAGAAGAAAAAAAGTAGTGTGAAAATTGATTAATAGTGACGCTGTATGTGTCAGAGTGTGTAAATAAAAATATCTGTCATGCGCACGACCCACTGAAGTCGATATAAACACGCCGGGTACACGGCTTTTCCTCCTTTCGCGACTGTGACGTTTGCCATGACTGTATCAATGCAGGATCGCGGTCTGCTGTATTACACGAGTGATGACTTTGCACACGTCGCTCTGCAAAAGTTACAGACACTGAAGGGTTTGAAAAAATGCGTTGCTCCGATGACTGCCGTGGGTCTCGAGAAAATGATTCGGAAATTCGAAAAGACAGGTTCTTTTCGTGTGCAACCTTGTAGAGGGAAGAAACGAATTGATTCGACGTCACAGGGAACAGTGGCCACAGCAATGCAGGAGGAGACGTGTAGCTCACGAAAGTTGCCTTAACGTTAGACATACCGGCGAGCACAGTGCGTAAAATCCTACGAAACATCCTTCTTTGCTATCCATTCAAAAACCAAAATTACCCATGTGCACGAGTTGCTTCCTGTTGACCTGCCAGCAAGAGAGACCTTTGCTTTAGAATTTCTTGCTCGCATGGGAGTGGACAATGATTGGCCGTGGAAGATTTTATGGACGGACGAAGCCCAGTTCCATCTGACAGGAAATGTCAATACACAGAGTTGTCGAATATGGGCAACAGAAAATCCACACGCAAATCAACCAGTACCACTTCACCCTGAAAAGGTCACTGTGTGGTGCGGGTTTACGGCATCATTTATCATAGAGCCATATTTTTTCGAAGATGCAGCTGCTTCCGGTCCTGTTACCTGTACCGTCACTGGTAAGCGCTACGAGTGTCTTTTGCGCAACCACGTCATTCCGGTTCTCCAACAGCATGGATGTGTGGATGGCACCATTTTTATACAAGATGGCGCACTTCCACACATTGCAAATCCAGTTAATAAGCTGCTGAAGCGCCATTTCGGAAATGCTAGAATTATTAGCCGCCATTTCCTACAGCCTGGCCGATCACAAGATCTTAACCCGTGTGAGTTCTGGCTGAGGGGCTATCTGTAAGATGTTGTGATTAGTGTTCTGATTACAGACTTAGCTGCATTGAAGGCACACATTGCACAACACATTCTGAAAGTGACCCCGGAAACACTTCGATCAGTAGTGGAACATGCTGTTTCTCGATTTCAACTTGCAGCAGAAAACGGTGGACAGCATATTGAACTTGTTTTGCGCCAGTCACACGGAAATTAATAATCCGATTTGAATTTGATGGATGCTTTTTATGCAGTTTTTGACGCCAGGACAATTAAAAACCGATTTTTCCCATCCGGTGTCATTTGGAGCTTACGTAACTAACAGTATAATACCTGAACACCCATGCTCACTGAATAATACGGTTTGTTTAACGTCAAACGCACACCTTAGGCATTGTATGATTCATTTGTCATTTGTACTCGACCACTATTAAATTGATGCTTACAGCACCGTCTGTTGGTACATTTTGTAACGATTTATTTTTCTTCTGCAATACGTTTTCCCCCTTCTCCGATATATACCGTTGCAATTTGACGTCATTCTGGCCAGTGGTGTTATTTCTACAGCGATTTGAAAGTTTAGCTTTAATTATAATGAATCTGTATATATATAAATCTTATGATAACGCAATGACATGGGAATTCCAGAATGTTTGATGAGCCAGTAAAGCAGTGTGTATCTGAATGTCAACATAAAATAAAGTTCCAATACAGGAAGTGGCGACACAGAGTGAAATGAAGCAC
Organism: Schistocerca piceifrons; assembly: GCF_021461385.2. NCBI lineage: Eukaryota > Metazoa > Arthropoda > Insecta > Orthoptera > Acrididae > Schistocerca > Schistocerca piceifrons. The sequence goes on along the minus strand of NC_060138.1, from coordinate 599,361,636 downwards.
ATGTATTGGAACTGCATGTAAATTTATTGTGCTTGAGTACAAATGCGACAAAAGTTAATCAAAATCGACCACTGTCCCTCAAAATAGCCCCCCAGTGTATCCAGACAGCGTTTCCAGCGAAAGGGAAGGTGTTGTGTGGCGTTGCTGTAACCATCAATGTGTGTCACTGGTTGCCAGAATGCCGTGATGATATCTGCCCTTTTTGCAAAGCTTCTCTCACGCAATGGTTTCTCCAGTTGTGGAACGAGGCTGAAGTCACTTGGATTGTGCTCTGTTGAGTAGAGCGACTGAGGGAGGATTTCCCTGCCCCACCGTTATGCACAATTCTTGATGACGTCTGCAGTGTGGGCTGTAGCTTTATCATGGAATATGACTGTATTGTCCACCAGTGCCGGATGTTTTCACAGTCACCCGCAGCTACTCATAGTTCCGCATGAAACTGAGAAACATTTCTGTCAGCCAGAAAGACAATTTTCACATATGTTCTCTGCTCCACTCTACTTGCACCCATCTTGTAGCAAGGTCAAGCTCACAGTGGACGTGTCAGGCGCTGATATTGAGCCATCCTCAGATGTAGTCACAATGTATTGGGGTGTCAGGCGCTGATATTGAGCCATCCTCAGATGTAGTCACAATGTATTGGTTAATATCAGCATTATTTGCCTTTTGTTTTCAGATGTGTTTACTGCAATACAGTGATGCCACATGTTGCAATGATTTATGAAACCACCCTTTTATATATATATATATGCAAATTTTTTTACATGTTATTCTACAAGTAGAACTAAAGAAAAAATTTCATATAAGCATAGGTCAACAAGTGTTTGGTTAAGGAGTTACGGCTAATAAAATGAATCAATTTTATGTTATTAGTGTATTTCCTACTTTTATACTTTGACGCTGATTGGCAGTTATGAAGTAATGTGACAGGAAGTAGGCGGAGCCTCTGCATATTTAAGCTCGTGCTCAGCACTCATAACCATCAGTTGACTTCGAAGCAGCTGAGGAGAGCTCCGCCTACCGTCCTAAGGGAACCATGGGTATAATTAATTTTATTTTATCTTGTTAAATTTTGACGTCATTAGACACTTTCATTTTATTTAAAGATTGGTTTCTAGTATTTCCTAAAATTGATCCACAGGTCTGATGATGGTTATGTAAAAATAACCGAAACCGGTTACCTATGTCATTGAAACATAAATGGTGTGATCAAGACTGAACTTTAGTCAAAATATAATAAGACTTTGCCTGAAATTTAGCAAATTCGCTAATATGAAGCCATCGCAAAATTGTACGAAGTTAAAGTAAAACACGATTTCCATTTATTGTGTTTTTAGTGATCTGGTGAATCTAATAAAACATGTCCCAGAAGTGTATTTGCGGTAGTTTTCCAGAATATACATATACATACACACGAGGGTCATTCCATAAGTCATTGCAACTATGGTACCCCACAGGTGTTCAATGTGGGTGTGGGTGTATGGTGTTCATCTTGACTGAATAGATCGAAATATCTCGAAAACTAAACATTGGATCAACAAAAGCAATAATTCAAATTTTTTTTACATCAGAGTGGAAAATCCAATGTTATCACACTCGACCCCCCCATCCCACCCCACGTTGTGAGTGCGTGGCTGGGGGAAACATTGTAATCTTCAGTGGGAGCCCCCGTTTTTTATTGCAGTTTACGATTGTACAGCAAAATCTTCATAAGTTTTGTCTGAAGCATTTTCTTCGTTTTGGAGCAGGTGGCGCCGTAACCGAAGGAACAGAAATGGGCACACAATCGTTATTTACGACATGCTACGCAAAGGCCCTTGAATGTCCAATAGCATGTGAGAACCTACCTCCATTCTGCGAGGGTAGGACAGGCCAGTATTTCATAACTTCTAATTGGATACCCCATTTGCAACGTTGTATTACTTAGACATATCGAACAGGAGACTACTCGACAAGCCACAGGTGTTCGAACGCAGGATCGACAACTTCAATACACTTAATGATTCACTTTTCAAACACCATACACAGGACAGAAGCATATCTGCGGGAACGTCAGCACAAGCGTTTCTAATGAGTCGACCATCTTCAGGGGCTGTTAGAACTTGCTGGTACACTTTCTCTTTTAAATACCCCCAAAGAAAGAAATCTAGCGATGTCAAACACGGCGACCTTGCAGTACAATTAATAGAACCCCTTCTGCTGAGCCACCGACCAGTGGAAACATGGTCTAATACCTCCTGTGCTTCATTTGTGTAATGAGCTGGGCAACCGTCATGTTGAAAGCACATACGTTGTCGAACGTGTAGGGCAACATCCCGCATTAGTACCGGTAATTCCTACTCCAAAAACGTTAGATATTTGCGTCCATTTAACGTGCCGTCGATAAAACACAGAACAGTGACTTTACTACCCATGATGGCCCACTACATGTTGACTGACTAACGACACAGATGGTCAACTTGCCGCAACCACTGGAAATTGACTATACTCCAGTAATACATGTTATGCCGGTTACCGCTACCATGGTTTGTTGAATGGAGACTCATCGGAAAATAGTACCTGGGCGATGAACGTGCGGGTCGTTTGCATTTGCTGATGTGCCCATTCACAAAACACTACCAATTTATGGAAATCAGAGCCATGAAGCTCCTGTGCAGCGACACATGGTATGGGTGATACTTATGACGATGCAGTATTGTGACGTAACTACCTACGGACTTACCAGAATCACAGTGTAATTACTGAGCGTTTATCCGTGGGTAGTGATGGACTGCCGTTGGAACATATGTTTCAATCAGACATAAAGGTGTTCAAAACCTTGTAAACGAACGAACGTGAGCGAGCTTCCTCCGGAAAACGCTCTGCATACAAGGCAACGCAGACTCAACATTTCTCCTACAGTCTCTGTAAATCAGGATCATTTCAGTTTTTTCTTCTGTGGTTGCAACATTCATCGTCCATTTGCACGTCTGTTCTTCAAATGGTAGGTAGGTGTGCAGGTAATAAACATTGCGCAAGTACTGTAATGTTCGGCTCCGCTATCTGTTGTACGTTTGCAGAGTACGTGAGCTTAGATCGCAGTATCCTGCCTGTTATGATACGTCGCAGTTCGCTACACAGCCGTGGTGGCGCGTCGAGTTGTCGGCTGTTCGATACGTCGGAGGAACACATTGTTGCGAATGGGGTTTCCAACCACAAGTTGTGAAATACCGGCCTGTCCTACCCTTGCATTATGGAGGTGGGGTTCCACATGCCACTGGATATTCAAAGGCTAGTGAGCAGCATGTCGTAAATTACGACTGTATGCTCATTTCTATTCCTCCGCTTGCAGCGCTATCTGAGACGAAACGAGGAAAATGGTTCAGGCAAAACTTATAGACTTACGTAGATTTTTTTTTATAAATCTTAATCTGCAATAAATAAGAGGGTTCCCAATGAAGATACCAAAGTTGCCTCCCCCCCTCCCCGCCCTCTCCCACCGTCATCCATGCATGGAGTGGGCTGGCGAGTAGAATTTGGTATCGTTGGAGACAAACAAATTTGAATTATAGCCTTCTTTGATCCGATGTGTAGTTTTCGAGATATTTCAATGTCTTCAGTTAAAATGAACACCCCATATTAATATAAATCGGTTAAGATCTTTTCGAGAATTTTGCTAACAATGTTTCCTCTTTATTCTGCCCTTATGTGTATTAAAGTATCATGTAAAATTTAGAAATAAATCGTTCAAAAACTATTCAAGATTTTTGCTAACAATGCTTCTTATATATATATATATATATATATATATATATATATATATATGTGTGTGTGTGTGTGTGTGTGTGTGTGTGTGTGTGTGTGTGTGTGTGTGTTATGTATGTACGACATTGGGAAGGTGATCTTCAGGAAAGAACAAGAGACAAAAAGAAAGCAGCCTCATAACATTGAGGATCCCTAAAGACAGAGATTAGAATGCATGAAATTAATGTGGGCAGAAAGGAAGGAGAAGGAAGAATGCAAGAATTGCTGAATCGATTTAATGTGCTCTGTAAGAGTGCCATTCGAATAAATAAATAAATATTAATTTATTTAAAAATGTAGCTTATGTCCATTTGAATGTTTATTATTGTGTAAAAATCTGAAGTAAATATGTCAAGAGCTTTTCAATATTTTTGCTAACAAATTTAAATCTGTATTTATAATTTCTTTCAACAGATGGCGCTCCTCTAGGTATATAAAACCACATGTGTATTCCAATGGAACATTGTATCAAAATATCAAAGCATTCAGTGAAGATCTTTCAGAGATTCAAGATTTTGAACGAACAGACGTGTACATTTTTATTTATATGGATTTATTAATTAATTTACAGAGATCACTTCAGTTGGTACTAATGATTTATTCAAGCCGTAACAGGTTTGGGGACGTTAAAATCCCTTCTTCAGATGTACAAAAGTCTAATATGCAAAGGAGGAGACTGAAGAAATATAATATAACATTTAGAGCGACCAAAAAAGCAGACTAATGAAGCAAGGCAGCTCAGTATCTATGCTCATGATCAGTATGTGATCGAATTAGTCAATGCAAAGGCTCCAAATCACTGAATCTTAGGTGGAACTAAAAAAAAGAGGAGAGGGCACAATAGTCAAACAGACCTAAAAATGTTATGTCTGGATGGATAGGACGAAGGAGAAGGAAACCGAAACCAAACAATGTAGAGACACTGTCTGCCGTTGGGCAACTGCATCCTATGAACACCACCCACGACTAAGTGGAGGGTTGTGTCAGACATCTGAAGGTGTGGTGCACTGCAGACGCGCATACTATGTAAGAAAGTAAACAGACTTTGTTATTAGTGAAGGTATGGTAAGTCTTGTCTGACTGGTCTGAACACTTGCAATATTTCATTTAAAAGGATAAGCCACACATAGTATAAAAATATTTGTGTGTGTGTGTGTGTGTGTGTGTGTGTGTGTGTGTGCGTGCGTGCATGTTCCACATCTCCTCCTCAACCATTGAACCGATTTCAACCTTACTGTAGGCAACAATCGCTGTGGGGTAGGAACTACCTATCTTTTACAGTTTATTTAGGAGATATTACGTCATGCGCGGAAAAACTGTCGCGTCATGCATGATGTTTAAGTTCACTACTTCTGTGCTACTAACTGTACTCGCAATAAATTTCATAGACAGTATTCACATAGGCCGCTAAGTGGAACTACAAAATTAGGTCAAGGTACTGCCCATAGTTCAAGATATATGACACTATAAACACTGAGATGCATGAACAATTGCTGCCTTGTGCATGACATTTAAACTTTTTACTTCTCTGCTACTAACTCTACTCGTAACACGTTTTGCAGACAGTATCACATATGCTACTGAATGTATCTACAAAATAATATCATTATATAACACATAGACTGCCATCACAATTAAGAAGTCATGCGGGCAGTCTATTAAATACTTCGAAGTGGATTTGACATCTTCATGCTTTTCTCATGGACAAATGACAATGTAGGAAAACATCACAGACACTGGCTCAAATGTGGGATCACCCCAAGAATTTATCCACCGTAGCTATTGGAGATGTAACTAGAAATATTGTTTATACTCAAGGTCTGAGTTAAATAAACAGTACAGAGAATTTTTATTTTGCGCACTATGTTCCTTAATTTGGATACTGCACTTATACATTGCTACATTATGCACATTTCTATGCACAACTGTTCCATAATCTCAAAGGTCTTTTCACAAATACATGAAATTTTTTCGATATTACGCTACAAAAACAGTTCACTTTTTCTTTTTGTTTTAGGTTCTAATAGAAAATTGGAACAATGAATAACTGGGCACTGCTGGGTTTGTGTCAGCTAGTAGAATGTAAGCGAGCTGTAGCAGGCCATCAACCTAGATAACTCTCAGACATGTAATAGCATGTGACGTTTTAGGCAATAAGGGAATGGCACATAAGGAAAATGGATGAAAAACAAAAGCAAAACAGTAAAAACAGTGATAAGAATTAATGGTAACGTAAAGCATGCTAAGTAAACCGTCATAATACATGTATGATATGTTATGGACTCAAGTAACATAAAGAAGAATATATAAAAGCCATCAAAAATCTAAAATGTGAGTGTAGCAATGTAATTAGTGAAATAACAGAACAATGTGATCAGTCTGAGAGCCCTACACTACATAATAAACTATTAATATGGAAATATTGTTCTTCCATTCACTTAATTTTTTCGCCTCTTAACTACCACTTACTTAAGTTATAACACAAATTTCTTGTCTCTGTTTCTATTCAGTACCTCTTCATTATATTCACGATTTACCTATCTAATCCTCTAGCATTCTTCTGTAGCACCACGCTCGAAAAGCAACTATTAACTTCTTGTCTGAACTGTTTATCATCCACATTTCACTTCAGTACAAGGCTGTACTCCAAACAGCTTAAGAAAAAACTTTGTAAGTCTTAAATTTGTATCACACTCGTATGCTAACAAATCCCTCTTCTTTCAGAAATGCTTTTCTTCATGATGTCAATGTGCATTTTGTATTATTTCAACATCAGCCACCATCAGTTATTTCTTCTTCTTCTTTGCCTCCACTCATTTCCCTAAAGGGTCGATATTGTTGCACAAGTTTTGGTAATTTTAGTGACACTTGATGAGTGGACGCCACAACTACCCAAGGGACGAAATCGGTGAACCCTTTCTGTTTGTGTCTACAGTGCATCTCGTGTTCAAGAGTGAGTACGTTTTCTAAATGTTCGTGTAGTACGTATCTGAAGCAGGACGTATGCACCAGCGCGGTATTGAACAAGAGCAGTCCTATCATGCCTGGGGCACTCCTGATGATTCCTTTATCTCTGATGAACTGTCTTCTATTATTGAATGGATCTTTGAGCCACATGCTTAACTCAGAACCTATTCCAGTGCTCAGATCTTCATTAACAGTTTGTGGTGGGACACTGTGTCAATCGCTTATATCGTGTCATGCTCTGAATTTTCAAAAGAGAAGGCGGAGATAAAGAAATTTAAAGGATTCTACATAAAGATATTACTGAGTGGTCAGACTGTCAGAATTGTAGTCCTATACATAAAAAAGACGGTTTTGTGAGGCTGTATCTGGATTCATGAGCAATTAATATAGTTACTTTGCTGCAACATGGCCAGCTTAAGAGTACTGAAGATATTCTGCAACAGTTTAACCGCCTGATGCAGCGTAAGTGTCTCGCCATTGGCAGCGTGAATTAGAAAATTCTAGCAGAAAGAACACACAGCATTTCTCCGCTACAGACAATTTTGTCTCTTCAAGCGAAAGCCCTTTGTACTATTTCTTCTACAGCCTTCCTGCGTGTCTTAGACGAAACTGTGACGTCTCGTTGAGTGTTACATGATCAGCTTCAAAATTATGGAGAGAGCATCTGGATGTTTTGGAAACAATTTTGAAAACGCAGAAGTCAATTTCGATGCCGTATTATATCATCATCAGGAAAAGAAGCAGATCTGAAAACATGAAATGATATTAGAGATTCTACAGTAGCCACTTTTAGTAAACATCTTTAGTCATTTCTTGGATTTTGCAGTTTTTGTCTTCGATCTGTCAGAGGGCAAACTTGATGTCACCAGCACTATTACCGTTTGTTAAGAAGAACTGAATTTGACTTGGAAGTCCACTCAGCAGAAAGCATTTGAAGAGCTAGAAGAGCAGTTATTAACAGAATCTTTATTACAACATTACCCTATAACTGGCTCAAGAGAATATCTACATCAGTTGACCATTGAAAACAAAAGGAAGAACAACATACAGTTGTTTTTGCAAGCTGAGTATTATATTTATGAGAGACAATAACATTCGTGCACGGTTTCGAGAGTTTCTGTGTTTTCCTGCTTGGTAGACACACAATTGACCAAATGGATCACAGAATATTGTCATGGTCGTAGAAATATGAACTGATGCAGAATAACCTCACTATATGGACGCTAGCGCTGCAAGAATTCGATTTTGAAATTCAGTATATTCCAGATAGGTCTAATGTTGTACTAGATGCATTATCTCGCTTCCATCCGATCAGAAAAATGTCTGCTCAGAAAAGCCTAGTATGACAGAAAATAAAATTAACTTTATATAACAAGAGTAGAAGTTCTGCGCGGTTATAAGATGGAACAGAAACCCAATCAAATGCTGAATATGATAGAATACCAACATGAAAATGAAGGAAAGGTTAGAAGTTATTACGTTGTTAATAACCATATCTGATAGTCAAAATCTAACCTAAACTCACAATACTGGAAACGATGTATGCCTAAACAGTAAGTGGAAAATTTAATGAAGCACATGTCAGTCATGCACATTTCGGTCCCAGGAAGTGCATGCAGAAGTTACAGTAATGGGTGGTTTTTGACAATGTGTTGTAGTGCATAAAGGAAGTTCTAAAAAGTTGTGATCTCTTCCAGCTAAAGAAAGTATCAACAATAAGGCAAAGGGTTAATGCGCAGTGTAGTCCCTCAGTCAGCATATGGAACTGTTGTACTGGATTTGTTGGCCCCACTACCAGGATCTAAATGGAACTTTTCACAGAATATAGTTACTGTAGAACTGTTCTCTGAGTTTGTTCGGTTTTTTTACAACAAAAAGGCAATAGCGAATTTTAGTTGGGAAATTAAAGACAGACTACTTTGTGAATACAGTTCGTTGAAACTGGCCTCTGACAGACAGTGGACCACGATTTCGATAAAAAATCTAGAATGAGTTCATCCAGGAGCGGAAGTTCTTGACAGCTTAATTTCAACATATCATTCAGCTTCAGACCTAGCTGAATGCAATGTGATAGAGTTGGAAAGATTGTTCTGGGCGTATTGAGCAAAATTTATGGAAACTGTATACAAAAACTGTCAAGATTCAGAGATATTATTATAGTTTGGCCCACAAAAGAACTGTGGCACAACCATCTACTGTATTATTTAGCAAGACAGCGTTTTTGAGGAAATTTTTAACTTCCAGATCGTCAAGAGATGTCACAAGAGGAAAGGTAGAAGTTGGAATTAGAGAAAATGAAGGATAACGCATTAGCTAGTTAGATAATACATGATATATTAGTGTGGCCGTAAACTGGATGACTTTGTACTGTTTAGATGTCATATGAAATCATTAAAGTTAAAAAAAGGTGAAATAAAGAAATCTATCATTACTATCAGAGGCGGTTTTCGTAACCCTAGAATTATTCATCCAGATTCTATGGAATTATAATGTTTGAGTGGAGAGGAGTATTTTGGAATCAGTCATGTAGAAATTATAAAGCTTTATCGAATGTCGAAGGATAAGAAAAACAAGTACGAACTTATAAAAATTGGTTGTGTATCTAGATATGTTTAATGTTTTCCCAAGTGAGTTACTGGCTGTAAACGCTACCAGTGATAGTGTGTAATGAAATCACGACTTTGTACTGCTTCGAGGTGTTCACATATGATGAGTTCGACAGCGTGGGCAGTGCATGTATGGTTTCTGTGTGATTTTGCTGCCTGTTTTCTATTCTTTACAAGGTGCTGACATATAACGCTTCATCACTGCAAGTGGCTCGTGGGATAAAAGCAACATCAGCTCACATGACACCTTGAGTTGGCATTCCCACACTACACAGCTAATCATGACTGTCTAGAATATTCTGCGTAATGTTCCATCAGATACCAGCAAATGGCTCACAGAAGAATTACAATGTCAGCTCTCGTGACACCAAGAGTTGTCGTTCCCTCTCCTTATGGCACTGCAATTCACGACTGCATAGGAAGTGTTGTATGATGGACCTCCTGTTACAGGTTGCCATGAAACTTCCTGGAAACTTCAGTTGCGCATGACAAACAAAGTGCCAGTTAGGTTCTTTACAAGGAAGGGGTCCCGTGAGGTGGTTGGTTAAAATACACAGTGCGAAGTAAAGCGTGTTCATGACTCGGTATTCGAAAAATGTATGGTCAAACCTGTGTTTACTTATGTAAATTGTGTGCCCACTTCCTTGTTTTCCCTTCATTTCTGAGTTACTAATTTTTAATATTTATATGGTTAAGTTTGAAACGTAATACATATATTGCGAATATTTTACACATTACATAATCGAGATGCTATGTGCAATGAACTCGTAATTACCTGACATTCGTCTACAGTGATAATGCTTATTAAATAATTATGCTCTCTGAGCACTCAGTATTCAGAAGATAATGACTATGTATAATAAGAGGGACCAGAATTTACTGATCTGAATTTTATTAAGTTAGTTTTGAAGAGCCATTTAAAGAGTATGTTGGACAAGCAATTCCTGCTAAACTGCAGCTAGTAGATAGTAGATTATTTTCACATGCGTCTCTAATCATTTTCTTAGCTACGTCCCAGATATATGGGATTCTATGTAAGTCCACTTGCTTTTGTGGAGACACAATAAATAGATTTTCTCGCTAATATGTGTGTATTGGTTAATACTTACTTCTAGATTAATTGCTGTGATTTTATATGATAAACGAGTCCTATGAGTAATTGTATTTTATGCCCTTTCCCCATTTACATTTTTCTTCATTTTGAAGGTTTTTTACAGCTTGTACTTGACTTTTGAAGCTGTGCTCTCATTTAGCAACATTTGTTAAGTGTACATAATTCTATGTGTACGGTAATATATCACCTAGCAATCATAAGCTGTTGTTCCTTTCGTACCTGCTAAGATCTTTTTTGATTAATTGCACACTGAAACTTCAAGTTGCAGCAAACTTCCTAGTGAAATTTATTTCTTAAATTCTAAGGCTGTGTGAGGATCCTGTATCCTCGCACATCGTAATATTTGCTGTTTTTGGCATTTTTTTGTGAGATTACTGTTTATCATTACAACAGGTTGAGTATCATGTGAATGCAGCCACAGCAGCTGTAATAATGGAATCTAAATTATTATTGTCATTGTTGTGTTGAGACCTCACTTGCCTTAATATAACAGCTAGTGTTTCTCGGCCGCGTTCGTTAGATGCAGACTTCCTAAGCGTATGTATATGGATGTAACTGGTGATTATTTTCAGTGTAACTATTTGCACTGCGTTTACAGGATATCTGAAGTGTCAGGGTCAAGTACAGACTGAAACAAATAAAAGTGGCCTAGGCGAATGGATACAACTGGACCTGAATGTATGCATTTAACCACACCCTGTGACGCCACATCACGTGTACGCCAGCCACGTGATCCACACCAGTTCATAGTGTACTGTGAGCTGTGTCAATGTGGGTGGAGCAGTGCAAATGGGACGATGGTACTCACAGAGAAGCAGTGGGGTGTTCGTCGTGGAAAGGTACGTGACAACAAAGTCGTGAGAATTGTGTGGCCAATTGCTTGCAGAGAAGTTTAATGGCGTCAAAGTGCCAGCAAAATGTGACATGCAATGCTTAGTCCGAAAATGGCATCAGCCAGGAACTGTTTTGAAGAACGGGCCTGCACACCAAAAAATGTGGCTGCAGTTCCCCAGAAAGGCATCAGATGAGATCTGTTTTGAAGAAGTTAAAAAACATTATGGAACGTGCTCGTACAGCAGAAAATGTGGCTGGTGTTCCCCAGAAAATGCTTCAGGGTCCTGCCAAATCAATCCGACGCCTGTTGCAAGAAAACGGCTTATCACGTCGATCATATGAACGGATATTTCACCTGGATCTGCACATGCTTCCCTACTCACCACCGCGCGGGGTAGCCGGGCGGTCTAGGGCACCTTGCCACGGTTCGCGCTGCTCCCCCTGTCGGAAGTTCGAGTCCTTCCTGGGGCGTGGATCCCATTATAAGTCGTCGACTGACAACTTATTGCCATGAGGTCACTTCGACGGGCGGACACACACACACACACACACACACAAGTGAAAGTTGCACTACACGAATATCACGGCCCATTCCGCTAAAATTCGCTGAATACGGTCCTTGACGTGGTTGTGCACTCTCGCGACCACATCCTTCCGTCGGACAGTGCATGTGTGTGTGGCCAGCGGTCGGGCGAGTACTGGCTGTCCGGACCTCACTGCTGCTTCGTCCCAACTCCACTCCCTCGACACACGACGACCCGGAAATAATAGAGGCCGCTCCAAAAATGGTACTACAGTATGCGCTATCGATAAGCGCTGCTGCTGCCACTCACGGACAGACGAGGCGAGCAAATGTAGCGGCACCATTGAACAAACTAAGCAAACGAGACGCCACTGTCGCTATTACAAGATTCTAAGCTACGAACGGCATCAACGCGAGCCGCACATGGCTCAAAGATGTTTATGTTGATCTCTATTCCAATTTTCTGCACGGGTTCCGAAACTCTCGGGACCGAGGTGATGCAAAACTTTTTTTGATGTGTGTACAATGAAATATGAGAGAAATGTTCTTAAATACGTGAGACGGAAGACTGAAAAAAAGGTAAGAATATCAGAAAACGCGGGAAGCAGCCTTAGATGGGAAAGAGAATTGGGTTGCACAGGTACCAGGAGGCAGGATGCAGCACTGTTCGTCTGTGAGTCTCTGCGTTTGCCGAATGTGCGCCGAACTGGCCGCAGTTGGTCGCTCTACTTTTAACATGATTCAGTCGAAGGTGTTACTTCGGCTAGTATACCCGGACTTGAGTATATATCATTGCACAACGGTTGCATGTGTTCTTAGCACTTCGCCTATGGTCCAGTCACCAATAATTTAGAACTTATTTGAAGTGCAATGTAAACAAAGCACTGTTATAACACAAGCTGCTACATTGTCGCGAATAAAACAGTGACCCGTATATAGAATAAATTTCCTTTAATTTACGTCTATGGTCACAAACTTTTTGTTCACAGATCACCGGTTTCGGCCTATAGTGACCATTTCAGATGTATGTATTGTCCTTAGCGTAAGTTAGTTGAAGTTAGATTAAGTAGTGTGTAGGCCTAGGACCGCTGACTTCAGCAGCTTGGTCCCATAGGAACTTACCGCAAAGTCCAATTTTCCCTACCGACTGTCTGTTGTTCATGTATTACAACCAGCAGCCCCCAGTTTTGTGAGTAGCTGTTCACTAAGATAACAATGAATGGGTTGGATCTGCTCTTTATGTCTGATGAAGCCTCGTCACCTGAGTGGTTATGTCAGCTCACAGAAACACAGGCTCTGGGCAGGGGAGAAACCGCGGTTTGGTGTGTAGTGTCTGCACGCCGCATTACTGGTCTCATCTTCTTTCATCAGATGCTGAACATTCCCAACATTTTTAAACCATTTGTGGCAGCATTAACGCAGGAGGAAAAGACATACAGTTGCTTTCAGAAGGATGGATCAACTGCCAATACAGCTGGCCGAGCCTTGGAGCACATTTACTCAATGTTAACGCGTGATAGAGTTTTTAGCAGAGGTCAGACTGAAAGCGTCCCTAGATAGCCACCCAAGTCATCTGATCTGTCGGTGTGGGTTTACTTTAGGTGGATCGCCCTCTATTCTAAGGTGTATCATAACAACCCTCGCAGTCTTCAAGAAATGCAGCAGAACATTTCACATGAGAGTGCAACAATTCCAGCAGTTCAACTTCGATCCGCCTTCACCAATCTGCTGAGCAGGGCCCAAGAGTGCCAAGAGATGAATGGTGGCCATTTTCAATATCTGTTATAGTCCTATCCTCTGCTGTGTTTCTTTGTACCCAGCAACACTATTCTCTGGGCCACTTTTATTTGCCCCACCCTTCAGTTAATTGTGTTTTGTGGCAAACAGGTGTTATTAAGTCAAAGTGTTCTTTGAACTATTTTGGAAGAAGTATCAGTTTCATCAATAACTCACAAATCTATTATTCCCCATAACCTGTCGTCAACTAAATCCTTCCTCTAAAAACGCTAACAAAGGAACACATATATCTGGGTAGATGGAGATGGGAGGAGTAATGTAGCACTGTTGCTAGTGTTACTGTGGCCTATCCACATGACGTTTTAAATTTTCCGACCCACCTGTCTCACTTAAGGATCTAACATTCCAGACTCTAACCTGTAGTATGACAGTTTTGTTTCCCTAATTGGCGACTTCCTCCTGAGTGGTACTTGTCTGGATATTCTAATGGTGGTTATTTTACCACCATAATATTTTACCCAAGAGAAAGGCCTCGTCATGTAACCATAGAGTAGTGCTGCATGACCCAGGAAAAATAACAGCTGTAGATTCGTTTTGCTTTCAGCCCTTCACGGTACCAGTACAAGGAGACCATGTTGGCTAATATTACAGACTAGATCATTTAATTCTCCACACTGTTGTCCTTGCAACCCGTATAAGGCTGCTACCCCTCTTCAGGAACCATATGGTTATCTGTCTCTCCACAAATAGTCCTCTGTTAAAATGGCTCTGAGCACTATGGGACTTAACATTTGAGGTCATCAGTCCCCTAGAACTTAGAACTACTTAAACCTAACTAACCTAAGGACATCACACACATCCATGCCCGAGGCAGGATTCGAACCTGCGACCTTAGCGGTCGCGCGGTTCCAGACTGAAGCACCTAGAACCGCTCGACCACAACGGCCGGCGCATAGTCCTCTGTTGTGGTTGTATATACTGTACAGCTATAAGTATCATTAATGCACACAAGCCACCCCATCCAAGCAAGATCCATAGTTCAAGAGGGTTACACGTAACAGTTACGGAAAAGAGTATAGTAATGAACATAATTATTATAACAATTAAGACTCTATGAATTATATTTCTCAAATATACTGCTCACGTCATAATAAACTGTGCAAGTGAAAAAGAAAGTAATGTTACAATAACACAAAGGCATTACAGTAATATCGAATGAATCAAATGTTGAGAAGAAATATTTATCTGGCAAGAGTGTAAAAGTTACTAGGAAAGAGAATAAAAGAAAAAGCAATGGAAATGGAAAAATGTAAAGAGGCAGGGATGAATATATTTGGAAATGCGTTGACAGTGGGTCAAAGGCACTGGTTCGATTACGACACGGGTTGTTAGCCTCACTATGTTCCTCAAGATACTCTCCACAACCCCCACCAGTTTATTGGTATTGTTTTGCTACACAATATGCACCTTACGCAAACTTTCATGGCAAGCTCGACTCATGTGGAGTTTTCTCTGTTCACTTCATGTTCACCAACATCACATTAGTAGAGATTCGATGGGACTAATAATGGCAAAAGTTTTTGTTCTATTTCATTCTGAATTTATTTTCTAATTTTTTTATAGAATAAAAGCTAGACAAAGATTCTTGATTTATCAGAAAGTGGGTTCAGATTAGAGGTTCATCCAGGATTATGTTGAGATCGTTTACTATTTTTGATCAAGAAATAAGGTATCATCAAAGACTGCGGGAAGTACTGCTTCATGAAAACATCCTTTGGTCACCTTTCGGTTGGTGTAAAGATTTTTTATACTTTTAGTAATTAAAACTCTCTTTTGAGGCCTGTAGTCGAGACCATACTAACTCGTAATGCCTTCAAACAGATGACTACATGTGAAATGCTGCACTTGTCTAGTGAGAGCACTGCTGTACAGGCGTGTGTGGTAACATAATGCGCGGCTACACAGTCCTCGGAACTGTCTACCTGTCCGGGATGCACTTTGCAGTACCTGTCAGCCCTCACGGACATTGCTTGCAACGAGGCAGCTAGGAGATGAGGACGTGTACCATATAAAGCCTGACAGCTGTATTTTGAGTTTTCTCTTGCTAAATTACACGTCAGTTACAAGCAGTCGTATATCAGAAAGGGTACTACGTACTGCAGAAGCAGTGAATACAACCCATGAAAGTGGAGCTTTCTTTCTTGGGAATTTTCCACAGAGTTGGGCAGCAAGCGCGAAGTTTTTCAATGAAGTAATTTTTGTGTAGAAGACCATCGGACACCTTCATGGAAAGAAGAACTATGTTCTTCGAACACATAATTAGACTGCGCCAAGTTTATTGTGAACAAGAGAACTGAAGCACGCAGAATCGAAGCATGCTAGATCCAAGAGATGTAAATGAACGTGTAAGAAAGAGGATTACAGGAAACAGATATTTACAACAGAATGACTTTCAATCAAAAATATGGGTTGCCTCGGGCTCAACGTACGGAGTTATACGCTGGACAAAAAAACCACGGCAAGAAGAGCGAAGAAGGTTGTTAACTATAATAAAGAATATTGGAGAAGGATAAAGTCCAGAAAAAAGCAAATTGACCAGTGTTAACATGGTTTTCAAATGGCCAAAGGGAAAAGAAGAAGCTGAAGGATGAGAGATGCACTTCCACACTGCGCAGTCATTACGTGAAATACTTTTCGGCGACAAGTGACTGGAGTCGTAAACTTGCCAGGATCTGTCAGAAAACGCTTGCATCACGTGCTCATTACTTCCGGCGTTGCAGCAACAGATTTCCTCTAGTATTAGTTGTGAGTTGCGCCAGTAACTACATAAAGAAGAGGATATGAATAATAGGAAAGAATTATTTTCAAATCATACGTTCCTTATCCGAAGTAAGTAGAAACCGTATTGCGTGTATGTGGGAATTTGGTATCTCGATCGTATTGCAGAACCAACTGATGCGTCAGAAGTTTCTACAAAAATGTAGGCGAGAAGATAAGTAAGAGGAGGACGAAGAAGGTCGTCTTACTCTCTAAGAATCAGAAAGTCATAAGGTAACTACTGGGGGATAAAATAGTTCTCTTACATGCCACCAGCATCGAAAATCCATTCAAGCCACCGGAATAATTGTTGGAAACGTCGACATGCGAAAGAATGGGATACTGTTTGCCGACGTCTTCATGTTGCTGGCTTCTATAATCACAAGCTTGTAAGAAAACGGGTCATTATATAACGTCATCGAAAAGCACGTTTTGTCTGCTGTGTTTCCCCGCTGGCGGGCTCCTGGAGCGCCATGCTGTGGTCCATCAAAAAAGCTTTCTGTTCGCACGAGGACTGCAGACTGCGTCTGTGGAGACCCTACTTTACAAACCTACAAATCAAGTGGAAGGACTAGCTTTGATGTTTGTAGTTGGATGAGTGAAGACGAAGCGAGAGAATTGGCTTCCTCGAGGATGGACTCGGAGAAACACTCTCACGTTTTAGAAGAATATGTTGTCAATCGGAGGAGCTCTTTATCCAATAGAAGAAACGTCTGTCAAGTAATTCACGATAGGTAACAGTGGCGTGCAAACACTGAAAATTGGTTAAATTCATATTCAAAAGTATCGAGGTTAAAATTTTTCCCAAAGTCTCCAGACTTAAATCTAATCGAACCTGTTTGGACACTAATAGTTCAAGTATGTGAGCTGCGTCAGGACAGTTCTCGGAACCATGTGTTGTTTTTTTTTTTTCATACGGGAGACTTGCAGGTGACAAAATATTTACAGCTCCATCGTGTACTCCATCCTCGAAGGCTCAACTAAGTTGTAGACAAATTGTGACAGTAGAATACATATTAAAACTAAAACGAACGTACTTCACTTCACAGTATTTATACAACATTATGCAACACTCAGCGAAGTGCTAGGCATAGATAGATTGTAGGCTTCGTATTGACATGTCAAACTCTTTGATGTTGCACATTAGTCATATGACTTATACGAAAGTGTTTCCCAATCGGACTTTGAGTTGTTTTAGGGTGATACTTGTTTTCATGATTGTTGGTTAGCCGGAAGTATCCCACAGGTTTTGATTACTGAGTTTTCAAGTGCCAACGTATGTGTCAAATGGTTCAAATGGCTCTGAGCACTATGGGACTTAACTGCTGTGGTCATCAGTCCCCTAGAACTTAGAACTACTTAAACCTAACTAACCTAATGACATCACACACATCCATGCCCGAGGCAGGATTCGAACCTGCGACCGTAGCGATCGCGCGGTTCCAGACTGTAGCGCCTAGAACCGCTCGGCCACCCCGGCCGGCACGTATGTGTCATATGTGGCGATATCGTTTGATTTTGTTGACTTAGAAGTTTAAAATTACACCACCAATGGACCATAGATCTTAATATGTGACATAAATTTTAACTTGATACGTCTACTCGTTCCTCAGAAAAAGTGTTATTAACAGTCTGACAGACAGACAGATGGACACAAAGCGATGCTATAAGGGTTCCATGTTTATAAACTGAGGTAAACAACCCTAATAAATCAAACCTCTTTCATTTTCAATTTTATTATTTATATAACTATTTTTTCGAGAGAACACAACAATTCTGGACAGTGAGGATTAGCGGAATGAAGTACTTAATTTGTAACTTTTATCTGCTATGAACGTGGAATACTCGACTGCATTGAAAAAAGGATTGCATAAATGACTGCATCTACTACCTTACATGACGGCACGATTTTTATTTTCCCATTACTAGTACCAAGTCACCTAGCGATTCATCACCAAATGACACCGTTCTTATCGATTGTTCATAGCATTGTGGGGGTTATTGTGTACAGTTATTTGATTCCGTAGGGTTACTCCTGGTACACAAATCGCTATGTAAAACACTGTTCCCCCACTGTTCATGTACCTTAGTTATATTTATTACGAAATACTCCTCCAAAGGCGGTCACAAGTCCGGTTGAAAAAGGACGAGGGGGAGGAGTAACGCCTCGTTAAAAAACCTTGGTTCACCTGGCCCGAGTGATAGTACCTCGTGAGGGCCCCTTGCCAGGAAAACGGTGAAGACCTCAACGGCTGTGAAGGCGGCGATGAAGATCATCAGAACGGCGGAACTGGCGGAAGAGGCAGGCTTTTGTATAAAAGCACCAGACCGTGGCGTCTGTTCCCACGGTGGGCGGCTACAAATGGCGTCTGTCCCTCATGTCAGTGGCGACCTCACTTACAATTCTAAGCTAAATGCTTGAATTCTTACCATGGTTCAACTACCTTTCCCCAAATTAAACTTTAACCTAAGACATGATGGTAAATTTCAAAAGGAAAACTACTCCAGGACGTATCCAATTTTCCATCGCTATTCACGGCGGTGCAACTAGGCTTTTGGATTCTGGAGAGACTAGAACATCATGTAAGGAAGAGTCGGAGCTTCCTAGAACTTCTTCAAAGATACGAACCAAGAAAAAAACACCTACTGGGGACTCTGAACATCAACACATTTATGGGAGTTAGAAAACTAAAACACCTAACGGACACTCTCAATCAACGCAACATACTTATATTAGCACTTCAAGAAACAAGGTATCTGGATGAAAATGCATTTGAATCAGGTGGTTACAGGATCTACAAAGGGAAACCAGCCATTAAAAAATTCCCGTAATACTACTATATCAGGGACAGCATTTATGGTCAAACAGCAACTTAATTTTAGCTCCCCATCATACGAATTTCATTTCTGACGTTCAAGTCAGGTAATAAACGTTACACCATTATAGATGCACCATGCACCTATCAACCAATATAACAGAACAAATGTTGATAATGTGGAAGATTTTTGGGAAATGCTAGAATACGAAAGATCCAAATTACCAAAAGAACATATCAAAAATTTAGTGGGCGTCTTTAATGTACAAGTTGGCAAAGAAATAAAATTTAAATCGGTAGTTGGAGATTATCCAGCACATGAAAGATCCAAAAGAAATGGGGAGGAACTCATAGACTTTAGTAAACAATTTAAACTAAAACTAATGTCGACATTTTTCAGGAAACTTGCAAGGAAGAAAAAAAGCCTCTGTATCACCTAATCCATAACAAGGTGAATATTAATTAGACCATGTGGCAATAATGACTCGTAACTACAAGAAAATCTTGGATGTCAGAATGAGGAAGGGCCTAACCGTAGACTCAGGCCATTATCTGAAATAAAGACCATGTTACAACCGAACAAACCCTTAACCAAAGCCAAAAAGATTTCCAAGAGTAAAAACTAAATTTCTCACGCAAAATGAGGACAAATTCTGTGATATATTAAACACAAGAAAATGGATGATTGGGAAGAAATTAAAGAAACAATGCTAGATTCAATTAAAGAAATGGGATAACCACGAAGAATACCAAGACACATATGGTGGAACGAGCTGTGTGATGAAGCAATTGACAATCGACTAAAGGCATGGAAAAAATGGAACAATAATAAGAAATATGAATACTTGGAAGAGATTAAAGAAGAAAGGAAAAAGGCGGCAAAAATCATCAGATCAGCGAAAAGAAAATATGGCAAAGACAGATTAGAAGAAATGGATTCAGACTTTAAAAGGAACAACACTAGAGACTTCTATAAGACTATCAAAGAAGTTTTAACAGGATTCCAGTCACCAAGTTTACATTTTAAATATAAAAATGAGAAAATGGTTTAAGCACTAAAGAGAACTGCAAAATTTTAGCTGAACACTTTGAGAATCTATTAAATTGTGAAGAACCTAATGACATGAAAATTCACTATCAGAACCACCTACAGTAGAAGAAATAGAAAAAAACTATCAAAGCACTGAAGAATAACAAAGCACCAGGAGAGGATGAAATAGTAGCAGAAATGTGGAAACTAGGGGTATTATCCGCATGGCAGAAAATTCAGAAAGTAATTAAAAGATTTGGACAAAAGGAATCATACCCAGTAACTGGAAACAAGCATTGATCCATCCTCTCAATAGAAAAGGATATAAAACAGACACCAACAACTACAGGGGTATATCCTTGTTACCAGTAAAGCACTTTTAAATAGAACAGAGGAAAAAGTAGGATCTAATATAGGAGATTATCAAGCAAGATTTAGAAAAGGTAGATCATGTACAGAACAGATTTTTAATTTAAAAGCAATTTTGAGAATGAGAGCTATTACTTTCGTAGACTTCAAGAAGGCTTACGACTCAGTTGACACACAAACACTATTCCAGATACTTTATGAATCAGAGATAGATGAAAACACCAGAAGACTTGTTGAACAAACGCTCACAGATACAACATCAAGGATTACGTTTCAAGGCGAAATTTCTGAACCATTCAAAATCAAAACAGGCGTTCGACACGAAGATGGACTGTCCCCAATTCTCTTTAACTTGTTTTAGATAAAATAGTAAAAACATGGAAAAGCACATTAAAAAACAGAGGCACAAAGGGTAGTATAAGCATGGGCAGAGGAAAGAACAAATTTGAAGTGAAATATTTGGCCTTTGCGGATGATATGGTGTTGATAACTGAAAACCGAACAGACGCAACAGTTATGCTTAATCTGTTACATAAGATTCCTGAAAATACTGGGCTAAAAATATCTTATGAAAAAACCGAGTATATAGAACACAAACATAATACAGAAAAGTTTATGAAAACGAAATATGGAAAAATTAGAAGAGTTGTTAAATTCAAATACCTTGGGGAGTGCATCCAAGCCAATGGACTGAATACCACAACAAATAAATAAAGTATAAAAATGTTAGAATTTGAATATAAATTAACACAAAGCTACTACAATAAGAAATAAATATCCATATAAACGAAGCTTAGACATTATATTTCAGTTATTACGACACAGGCAACATATGGATCAGAGTGCCTAACATTGAATAAGAAAGGCGAATTAAGAGAACTAGAAAAAAGAGAGAGAAAAATACTAAGAAAAATTCTAGGTCCTGGAAAAACTATGGAAATAGGTGGTTTAAAAGGAGAAATGAAGATTTATACAAAAATACAGAAAAGATCATAGATACAATGAGGAAGAGACGGCTAAAATTTTATGGACATTTAAAAAGAATCGAAGAAACACGTATTACAAAGAAAATTTTTAATTTGTTAGTAAGCTGAAAAAAACTGTAGGATGGATAGAAGCAGTAAAGAACGATGCCAACAAAATAGGTGTTATAGAAGAAGTAATACGTGACAGGAATCACTTCAGGCTACTGATAGAAAACGCGAACTATGAAGAAGATGAGCCGAAACCTCGATCCAAGAGAGTGTGGACAGATGAGCAGAGACGAGCCGTTGGAGAGAAAATGAAGAAGTACTGGGAGGAAATGAAGGAAAAGAAACATCGTAAGTCTTAAGTTGTATGCGGTCCATAGCTGGACTAATTCATAAATTTAAAAAAAAAAAAAAGTCACGCCGTACCTGCAATGCTATACACATATTTCCACCGGTAACAACCCCCACTTGTACGTATTGTTGAGTAATTAACATAACTGGTGAACATAAACAATGTTTATCGGAGTGCTTTGTGCACCAGGGGCAATCCTATTGAATCAAATAATTCTACTCAATGATCCTCACAACGCTAGGAACGATTACTAAGAACTGTATCATCTGATGATGAGTTGTTAGTCGGCTAAAAAGCAGTAACGACAAAATAAAAATTCTGCTATGACGAAACGTGGCTGCTGCCATTCATTCCCGAAAACCAGCACGTAATTTATTCTGTTTCTTATTGTTAAACGTTTGTATTTTTTATCGTTGTTCCAAAATGACGTGCCGTTAAATTCCATCAAAAGATTAGTTTTTCCGCTGTTTTTATAACTGCATTTCTATGTACCTTTCAACAGCACAGGTAACCTTGATAATTTTTGCATTATGATCACAAATTTTATCTTAGAATAACGGACTCCGCAATTGGAAAGTGTCTTCATTCAGCCTGCAGAGAGGAAACTTAACAAATATGTATAACAGGCATTTGATTTCAGAGAAGGATCCAGTTACCAAACTCTTCTAAGATTTGTTGTATTGTAGCACCATTATCAATTTTGAGGGATCTTGAGTACAGTGTCCTCCCATCTCCAGACGGTATTAAAATTTTAAAAAAATGTTTAACAAATTAAAAATACGGGTTTTCATCCAACAACCATGTTATCACATGTTTATTTCAACTTTGTCGTGTCATTTTCTGATAAATATCTTAGAACGTAGAAGAATGGTACGTTGAACTCTATGCCTGTTGTTATCTATACATTAAAAGAAATTACAATTTGGAACGGATAAATTCTGATTGTCAATTAGTGCTTGGACTCTGCTTTGCAAAAGGAGCCTAGTGTACAGCTTGTGGAAAGTAAGTGTGAATCCCTTATTAACGAACTATTCTGAAAGGACTTAAAGAAATACTGCCCACAAAAAGTTATACCATTTGTCCTTTGTATGCGAAATGTAGGACATGGCAAATTCTGTGGCCTTCAAATGGGGGAGAGTCACTTCTGAGATTTTATTCATTATAAAGTAAACTGCAGTTTACAAAAATTTTAAACAATGCCCTTCTCATTTGTAAAATGTTCTTGCTTTCTGATAAAAAACACGAATTTCAGAGACTAATAAACACATTAAACTTAATTTTATAAAGATGTGTAAGCGGTAAAAGTTAGAAATCTGGTGGCCTAATTTGTAGCAGTGGGTGCGCAAATTGTACCACCCTATACAGGATGAACATTAACAAAATCGACAAAGGGTAGGGAGAGATTCCTGTCTGGAAATTGAGGAAAAAAGGTTCTACGAACATATGTCCAGAAATGCATCATTGCCACGGTACATGCCGCTGACGAATAATAATTCCTCTGACCTCGTGCCGCGTGTTTTTTGTGTGGTGCAAACACAGTGATTGAAGCAGCGTACTGTAAGTAGCAGGATGGTCTACTATTCATGTCGGGAATAAGCTGAGATGGCGTATGCGTACGGCCAAGCAGACGGAAACGGTCGAGAGGCAGCACGACTATACCAAAACAGGTACCCTCACAGACATCAATCACGTCACACAACATTTCAAGCCCTTTTTGGGCGTTTGTGTAATCATGGGCCCTTTCAGCCAGACAAAAGTGGAGGTAGGCGACGAGTGTGCTTACACCAGATTTGGAAGACCCATTTCTACAGCATATCAAGACAAACTCTATTACAAGCTACGTGCAAGTGGCCCACCTATATGGTGGAAGCCAAAGTACGGTTATGTGCATTCTGCATGACAACCGCTACTATCTCTATCACTCGGATTACCATGCAGGCCACTTTAAAAATCTGTTGTGACGTGGATGCGATGCTGTTCTGTATTCTGTTCTAGGACGGTTTGTTGTCGTTGCACCGTCCATTTACGGACGCGTGTCTATAGGACCTTTTTTCTTATGTTTCCATTCAGAAATCCGTCCCTGCAGTTTGTCGGTTTTATTTATGTTCGCCCTGTATATACCAACTGAGCTTATGATACATCTAGTCTAAGTCTAAGGAAATTTTACATACATTAGTTCTAACATAACCATTTTTACGAATCAGTGTCGTGGTAGCTTCCTCGCATTCTTTATGATAGGCAGAGCTGTAGGTCTAGATTTCTTCTCCTTTTTTCGCTTAGATACTTTTTTAGTATGGAACAAGTTTCCTTACGTCCTACATGCAAATCGAACATCAACTATCGAAATATAAGAAATTGCTCGTGCAATTTATTTTCAACTCCGTTGGAAAAAACCTTTACTACCGCCATAAATTTGTATATCCCAGCTAGCATTTTTTTTATTTTTAGCACGTTGGCTTTAGACAGATTTTATATGCGTGCGCATTCATTGAATTAGTTATGTGCGTTTTGATATATCGCAATTGCTAAATGCAGTACATCTGTGCTCCACTTCCACAAGGTCTTCCGTTGCCATACTGGAATGCAAAACAATTATTTAACCAGTAAGTTAGGATAAATAACACGTTAAAAAATTCACCACAACATTTCTAGACTTTATGTTACACAAATAATGCTACAAGCATTTTTAAATTTCACTATATGTGCAACTTTCTTAAAATGCCGGTACAATATCGGAAACATAGGGGTACATTCTAGACACGCCACCAATTTGCTTCTGCCAATTTTCCACAAATGAGCCACAACGAATACAGTTTCACGACAGTCTGGGAACGAAAAAGTATTTCATGCTCGTATTTTCATCCATACATAAAACATTAGGTTGTCACTTCCTTACAACAATAATTCTCTTCGCCTCGTGCACTGATTGTTAGATGAAAATTACAACAAAATCAACGCTGTCCTCAGACGATCGCTTTCTTGACGTAAAGAGCTCATAGCTAACAATACAACACCAAGAAGCACGTAGTTCACGCGGACATAACTAAATGCCGGTTAGTACAAGAGATACGAATTTTATAGCAGTGGTACAAATCAGGTAGCTCTCCTCCAAACTATTTCGGAAAACAGTGAAAATGGATGTTATATTCTTGTGATATATTCCCTTCCCAATGTTGCCCTACATAGACTTATATTTTACCTTGATACAATCTGCATACATGCCTACCTCGTAAATGCTGTCATATCATCAACCCTTCAGTAATACTTCACATCCATCGCTGCTAGGTAACCCGTAGATATAACTGGTCCGAACAAAGAGGAGATGCACTAAACACAAACATCAGAAACTGCTTGCCGTAAAAATTAAATCATCTGATAAACTTGGTGCAGCATTTCACAAGATGAATCCTGTGTGGTCCGGCGTGACAAGAGAAGATAGCGGAACTAGATGGCCTCGAAGTATTTTAATAGCTGAATGTCGAGTCATGCATTTACTCTTTGATCAGCAAACGCGATCAGCAGAGTTCTTTATTGTCGTTGTTCATTTAGACGCGACCAATAATTTCGGTGATATGCTCGTTGCAGCAAAACGTACATAACCCTTCCGCTGTTCCATTGTTTTACTGTGAACTTCGTTGACATAGTTCTGCTTCATTTAAAACTTTACATTCGAAAGAAACCTCACAGACAAAAGAACTGTTTGCTAATAATGGTCCTAACTCTTGCATTTCATTTCACATCACTGTTCTCTTGATTTTCAGGCATGTCATAGGCTATCTGCAATTATGGCGAAATAGCAGTGCATACCACGTTCTCCCGAATTTAGTCACTTGACTAGCAAATGCTTTTGTACTGAGTTGTGTCAAAGGTTTTACGATTGAACGATACTTTACATATACACGAGGCTGTTCTCTTAGCTAGAAGTTACACCTCTTTACTACAATCTTTTATGTGTAAAAAACTTTGTTAACAATTATGACAGGAAAAATGGAAGCTGCTAATGACTCACTATGTGCATCAGGAGAGCGACAGAAAATGGGTGTCCAGGAGGAGCAGGGATGGACCTTCTACGGGATGCAAGTATTACACTTCACAAAATGGTCACCGTCGACATTCAAGAAATGGTCAGAATAAACCATTAACTTACATCATGAACACCGAATAAAAATGGCGCACCACATTTATCACAAGGTTTGCACCATCAAGATCGAAGACGAACTCCATGGGAATTAGAAACCGTGAAGGACGTTCAGCCTGGTATCCACTCCTAAGGAATATGTGTAGAATGATATTGGTGTAACTGGAATTGATCGAATGTGATGGCATTCAACCAAATGCGAAAAAGTCAACTGCCTATCCTTTAAGGCTTAGCCGCAGATAGTGCGGTGATGATTTATAGGAACGCAAAATTTGTACAGTGGTTCCAGGTGGTATGAATTGCAATGTCACACACTTCAGGAGGAATAGTTGGCTCTAAAAGAGTACGGTTCTTATAAGCAGACCAGGAATCAAGCAAAAACAAGTTATTTTGACTACCTATTGGCCAAAAGCAGTGCTCAAACCACAGTTGTAGATCTCTTAAGCCCGTTTTCCCGATGTTGCTTGCTGTGACTAAACATTCCCTGCTGCCCTTTCAACATAACATACACGAGAAAGAATCGTAGGGCGAGAGCACCACCCTCTTCTTGCAGCACAATAAATAACTTTCCAGCCAATTTACCATCCAGATTAACAGTCGATGTACTCGTATACGAATGAGTTGGTTGATCTTGATACAACTCTCTTGGTACCTCTAATTTCCAGGCTTCCTTTCATATGCATTTCCTCTTCAAATCCCAATAGGTCGGAGTTGTAAACAACTTTCTTACTGAACGATGGGATAACTCTGTTTATCGAATCTACAGATTTTTTGGCGATTCCGCAGTTTGCTGTGCATCGTCAAGTTGACACTTTGTTTGAAAATTCATTATCTTAAGTTTTCCAATTTTGTAGCACTGTTTGAAGTTATGCTACCATCCACTGCTTCCCTTGAAATCGCTGAAATCTATGTCGTGCGCAGTTTGATGTGCACATCCTTTAATTTTTATCGAGCATCCTTGAAACGCGGAAACACCACTTTTTGTAACAAGTGCGCCTTGTCCTCTGTTGAATATGCATGGTTTTGCTTATGTACAACACGGTCACATTGCTGCGAACTTATTCGGAATCTGTGCATAATTGTTTTTTATTATTCTGCTAATGGTCTTCCACGTACGTAATTATGTTTAGTACCCGCTGCTTGGACAACGATTGTCCTTTACTACATTTCACTGGAGACAGGATTTGTGGCTCTTTGTTCGACAAGGATGATGAACAACATGGTTCGACAACTGTTTCAATATCACTTTCACTTATTAAGTATGTATCGTCATCGTTGTATTCCTCAAGTACATTGTCCGCACAGTCGAGACTAGACGACACGACACATTTCACTGACTCATCTTGCAGAAACGCTAATATTTCGTTTGCTACTTGTTTCTCACTCTGTGAAGTTCTTTGGATTCCTATCTGGCTAAATTTCAACTTCGACAACTGTTGTCGCACATGTAACACAACGTTTGCTTTGTTTATCTTTTCTGTCGCTCTGTTTTGTATCAACACCACTAGCACTGTAGCAGTCTTGTCAATTACTCGTCATCTAAGTAGTTTTGGTGCTATAACACATCCAAGTTGTAGCATACCTTTTGAGACACCGTTTATTATTAGGAACCAGTTATAATTTAAATGCGTCTTGAAATACAAGCTATTGGAACCTAACACAAGTTTCCAATTTCAACACAAGTAAAACACAGGTAAAACTGTTAAGGAAACTCAGGTCATTTGCAACTATAACATGTTCCATAGTAAAAGACTTTCTTTTGTGTCAAGGTAGTAGGTCAGGCAGCAGCCGCTAGCCAATACAGAGCAGCGGCAGGGAAGTAATCGATTTTGTGACATTGACAATTTACTAAGCAGGAGAGAATTGTTTAGTCTCGCCCGTGTGCTCTGGTAGTTTAGTTTTTGAATCTCTGCATGTTAATCTATTTTATTACATACAGTTCTTGCGTTTTCGTCAGTGTCTACAGCAGAATTTCGTAGAGTGTGACGATACTCGTTTGTTTTTCTGTGTAATAATGCTTTCCACCGTCTTCAGTATGGATAGGGATTGTGATTGCTGTGTGCAGATGCGAGTGGGATGGCAACATTTTGCTCTCAGCTCCAGGCTGTGATGGCTTCAGTTACACAGCTTCAGGCTGCAATGAACGGACATCACTGTTGTGGACCAGTCGTGCTAATCCAACGGTCTTCCAGCCTGGCCCACGAGTCCGCTGATCAGTGTGCACCAGTGGACAGCCCAGCCAAGTTACTGCTTGCACTGAGGTTAATCGCTCGTTTGTGGTCGAGTGGGATGTCGCCTCGGAGTGTGGCAGGCACCAAACGACTCCCCTGTTGGTTTGACAAACAGGTTCTAGGTGTATCTGTGGCTGACAATGTCACACAGCCAGACCACGTCGCTTGCCCTGTTTCAGAGGAAGCCTCTCAGCTTGCAAGATCCGGACAGTAACAGAGGGTGGGGCTGAGAGGCGGCACGCCACTCTCTCACTTTAACTACACTGTCGGTCAGATTAATATTCTTATTTTAGGTAATGATCTCCGTGTTCCCCAGTACTGTATTTGGTATGCGTGGTGTATGACGTTTTACATAAGGAAATTGTGGGCAGAATGCCCTTATAATTACATGTCTAGCCTGTGGGGAACTTTTACCCGATGGACCGTAATGGAGGTGACAGAGAAAATGGAGAAATTCATGGGTCAGCTACCTGCAGCTACAGTAAACCAGCCTCGTCCATTCCAACACTGTGGAGTAGACTGTGCAGGCTCTATTACTGTAAAGCATGGTGGAAGATGGAGTAAGGTTACCACCAAGGGTTATATTGCTTTATTCATTTGCATGGTAACCAAGGCCATCCAGTTAGAATTAGTTAGTGACTTGGTAACGAGTTCATCTTCGACCGCCCTCAGAAGATGCATTGCAAGAAGAGGGAAACCTTCTCACATGTACAGTGACAGTGGCACCATATTTGTAAGTGCACACAATGAACTTAAACTTTTTTCTCTAATTATACTTTTGCTGAAGATGTGGTGAATTTTTTGACCTCAGAGGGAATCAATTGGAGGTTCACTCCACCTCGTGCCCCTCACTTTGGTAGATTCTGGGAGGCAGGAATCAAAAATATGAAGTCACATCGCAAACACGTCTGCGGCAATGCGATACTGACATTTGAAGAACTGACAACTGAGTTAATTCAGATAGAAGCATGCTTGTATTCAAGGCCGTTGTGTCTTCTCTCTGATGAGCTAGATTCTCCTGCTGCTCTCACTCCTGGTCATTTGCTAATCGGACAGCCCATTTGATCTCATCCTGAACTCTCTCTCCTTAATGTTCCGGCCAACAGGTTGCACAAATGGCAACTTGTACAGCAGTTGCATCAGACCTTTTGGAAGAGGTGGTCCACAAATACATACACGATCTGCAGCAACGCAGGAATTCGACATTGGAAGCAGCATGGCAACCCCAGATCGGCGAACATGTGCTGGTAAAGGCGAATAACTTGCCTCCCTTGGTGTGGAGGCTAGGTGTAATCGACCAGCTGTTCCCCGGTCCTGATAAGTGTGTGCGTGTGGTCATAACCTCCCCCCAGTTTCGCACCGAACTTTATTATTCGCGTACGTTGAAGATGAAGTTATATTCAATTAATTTAGCATAATAAGTAATAGCTCCTTTTCATGAAAATCATTGTTGTGCCCTTCTGTTCTTGTGAAATCTTGGGAAAACTACTACATGATAACATCTCCTTTCTCAAATACTGAATTTTATTAATTAAAACACCCCTTTGTAAACCAACACCAACAGAAATCACATACTGTGTGCCATTATGCCTATATTTTGCCACTCACCTCCGGCCCCATTACCAAACCACCATCTCTAGCCTCTCGCACACCCGACTTCCATTCACGGACTCCCAACACTCGACTCTCGCTCACCCACTCGCACATTGTTGACTGCACTGCATTCTTTGCTTTAGTTTATGATCTCTGCATAGAGTGTATGTTCGATGCTGTGTAAGGGTACTGTACCCTTACATGGTGATGGTGAAAACTGCTAACGAGCAGATTAAGAGGCCTATAGCAAAATTGTATCCCCTGCCTAAGCAGTAAATCAGTTAAGTGTTCCCACAGATCTGTGTAGTGGTACATGATGCAGGCCACTGCCAAATTACCATTAACAAAAATAAACTCCTAATTCATAAGATCAGCTTGAGAAGCTGCGTATGTTTTCTTGTGTACTGAATGCTGTTAGTACTGACTTTCATGTCTTTATGCAGTATGATATTAATGGTTGATTGTTTTGTTTCCTACATGTTAGTACCCATCGTGTCTCACAGCAGTGTGACATTGGCGTTTAGGTAGTGTGGGAATCCCAAATGTTAGTGTATTCATGTCTTATAAGCATTGATATTGTGTCTAGTTATATTTTTATTGTTTTCCTTGTTTTGGATTTGTCGTTTGTTGAATTTACGGTTATTTGTAAAATGAGAAGACTCATTTTAGAGTGGGAGTATGTTTGGACTCTGCAACTCACTCCAGCTGACATCTAGCGGCAGCTTCCAAACTGAGCAGGTCAGAGTGTCCAGTATAATCGGCTCCCTGACGAAAGTCCTTATAACCTGATGTGGATCTCCCAGGTCCTTCGTGAGCACAGGTAAGATTAGCGCTGTTGTAACGGCCGAGCAGGTAGCTTCGAGACCCCGTAGCGGATGGGCGTGTATGTCTCTCAGCTAAGCCAGGAGCCACAGTTGACGCGCTGCATGCGCACTTCGTAAAGGCTATTACAATAAATACACTCCTGGAAATGGAAAAAAGAACACATTGACACCGGTGTGTCAGACCCACCATACTTGCTCCGGACACTGCGAAAGGGCTGTACAAGCAATGATCACACGCACGGCACAGCGGACACACCAGGAACCGCGGTGTTGGCCGTCGAATGGCGCTAGCTGCGCAGCATTTGTGCACCGCCGCCGTCAGTGTCAGCCAGTTTGCCGTGGCATACGGAGCTCCATCGCAGTCTTTAAGACTGGTAGCATGCCGCGACAGCGTGGACGTGAACCGTATGTGCAGTTGACGGACTTTGAGCGAGGGCGTATAGTGGGCATGCGGGAGGCCGGGTGGACGTACCGCCGAATTGCTCAACACGTGGGGCGTGAGGTCTCCACAGTACATCGATGTTGTCGCCAGTGGTCGGCGGAAGGTGCACGTGCCCGTCGACCCGGGATCGGACCGCAGCGACGCACGGATGCACACCAAGACCGTAGGATCCTACGCAGTGCCGTAGGGGACCGCACCGCTACTTCCCAGCAAATTAGGGACACTGTTGCTCCTGGGGTATCGGCGAGGACCATTCGCAACCGTCTCCATGAAGCTGGGCTACGGTCCCGCACACCGTTAGGCCGTCTTCCGCTCACGCCCCAACATCGTGCAGCCCGCCTCCAGTGGTGTCGCGACAGGCGTGAATGGAGGGACGAATGGAGACGTGTCGTCTTCAGCGATGAGAGTCGCTTCTGCCTTGGTGCCAATGATGGTCGTATGCGTGTTTGGCGCCGTGCAGGTGAGCGCCACAATCAGGACTGCATACGACCGAAGCACACAGGGCCAACACCCGGCATCATGGTGTGGGGAGCGATCTCCTACACTGGCCGTACACCACTGGTGATCGTCGAGGGGACACTGAATAGTGCACGGTACATCCAAACCGTCATCGAACCCATCGTTCTACCATTCCTAGACCGGCAAGGGAACTTGCTGTTCCAACAGGACAATGCACGTCCGCATGTATCCCGTGCCACCCAACGTGCTCTAGAAGGTGTAAGTCAACTACCCTGGCCAGCAAGATCTCCGGATCTGTCCCCCATTGAGCATGTTTGGGACTGGATGAAGCGTCGTCTCACGCGGTCTGCACGTCCAGCACGAACGCTGGTCCAACTGAGGCGCCAGGTGGAAATGGCATGGCAAGCCGTTCCACAGGACTACATCCAGCATCTCTACGATCGTCTCCATGGGAGAATAGCAGCCTGCATTGCTGCGAAAGGTGGATATACACTGTACTAGTGCCGACATTGTGCATGCTCTGTTGCCTGTGTCTATGTGCCTGTGGTTCTGTCAGTGTGATCATGTGATGTATCTGACCCCAGGAATGTGTCAATAAAGTTTCCCCTTCCTGGGACAATGAATTCACGGTGTTCTTATTTCAATTTACAGGAGTGTATTTATACCAGATATTGTGTTCCGTCTAATTATTGTGAGAACAGTGAGTCGTCTCGCACTTCACGCTCAGACTCAAGTGTACTAACTTGGGAGGAAGAGCCCGTGCGTACATGTGCCATGAGTACATTCACTAAAATGGTTCAAATGGCTCTGAGCACCATGGGACTTAACTTCTTAGGTCATCAGTACCCTAGAACTTAGAACTACTTAAACCTAACTAACCTAACGACATCACACACTTCCATGCCCGAGGCAGGATTCGAACCTGCGACCGTAGCGGTCGCGCGGTTCCGGACTGTAGCGCCTAGAACCGCTCGATCACTCCGGCCGGCACATTCACTAATTTCATATATAAAAATTAAGTGTGTAGCTCACAATTTGAAGATTGTTGAGAAGATAATATTTTTCTTTACGTGAAGATAATGGCATTTAGCATCACTTGGACATATATCAATGATAAAAGCACATTGCACAGCCAATGTCGGTACCAATAATGTGTGTCGCTTTGGATCAGAAGAGATTCTCTCTGGTTTTGAGCGGCTATCAGAAGTGGTAAAGACTGCCAGTCTTATTTGCAAGATGAAAGCAGAGCTCATCATTTGCAGCATAGTCGACAGGACCAGTTGCAGAACTCTGGTACGAAGCCGAGACGGAGGTCTGAATTAGTAGTTCAGACAATTCTGCGACCGTGTAGGCTGCAGATTTCTGGACTTGCACCATAGGTTGGTTGGGTTTCAGGTTCTGCTGAATAGGTCAGGAGTCCATTACACACAGGAGGCGGCTACGTAGGTAGCAGGGGATGTGTAGTGTGGTCTGGGTGGTTTTTTTTTTTTTTTTTTTTTAGGTTAGGAGGCCTCGGGGAAAATTAGAAAGGGCTTCCATCTCAATTGATGCAGGTCGAACACAAGAATAGCGTAGGCCAAGGAACTATCGGTATTACAGTCTTAAACTGTCGTAGCTGTGGTGGGAAAGTACTAGCGTTCTAAGCACTAAGAGAAAGCACTGATGCTCAAATCGTTACGGACATTGAAAGCTGGCTAAAGCCAGAGATAACTTCAACCGAAATTTTTGTGAAGGACCTAACGGTGTTCAGAGGGAGGCCAAATACTGTTGGCGATGGCTTGTTTGTTGCTAGAAGTGGTTTTTCTTGTAGCGGTATTGAAGCAGATAGTTCCTGCGAGTTAGTTTACGTTGAGGTTATTCTTGGCAATCGGAATAAAATAATAACTGGCTCCTTTTACTGATCTCCCAAATCAGATGATTCAATTGCTGAAAGGTTCGAAGAAAACTTGAATCTAATTTCAAACACATACCCGATTCATGCAATTCTCGTTGGTAGTAGCTTCAATTTACCCCCGGACGTTGGCGAAAATACTTGTTTAAAACCGGAGATACGCATAAAATATCAACCGAAATTGTACTAAATCAATTCTCTGAAAATTATTTCCATCAGTTAGTTCATGAGCCCACTCTAATAGTAAACGATTGCTAAAACACACTTGATCATTTAGCAACAAATTATCCTGATCTAATAATGAGCATCAAAATGGATATAGGGCTTAATGAACACAGAGTTGTCGTAGGGAAACTGAATATTATAACCTCCAAATCCTCCAAAAACAAACTAAAAATATACTTGTTCAAAAAAGCAGATTAAAATTCACTTCATGGCTTCCTGAGAGACAATCTCCACTCCTTCCAAATTAACCAACTAAGTATAGACCAGATGTGGCTGGAATTCGAAGAAATAGTATCGACAGCGATTGAAGAATTCATGCCGAATAAATTAATAAAAGACGGAGCCGACCCCCCCTTCCACAGAAGCTCGAAATTTACCGTGGACTTCAGTACGAGATGCTTATAATAGTTTCCACAACGAAACTTTGTCTAGATACCTTGCAGAAAATACAAAGATGTTTTGGTCGTATGCAAAGTACGCTAACGGCAGGAAAAAATCAATGCTTTTTTCTGTGCGACAGCAATGAAAATACTTTCGATGACAGCGCTGCTAAAGCAGAGTTACTAAACACAGCTTTTCGAAATGCCTTCACCAAAGATGTGGTAAATATTCCAGAGCTAGAATCAAGAACAGCTGCCAGCATGAGTAACTTAGAAGTAGATATTTTCGAACTAGTGAAGTAACTTAAATCACTTAATAAAAACAAGTCTTCAGGTCCAGACTAAATCAGGTTTCCTTTCAGAGTATGCTTAACAATCATATACAACTGCTCGCTCGACGAAAGATCCGTATCCAAAAACTGGAAAGTTACGCAGATCACACCAATATTCCAGAAAGGCAATAGGAGTAATCCACTGAATTACAGGCCCATATCATTAACGTCGATATGCAGCAGGATTTTGGAACATATATTGTGTTCGAACATTAGGAACTACCTCGGACAGAACAGTCTATTGATAGAGGGTCAACACGGATTTAGGAAACATCGTTCTTGTGAAACAATGCTAGCCTTTTACTCACACGATGTGTTGATTTGTATTGACAAGGGATATCAAATTCATTCCGTATTTCTAGATTTCCAGACGGCTTTTGACCCGTACCTGGCAAGCGTCTTGTAATCAAATTGTGTGATTATGGAAAACTGCGTCAGTTATGCGACTGCAGTCGTGATTTTCTGTCAGAGAGTTCACAGTTCGTAGTAATTAACGTAAAGTTATTGGGTAAAAAAGGAAGTGATTTCTGGCATTCCTCAGGGTAGTCTTAAAGTCCTTCTGCTGTTACTTATCTATATAAAAGATTTAAGAGACGATCTGAGGAGGCGTCTTAGGTTGTTTACAGATGATTATATCATTATAGTCTAGTGAAATCGTCAGAAGGAAGCAATTGCAAAACGATTTAGATAAGATATTTTTATGGTGTGAAAACTGTCAATTGACCCTAGATAATGGAAAGTGTGAGGTTAACCACATGAGTGTTAATAGGAATCCTTTAAACCTCGGTTCCACGATAAATCAATCAAAAGCAAAACCCATAAATTCAACTAAATACTTAGGAATTACTATTACGAACAACTTAAATGGGAAAGAACACATAGAAACTGTTGAGGGAAAGGCTAACCAAAGACTGCCTTTTATTAGCAGTACACTTAGAAGTTGCAACAGATCTACTAAACAGACTGTCTACACTACGTTTGTCTGCCCTCTTTTCGAGTACTGTTGTACGTTATGGGATCCTTACCAGATAGGATTAACGGAGTACATTGAGGAAATTCAAAGAAAGGAGCACATTTTGTGCTATCGAGAAACAGTGGAAAGAGTGTCACGGACGTGAACAGGATTTTGGGTGGGCATGATTGAAACAAAGGTGTTTCTCGTTGCGGCGAGATCTTCTCACGAAATTTCAATCACCAGCTCTCTCCACCAAATGCGAAAATATTTTGTTAATGCCGACCTTAACAGGGAGAAACGATCATAATAAGAAAATAAGAGGAATCAGAGCTCGCATGGAAAGTGCTTGTTTCTTCCGCGCGTTGTTCGAGGATGGAATAACAGAGAATTATTGTGAAGGCGGTTCGACGAACACTCTTTCAGGGACTTAAGTGTGATTTGCAGAATATCCATGTAGATGTAGATGAGGATGGTGCACGTCCGACGAAGTGTTGTTAAACTGTCCACATGTTATATAAATAGTTCTAAAAACATACAGCATTTTACTAACCGTAAAATTTTCTACCTGTAGAATTAACAGTATGTTCCAAATCGCTGTAATGTATTATGCAGTAGTTAAATATGTAAAACGCAAAATATTTACAAATGTTGTGCGAAACACAACATCGTGTCTAACAACAACAAGAAGTCTAGCTCAAAAAAATGGTTCAAATGGCTCTGAGCACTATGGGACTTAACATCTGAGGTCATCAGTCCCCTAGAACTTAGAACTACTTAAACCTAACTAACCTAAGGACATCACACACATCCATGCCCGAGGTAGGATTCGAACCTGAGACCGGAGCGGTCGCGTGGCTCCAGACTGAAGCGCCTAGAACCGCTCGGCCACAGCGGCTGGCAGAAGTCTAGCAATTCTAGCAATTAGCAGAATCTGCTTACGGCGATCCATGATGCGCATTCCTTCACGTAGTTCTACAATCGGTCACCACATTGAATTACTGACAAAAAAAAAAAAAAAAAAATCTTCGCTTTTTCTTAAATACACTATTCTCGAAGGTTCAACACTCTCCCCTACATTATCTGTGATGTCATTCCTTCGCTAAGTACTTTGCGAACAGAACATGAGCAGCTTTGTGAATTCCTCCGACCTTCTTGAAAAGTCGTGTTTGCGTTGGTCACGTACATGACTACAACATCGTTCAGAAAATTTTACTTCAGTTATATGTAGACTGTTTTTTTTTTTTAATCTTGGATGTGGTTAATACAAACTAATTTCAATTTTTTTGGTTCTTGTGATACTGGATGAAGCAGTAAATTAATAGCTCTGTAGTCCTATTTGCTCTGTTTGCCCATGAATATTTAAACAGACAACGCTGCTCATTACCATCTGATTTATTAATGTTGCAATGAAAGTATGAACAACTAAACTGGACATCTACCTAACACGCCTTCACAAGGGGGACGTCCAGGGCGCGCCGTAATGTGGGCTCTACAAGACAGAATTTCTTGGCGAACCATCCTGTTACCCATGGGCACGCAACGACCGCCCACAGCTCGTAGAGATTGTACGGAGCCAGGTCCAAGGCGTGTTCCTCCAGCCAGTACTGCCACAGACTGTGAGTGATGGGATTATGCATTGTTTTCCTCAAGATACCAGGGCGCCCGCAAGATTGGCGAACAAACGGCTGCTCGTGATCCGGCGGTAGGTTCTTGTATCCTTCACCAATTAGAAACAATGCGAGTATTTCCATCGCCTGCTTAAAGGAGCTCCTGTTTATAAACAGGGCATCGTTCCTGCGGTAAGTGTTGCTGCTGTGCCGCGAGTGGAGATACACTTACCATCATAAAAATTGGCCGTCGGTAATCCCAACCAATAACGACGCAAATGAAATGTAGCATTAGTTTCTCCTTTCGCCCTGGGAAAAGGTGGAAGAGGAAGTATTATTTCAGAAATTACGTGAAAATGGCCCTGTGAGTATTCACTAAAAATCCATTGCAAATCGTGAATGATGTTTTTATTAGCACATAATTTTGGATGTTGAATAAAAAGAAGAAGTTTTGTGAGTGCCATTTGTTTCTTCTGCAGATAGTGAAGTTCACTGAAACTCCCTGAGGAAGCCTTGTCTTCTCAACCTTTTCTGCTAGGCGCTGGAATGATACATATACGATGTCGAAGGCCAAGTATAGTTTGTTCCAGCTTGAGCCACCACCCGCAGTTGGTTGCTGCCTATTCACTTAACTGGAAGCGGAACAGCCTCTTCAACGTGTTTAAAGAGAACCTCAGGTATATGCACCGTGTGCACCTAATATTTCTTCCCATCTCTAGTAGTCACTTTCCTAACGAGTACCATTATTCGCCATAGTTTTGAACTCATCTGTCAGATACCATAACCTTTGCGTAACATAACGAGAACTGATGCTACTAAGCAAACCGTCTTTTCTCCTGTTGTGCATATCATTTGAGGAGATGTCCTATTTATGAAGGCCAATATATCCTGCATTCAGTTCCAGAAGCGAAATGTTTCATTGCATAAGATGAGATAAGGAGTGGAAGCCATCACTGCGTTGACTGCAATACCGAGCAAGGTGGTTAGCACACTGGACTCGCACCCCGGAGGATGACAACTAAAGTGTGGCTATCCAGATTTCCTTAAACCATTCCAGGCAAGTGTCGGGATGGTTCCTCTGAAAAGGCACAACCGATTTCCTCGCCAACCCATGACATGGTCAGAGCTTGTGCTGCGTGTCTGATGACCTCGATCTGCCTTCCTTACATCCTTCCTTGACGGCAGCGGGCTCTTTGCTTGTAATCTGTCTTTTTTTCTAAAAGGTTAATGCTGTTTGTGTCACTACGCCGTACTGAAAGATACTGAAGTAGTAGTTGTAGGCAAACGGGTTATGGATGTTTCCCAGTAGAGTTAGCCAGTCTTACTGCTGATACTTAAGAGTTAACAAATAGTACTGTGTGTTTTCTGTCATATTGCAATAAATTCAGGATGTTGAATATCTTGTTTTCGTCCTTAACGTATCAAGCTTCATAAAACAGACACTTGTGTTATCGCCACTGGGTGTCTGTTAGTTGAGATAATTAAAATAAAGTGATTCTATTGTAGGGTTACATCACTACTGGCCATTAAAATTGCTACACCACGAAGATAACATGCTACAGACGCGAAATTCAACAGACAGGAAGAAGATGCTGTGATATGTAAATGATTAGTTTTTCACAGCATTCACACAAGGTTGGCGCCGGTGGCGACACCTAAAACGTGCTGACATGAGGAAAGTTTCCAACCGATTTCTCATACACAAACAGCAGTTGACCGGTATTGCCTGGTGAAACATTGTTGTGATGCCTCGTGTAAGGAGGAGAAATGCTTACCATCACGTTTCCGACTTCGATAAGGGTCGGATTGCAGCCTATCGCGATTGCGGTTTATCGTATCGCGACATTGCTGCTCGCGTTGGTCGAGATCCAATGACTGTTAGCAGAATATGGAATCGGTGGGTTCAGGAGGGTAATACGGAACGCCGTGCTGGATCCCAACGGCCTCGTATCACTAGCAGTCGAGATGATAGGCATCTTTCCGCATGGCTGTAACGGATCGTGAAGCCACGTCTCGATCCCTGAGTCAACAGATGGGGACGTTTGCAAGACAACAACCATCTGCAGGAACAGTTCGACGACGTTTGCAGCAGCATGGACTATCAGCTCGGAGACCATGGCTGCGGTTACCCTTGACGCTACATCACAGACAGGAGCGCCTGCGATGGTGTACTCGACGACGAACCTGGGTGCACGAATGGCAAAACGTCATTTTTGCGGGTGAATCCAGGTTCTCTTAACAGCATCATGATGGTCGCATCCGTGTTTGGAGACATCGCGGTGAACGCACATTGGAAGCGTGTATTCGTCATCGCCATACTGGTGTATCACCCGGCGTGATGGTATGGGGTGCCATTGGTTACACGTCTCGATCACCTCTTGTTCGTATTGACGGCACTTTGAACAGTGGAAGTTACATTTCAGATGTGTTACTGTGGGGCGGCGGATGTTTTTGTAAAAAGTCTAATTAATATCTGATTGCTGTATAAACGCTTGCGTGTTGAATCAGTTTCTAGCTTTTAGAATGTTGTTATTGCTGTCTTTTGCCGTTCTCAACACTGGCTCTCTATTTACTCCGTGACCCCCAGAAAGTGATTTAATAAAACTTGGAGCCAGTAAATAGATATCCTAGTGCCCACTTTACCTGAGAATGTTCTTATAGCTGCTGCTTATAGCTCTGAGGAATTAGGAGATTGTCCGGGATTTCTAATCAAAAACGGTTTTCCAAAATAGTTGAGTATATTCTGAAATTCACTAATAAAAACCACAAGTATCCCTACAACCTAACTAACAGAACAGTTCAGAGCCTAATGCGCTGATGCAACTATAAATGTCCGAATCAAATGTTAAAAAGAATGCTCGCCATAATTTGATGAAAATACTTCATCAAACGCCACGCAAAATTTTTGGTAGAATGTCTGTCCCGCGACGGCACGTGAAAATACGACAATACGCAAACTGAAGCTAGATAATGAAAATCATTCCAGAATTAACACTTCACATGAAATGTTTTCATGGTTCCGCATATCTCTAGTAACTTAATACGGCACCCGAGGCTGTTTGTAGCAGATACACTGATGCGACGCGACTACCGACACAGATGGCGTGTCATTCAGCGTCTGGAGAGAACTGGGGCCTTGCTTCCTCGCGCAGTGTTCTTATATATAAAGCCGCGGTGCGGACGGCTGAGGGAACGCCTGATTAAATCCGCTCTCCCGACTAGCCGCTGGGCTAGTAACGCACCACTTCAAGTTACATAATAATTTATAGCTTCTTTGGCTGATGGCCGAAGAAGCTCTTAATTTAAACGTGCATTCAGCACGCAGGTAAGTATTGATAATAAAATTTTGACGTGGCTAAGTTAAATACTTTGGGCGAGAGAATTAATTAAATTACACTGCATGCAGCTGATGAGCTCTGAACTGTCCCTCTTGAGATTCGCTATCGCTATAATTTTATAGGTATTAAAAAGAAACTTTACACATGTTCATAATCATAGCGGACCTCCAACCTATTTAAATCTAAACATCCTAGCCTTATTTACTAGCCTACTTAATCTATCTTTCTTCCTTCAGTTTTGAGACGAAAACCACAAAATCATGAATTTCCACTAAAATCTTAATATGTGAAATCCAAAGTACTGTTTTTATTAAATCATTATGAAAGATGAATCTAAATATAAATTTTGAAGTCTCTAGCTCTTTTCTGTTGCGCCAATGATTTTTCCAGAAAAACGTCCAAATCTCGGAAATGGCTGAAGTTATCGCACTGATTTTTAACACACATTAATTTAGTATTATTTCTGACCTGCTAGAAAAGTTTTAGGTCATTTGCTTGATTTTTAAGGTATTGCGCAACATTTATGACGTCAGAGCTAGTTACAGCAGACTGGCTGGCACATAATGGAAACTGATGTGAATTTATTACAGCGTGAGTAGGCTGCTTCCCTACATTACGACCCGTGGCTCTACCCTTCATTCGATCCCTGCGAAACCCTACATTTCAGCAGGATAATGCACGACCGCGTGTTGCAGGTCCTGTACGGGCCTTTCTGGATA
Source organism: Schistocerca piceifrons (assembly GCF_021461385.2). Classification (NCBI taxonomy): domain Eukaryota; kingdom Metazoa; phylum Arthropoda; class Insecta; order Orthoptera; family Acrididae; genus Schistocerca; species Schistocerca piceifrons. The sequence continues at coordinate 599,320,583 of NC_060138.1, read as the reverse complement.
CAGAAAATGTTCGACTGCTGCCCTGGCCAGCACATTCTCCAATTGTCTCACCAATTGAAAACATCTGGTCAATGGTGGCCGAGCAACTGGCTCGTCACAATCCGCCAGTCACTACTCTTGATGAACTGTGGTATCGTGTTGAAGCTGCATGGGCAGCTGTATATATACACGCCATCCAAGCTCTGTTTGACTCAATGCCCAGGCGTATCAAGGCCGTTATTATGGGCAGAGGTGGCTGTTCTGGGTACTGATTTCTCAGGATCTATGCACCCAAATTGCGTGAAAATGTAATCACATGTCATTTCTAGTATAAAAAATGGTTCAAATGGCTCTGAGCACTATGGGACTTAACATCTGTGGTCTTCAGTCCCCTAGAACTTAGAACTACTTAAACTTAACTAACCTAAGGACATCACACACACCCATGCCCGAGGCAGGATTCGAACCTGCGATCGGAGCGGTCACGCGGTTCCAGACTGAAGCGCCTTTAACCGCACGGCCACACCGGCCGGCTTTCTAGTATAATATATTTGTCCAATGAATACCCGTTTATCATCTGTATTTGTTCTTGGTGTAGCAATTTTAATAGCCAGTAGTGTAATTATTCATGTAGTACCACCCTACATATATTATTCATGTTTTCGTGCTCTACTAGATTTCACAGGTCTACTAACACAACGAACGTATAACTAAGTTGTTCTTCTCACAAATCTTATTACTACTTGCTAAAAGTAAGTGTAATTCCACATGTTGCCTATGGTCAGGCTAGGAACTGAATTAGCTGTTCACTTCATCTGGCGAGAAGCTGTATTTTTCCGCTTATTCGGCACTGCAGCCTAGCAGAGAGACACAGTGGAAGGACGCAAGCATTCGAACTTTGCCACAGCCATAAACAGGTGTAGCTTTAAGTGTCCTTTGAGACCGATACAGCCTCCGCTCTCTGCACTTCCCTCAACTCAGGGCTGGCCTTGTTAACTAGGTAACACGCTGGGCTACGTGAAAGTGCTTGTGCAAAGGTGCGATGCCACATGGAGGAATGCCTCCTTTACTTAACGAAAACAGCAGTTGGAAGTTTCCTGTAAGAACCGCAAGAGACAGCATCTCAATGGCTGCACTGGAACGTGGCTAAGAAGACGGTTAGCTTCTGCCCATGTAGCCGGATACTGTGTAAATTACATTGTGGCAGTGGCCAGCGTTTTTGGTGGAGAAAGGTATACGTAACTGCTGAAAAACATTACTTGTTTACACATTTCTGTTGGTGTAGTTGGGTAAAGCTTCGCAGCTAAAATGTGAGTAGAGATAAAATTAACTACTTTTTTAGGGTTCTGTGATTCGGTTGGTAAAAACGAAAATCTTCTAGGGTCATTTTGTTGTCCGTCTGTCTGTCTGTTTGTCTGTCCGACCGCTAAACGCGATTTTTCTGAGGAACGGATAAACGTGTCAAGTTGAAATTTGTGTCGTTTACTAGGATCTATGGCCTCTTGACGATGTAAACACTTAAGCTTCTAAGTCAGTGCAATCAGAAGATACGGCCATTTATGTCACCTATTCTGATACTCGCAAACTCTCACTCATCAAAACCTATAGCGTACTTCTCTTTGACCTAGGATTATGAAATTTGGCAAGAAGGAATGTTTCACAAAACAAGTAAAGGAAAAAGTACGAAAATTTTAAATTTCTAATTTATCATATGGAAATAAATATTTCATTGTTTTTTTTATGATCGACGTCAAACTTAAAATTAAAACATTCTCGAAGGTCTTGAAATTCTCGGGACCGATATCTTGCCAATAGCAATGCTGATAACGGGCAAAAATCGTCGAGTTTTTCGATTCCCAGAATAGATGGTGTATCTACATACATAATTAAATTTGTACGGGTCTCTCAGTGCGCGAGTCCTCACAGGTGGCCAATTTCATTTTACTGTACTATTATATTACACACATGACGTTCTGGCCTGCACCGAGGATTAAATACAAAAAAACTACAGACTACCATCTCGCACATTTATTAAATATTTTTACTCCCAGTGAAAGGCAATAATAAATCGGTACTGTCGTTTGAGAGAGAAGGGACTTGCACTCTGCCGTCAGAACTGCCGCCTGCTGCATAGAGCGAGCAACATCTCCACTTTCTGTGACGAGAAGTAGTCGTGCAACACTTTGTCGGCTTCTCGTAGATTCACTGCCATAAACCAATTTCCGCAGATACTCGCGACACGAGAACGTCAAGAGCCGACCAGTTTCATCGTTTCCGAGACGCTCGTATCCGCACACTGATCCATAACCATCTGCGTTTAATCAGCGTCAGTGGGTTTCCCCATTTGCGGTCCGTGTCGTCGCTAGAACGGTTCCCCATTCGCCTCTGCTCCGCTTGCACGCATTCATTACGCTAACGCCACCAGGCGGCAGTCAATGTCTCGTGGCGGGCACATCACTGTACGTCATCCGTTTAGTCTGCAATTAGTTTCAGTCAAAGGATATAGTGTGTGAGTAGAAGCCGTGAATGCTGCGTTCGGATACTAGCTGATTCGGTTTCTCGCCGCTCACAGCTTCAGGTGGCGCTGGCTTGCTTCGGTCACGAAAATGGATGCGTTTGTAAGCCGGATTATCGCATGGAGCTACACTTGGAGATCCAAGGCACTTTCTTCAAATGAAAAAAATGTTCATATCTACTTACTTTTATACATCTGCTCCTATAGCACAGCGCGCAGCGAACTTCCTTACTGGACAGGGAAGTGAGGCAGATCCGGTTCGAATCAGCCGTGGGCGGGTTAACGGCCGAGCCTGGTACGCTGGCCTGCCTAAGCGTGGTGTTTAGCTGGTTTCCACGCTCCTTTAGGTAAATGCTGGGATTCTGCTCAAATTTCGCATCAGTGAAAACGTTATACAAACAGTTAAAATACGATAACACACGGAACGCAGTTTACACCATTCAGAGCCAGACGATTGCCCTCCCTCAGGTACCCTGACAACCGTGGCGTCAGGAAGTGCATCCACCTACAAAGTTAAATAATGAAATAAAATTTGCCAAATCCTGAAAAACCGGACCACGTACTAGAAGGGATAAACGCTGTGTAAAACGAAAGAATCCCTTCACTTTCATAATTTCAGAATCCTATTTCGACTGACAAAGAAAAGGAATAAAACCCATATAAATAATTTGATGACATGATATTGTGCATTCTATATACGTACTTAAGGAATGCAGAAACAGGTATGTGTCTGGTTTGAAGACTTGATACTGAATTTCTGTATGTCATTTCACTTACGATGCAGTTATGAAGGGAGGGCACGTCGTTAGAAGAGACTTACGAAATACAAGAAGGATTGCACATATTTGGAAAGTGATTGGTTGAAACACTGTCAATTGACCCTTGACATATATAATCTCCAGTTACGTGAATAAACAGGCACAAAAAGCTCATATGCCTTGACTGTACCAACAGGGATTAGCTACTGTAATCACAAGCTCGAAGTAGAGCTCTGTGAACATCAGTCGGGCATGACTTCAGATGAAACAACAGATCAGAGCCAGTTATGCTTAAGCCAGGTATACCAGATCGAAACCTATCCGGGAACACTAATGAAATGTAATTTTCTTACAAAGGAAATCGCTTTCATATGCCATTTTCGATCGGTTCTTAAGAACTGTTTGTCGCCTAATGACCTTACTATGCTGTATTAAAGAAAAGGAAGAAGAACTGGCAGATTCCTCACGGGTTTTCTTTCTTTTTTTCAGCCATCGAGAGGCCGTTACAAGAACGCTGAAAAACTCCAGTGGACGACGGTCAAGGAAAAGTATTTCGCGTTGCAGAAAACCTTGTTCTGCCGTAATAGTCCGAGACCACACATTCCAGTGCCACTGACATGTCCTCCAAGTTTAACCTCAGTCACCATGAGGGTAAAATTAGATATATTTAGAACAGGAAGAGCGAATAATAATTGTAGCGCATGAGACAGCCTTCGGCACATAGATTATAGAGTATAGATGAATATTAGAAGTATTTAAATAGCGCCATGATTCGTATGGTAGTTTTCGAAATTAGGCGGTGGGGGAAGGGGGTTGGGTTGTTTGGCGGAGGAGACAAAACAGCGAGTTCATCGGTCTCATCGGATTAGGGAAGGATGCGAAGGGAAGTTGGCCATGCCCTTTCAAAGGAACCATTTCAGCATTTGCCTCGAGCGATTTAGGGAAATCACGGAAAACCTAAATCAGGATGGCCGGGCCCGGGATTGAACCGTCGACCTCCCGAATGCGAGTCCAGTGTGCTAACCACTGCGCCACCTCGTTCGGTCGAAGTTAGGACATGGCTGTGTAAAGATATAGGATAATTCTTACAAACAGCAGTCAGCCACTGTTAATATTCCTACTTATTACGAACAAATAGCACCGTTACTGATTTTGACCCGACAAGTTCACTTCATGCACCTGTTCACGTTTGAAATTGCTTTCATCTGCACATGCACATGCGATGTGGCCTCTTTGTCGTCGTGGAAGAGTTTTCTTGGGTGGTGATATCCTTAAGTGAAAAACGGTGTTAGAAACAGAGCAACTTTACTGTAACTGGATCTAAGAATGAGCTACTAGAACGTAAACAACTTCCTAAGAAATGCGTTTGTTTTGTGTTACTTGCATCGAGAAACCTAAGATATCTTGTAACACTGCTGACTGCCTTTTAAATAAGCACATAGTTCTCTGAATAGTAAGCAAGATTCTACGCTTTTCTCAACTTCGAAAGTGCAATATTATGGGGAAAATTAAAACAAATGTTGACTCTTTCTTGCTACTCCGTGAAATATAAATTTCATCAGAAGCAGTGAGCAGTCCTATAAAACGAGGCAGGAATTTCGATGCACGAGTAAAATAAAACCAAGTTAGTTCTTATCTTAGAAAATTGTTTACGTTTTTTAGTTCATTGTTAGGTCCAATTATAGTAAAGAAGTCCTTTTGCTCGGTCGTTTTTCTGTATGGCACGACCACCCCGAGGAAGTTTCACCACATCGTTAATCAGCCGACATCGAATGCGCAACATAAGATGTACCTAACTGTAAGTGTGAGCAGCCGTCCGATGATGAATCAACCGGTTCGAAACCGGTAACGACGCTATTTGTTCATAATGAATATGATTATTACCAGTGGTTGGTTGCTGTTTTTAGTTTTTTTGTAAGAATTATCCCGTATGATTCATATATTCATGTATTTCTAATTACGCCTTATACATTTTGTGGCTATTTCTTGACGAGTGTCATATCAGACTTCTGAGATACGCTGGAATGAAATACAAAGAACTATCAGTGATGTTCCACCGCGTTTGGGTTCCCTGAAGACTGTCAGAATTTCATGATACAAAATGACAGCACAGTGACTCCATTTCACAGTTAAATAGAGACGCGATGCCATACAAATGCAGCTGGGCTCTGAGGGTTAGAGATCCTGCGGCAGCGCGATGCGGCTGCTGCGTTGTAGAAGGGCGTGCTTCACAAAACCCGCGCTGCTCTAAACGAAACTTTACTCGCGAAATATGCGGCTAACGCACCGCGAGAGGGCTCGAGAAAGCACGCTGCGAAGTTGGCCACCCTTACAAAATTTCGAGTGCTGTCGGCAGCCGCTGACGCTCGGGAAGCCTCGGGCGCAGCAGCCGCTATTCACCCATCGGTCGCGCGGCGCTCAATGAAGACGGCTTAGGCCGCTGAATGCCTCCTGATGAATGGGGGAGGGGGGAGCGGCAGGACGGAGGGACTAACTGCTCATCCCGACACCTCTGCTGGCGCAGCCGCCTCCGCCTCTCCTTCTGTCAATAACGTCCACCGCTACCTGTGCTACCACACTGTCAAGCGGGTGCAAAAGGAATGCCACGCGAGATAGCAGTTTTTTCCTAATTATCGGCTAAACTGTCCTTATTCAGTTCTAATCATTTTTTGTCCCGAGCTAATCGCTTCACTACCGTTGGATTCTTATTCGTCAGTAGTACATTTACGGGTATTTATCTCAATCTGGGAGGACAAGGTGACACAATTTACTTGAAAAAAAAAGAAAAGAAAAGAAAAATAATGCCGTTCCTTTCACCTTTTAGGTCGACGCACTTTACGCAACCGTTTTCCACTGAAGTAATGATCCCTCAAGTGTGACTCTGGAATGTCTGCAAAGCATCAGTGTACGGTTGATATTATTACCCCAAATGGCTCAAAATGTATTCTAACAGTGAACCTCATACGGAACAAAGTAGGCTGAAATATGTGGATGGTACAACTCGTGCCGCAAATACACTCCTGGAAATGGAAAAAAGAACACATTGACACCGGTGTGTCAGACCCACCATATTTGCTCCGGACACTGCGAGAGGGCTGTACAAGCAATGATCACACGCACGGCACAGCGGACACACCAGGAACCGCGGTGTTGGCCGTCGAATGGCGCTAGCTGCGCAGCATTTGTGCACCGCCGCCGTCAGTGTCAGCCAGTTTGCCGTGGCATACGGAGCTCCATCGCAGTCTTTAACACTGGTAGCATGCCGCGACAGCGTGGACGTGAACCGTATGTGCAGTTGACGGACTTTGAGCGAGGGCGTATAGTGGGCATGCGGGAGGCCGGGTGGACGAACCGCCGAATTGCTCAACACGTGGGGCGTGAGGTCTCCACAGTACATCGATGTTGTCGCCAGTGGTCGGCGGAAGGTGCACGTGCCCGTCGACCTGGCACCGGACCGCAGCGACGCACGGATGCACGCCAAGACCGTAGGATCCTACGCAGTGCCGTAGGGGACCGCACCGCCACTTCCCAGCAAATTAGGGACACTGTTGCTCCTGGGGTATCGGCGAGGACCATTCGCAACCGTCTCCATGAAGCTGGGCTACGGTCCCGCACACCGTTAGGCCGTCTTCCGCTCACGCCCCAACATCGTGCAGCCCGCCTCCAGTGGTGTCGCGACAGGCGTGAATGGAGGGACGAATGGAGACGTGTCGTCTTCAGCGATGAGAGTCGCTTCTGCCTTGGTGCCAATGATGGTCGTATGCGTGTTTGGCGCCGTGCAGGTGAGCGCCACAATGAGGACTGCATACGACCGAGGCACACAGGGCCAACATCCGGCATCATGGTGTGGGGAGCGATCTCCTACACTGGCCGTACACCACTGGTGATCGTCGAGGGGACACTGAATAGTGCACGGTACATCCAAACCGTCATCGAACCCATCGTTCTACCATTCCTAGACCGGCAAGGGAACTTGCTGTTCCAACAGGACAATGCACGTCCGCATGTATCCCGTGCCACCCAACGTGCTCTAGAAGGTGTAAGTCAACTACCCTGGCCAGCAAGATCTCCGGATCTGTCCCCCATTGAGCATGTTTGGGACTGGATGAAGCGTCGTCTCACGCGGTCTGCACGTCCAGCACGAACGCTGGTCCAACTGAGGCGCCAGGTGGAAATGGCATGGCAAGCCGTTCTACAGGACTACATCCAGCATCTCTACGATCGTCTCCATGGGAGAATAGCAGCCTGCATTGCTGCGAAAGGTGGATATACACTGTACTAGTGCCGACATTGTGCATGCTCTGTTGCCTGTGTCTATGTGCCTGTGGTTCTGTCAGTGTGATCATGTGATGTATCTGACCCCAGGAATGTGTCAATAAAGTTTCCCCTTCCTGGGACAATGAATTCACGGTGTTCTTATTTCAATTTCCAGTAGTGTATATTTCCCGTTTCTCCATTGTCGAAGCATTGTTGTGGGCTGATAGACTGTTCAGATTTTTTCCTTTCGTGATTCAGACTTCTTGCGTAGTATTTCATTCGAATGCCGGACATTCGCCACGCCGGACATTTGCCACCCTTGCCCCTTCGCCAGGTAGCTTGAGTAGCGATCCCTCAGGTAAGGGACGCCTTTCCTCGTACTTCTTCTGTCCGCTTTCAAATCGCCGTCTCCACATCTTACTCGATACGACCAGTATGTAAGGGACCTTCTTCATCTTGGTCAAATACAGAGCTTCTTTTCCGAAATCGAAATATTTATAGCTTTTGGGAAACGAAAGCATTACCGACGATTTTGTCAGTATGTAATTAGTTCTGCCAAGAATAAATATAGATCCCTCTGTCTGTACGGTAGCTTCCTTTCACGCTTACTGATTGCGATAGAAACAGTCCATCGCCATGGGAGCAACAAGAAAGGAACGATGTAACGAGAATGCGAATGTACACTAATCATTTCTTTTTGATCACTGCATTTGTGCCTATTTTAATTACTACAACTGCATACCCAAAAGACAATAAGGAAAGAATAAATCGGTATGTGAATGTTTGAAAAGAAGAACGACATACTCCATATTAATTTACTCTCTAAAAACATTAGTTAATAAAGTGTAGCGGGACAATGTTCAAAACATAACTGAAAACATGTTCACTAAATATAGATAAGAACATCTATGATTGACATGTCATCTAATAATAATAATGGCGTATGACGAGGGCCTCCCGTCGGGTAGACCGCTCGCCTGGTGCAAGTCTTTCGATTTGACGCCACTTCGGCGACTTGCTCGTCGATGACATGTCATCTAAAGTCAACGCACAATTTTAAAATGTTAGAAATAAGGAAATGAAGTAATACAGAATGCTACGCTTGTAACGTATGTTGTTGTTCTACATTGTTTAGCTCTGGTATTGACAGGGTCACAGAGAAAGCATCCTAGGTTCTGGAGGGAAAAGCCGTAGTTGTAATTATCTGCACTACAACAGAACCAAGAAGGACAACTTAAGGAAAAATAATGTAATGTGTGTTCAAGCTCACAATCGACATTGAAGCAGATAGCTCCTGTGACTTAGCATGGGCAGAGGTTATATTCGACAATCGGGATAAATTATTAACTGGCTCCTTTTACCGACACTCTGTCTCAGATGAAACAGTTGCTGAAAAGTTCAAAGAAAACTTGAGTCTCATCACAAATAGGTACCCTGCTCATACAATAATGGCAGTGACTTCAATCTACCTTCCGTATATTGACAAAAATACATTTTCATACCCTATTGTAAATAGAAAACAACTTCCGTAATTGTTCTAAATGCTTTTTTTTTAATTATTTTTAACAATTAGTTGACGAGGCCACTCAAATTGTAAATGGTTACGAAAACATACTTGACCTCTTAGCCACAAATAATCCTGAGCATCACGACGGATACAAGGATTAGTGAACACTAAGTCGTAGCGAGGCTCACTTCCGTAACAAAGAAATTCACCAAAACTAAACGCGAAATATATCTATTTATAAAAGCAGTTCGCTACGGTCGCAGGTTCGAATCCTGCCTCGGACATGGATGTGTGTGATGTCCTTAGGTTAGTTAGGTTTAAGTAGTTCCAAGTTCTAGGGGACTGATGACCTCAGATGTTACGTCCCATAGTGCTCAGAGCCATTTGAACCAATTTATAAAAGCAGCTGAGATAGTCTCCAATCCTTCCAAACTATGTAAATGAAGGCCATATGTGGCTTAAGTTCAAAGAGATAGTATCAACAGCACTCGAGATATTCATACCAAATAAATTAATAAGAGACGGAACTGATCCCCCCCATGGTACACAAAACACGACAGAAAGCTGCTGCAGAAGCACCGCAAAAGGCACGTATAATTTAGACGAACGCAAAATCTCTAAGATTGGTGAAATTTTTCTGAGGTTCGAAATTTGGTGCGGATTTCAATGCGATATGCATTTAATAGTTTCCACAACGAAACTCGCTCTAGAAATGTGGCGAAAAATCCAAAGAGATTCTGGTCCCATGTTAAGTAAACCAGCGGCAAGGCTCAGTAAGTACATTTACTGAGCGACAGCGACGGTAATGTTACTGATGACAGTGCCACTAAAGTGGAGTTACTAAATGCATTTTCCGAAATTCCTTCACCAAAGAAGACGAAGTAAATATTCCAGAATTCGAAATGAGAACAGCTGCAAACATAATTTAGAAGTAGATATCCCTGGTGTTGCAAAGCAACTCAAATTACACAGACAGTGACAGAGGAAATGATCAAATATCTTCTCAAAAAGTCTCTAATGTATAAGAAAAGTAGGTCTAATATATTTATTTGTGATGTTCTTTAGTAACAATTAATTTTCAGTAGTAAGCTCCTTGCTTTTACTGGCCGTTTGATGATAATCAACAATTTAGTAAGAAATTTTAATTTTTAAAGGAATATATCTAAATATACTTAAGTAGATTGACATCTTCTATAAATGTTTGCAGCAAAACTTAAATAAAAAATATTTGGGGTGCCAAAATTGTCAACCTTATGATCAGATGAGTTTTGGGATGTCAATTTTAGGTGCAATTCAAAGGTTCAGTTTCCATTTTCTTTTACAAAAGCGTATACTATCTGTTTAACAAACCATGATATTTTAGGTGATAATTGCAACTCTGAAGCTTCAGAAAATAATTTTATAACTCACAATTATTTAATAGTATGGCCACAATATTGGAAGGTAGAAAAAGGTTATCTTAACGTGACAACAATAGAGATACTTTTGTGAGGCTTGCAATACTGTTCAATTTTTACATTAAAGGCTGATTCCCATCACACTTTGCACAGGCTTTGGACCGTCAAAATGATAGATTACAATTTACCATTCTGGCGTGTGTAAAATCAATCTAAACACGCTGAACTAATGAACATTCTATTTACAATTACAACTTAATATTAGCTCCGACAATGCTGCTTCAGTGTTTTAATAATTTTAACTCGGTAATCTGCGAGGACTCAGTGGTCTTCATAGTTTCTTAATACATTATTTTTAACGTATTTTAGTCCAGTTTCTGAATATGGGCAATGGCTTTCAAGCAAGGCCTAATGTTGCCAGCCTCTTCATAATTCTTTACGATTCACTCTATCCTGTCGTCCAGCTTCAAGTACTTCTTCTTCCTCTTCTTACCTTCAAGATTCATTTCCAATTTCATGTACATGCAGTTTGTGAGCTCTGCTTTCTTTTTCAAGCACTCCACAAAATAGTTGATTCTAGGGTAAGGGTTTCCAATAATACTATTTATTTTGTTGTGACACCCTTCAACAGCATTCGTCGTTCGGCGCCTTTTTCCGTAACAGTCCCACATTTCTATTGCGATATCCTCATTCTCAAGCCAGTTATCTAGTCAAAAAATTGAGAGAACCTTCCGTTATCAGGAGCACCTGCAAGAATCTCACTCAGTCCATCCATTGCTTACGTCCTCCGGTCTTACAAAAGCCAGTGCTGCACACATGCTGACGTGAAGTCTCAAATCCTCGTTCTGGCGGTAGTACTCAGTTAGACCGAGAACTCGAATTCTTCTCCATAAACTCTTCTTCATATGGAATTAGAATCCATTTATTATAATTGTAGGAAAAACTTGACGAATATCGCAGCTGCCTCAAAGTCGATCTTTACTTGTTTAGGACACCACTCAGGGACTGCCTGTTTTATCAGACGAAACAGACGAACATATGTGTCTTTCTTCTTATTAGGGAGCAGTGCAAATACAGTAGGAAGAATGTTTGTTTCTTTAATCGGGCCTCTTAAGTCTACGTGTATGGTGTAGATTTGTGCAAACTGCTTGCTGCAGCTCTTAAATGTTCCATCCATAAAAAAATGGGCACATGTTTTTAAACTTTCTTTTCCTTTGCTTGCACTAAAAATCATTATTCTCTCCTCTAACCTATTGTCTTCCAGAAGAAAACTACTGCCATCTCCCATTTTTAATAGATCTTCATGAAGATCAATTTCGTAAGAGTTCTTAGGCTCTTGTTGGTTCCCCCGCGCTTGACTCCATCGACGACGCGTGGTTCTCTTCATAGATTCTGAATTAGGCATCACTGTAACAAAGTCAAAAACTTTATTATGTAGATTTCCCATTTCATCCACTTATATCTCCGATAACTGTGTAGTTTCTTCTCGAGGCCTTCTCTTCGCCCTTTCCACTTGCTTTCTCACTTTCAGAGCCGCATCGTCAGGTGGTCCACAGAGATGTTCTAATACGTTCAACACTCCTCCGTTCCTCGAAAGCCGCTTTCCCTTGCAATGATCCGCTTTTCGGCGTAAGCACATCCATGTAACAACACCTTCTTTAGATTCCCTCTGTTAAAGATACGCGTAAGCTTTGTAATGAGCAGGAGGCCTGTCCTTGCTCGTTGTAATAACGTCCGAACTGATAGTCACGTTAGGAACTTCGAAAGCAAACTGGGCGGGCGGGTGAGGAGAGGAGGAGGAGGGGGGACGAAGGCAAGGGACCCAACCCCCGGAGCAGGTAAAATCGAGGCAAATGTCCGGCGTGCCAAGTGTCCGGATACCATTTCATTCACTTAAGCCAGACGCCTTATGTAGTATTTGTTGCTGAGGACTGTTTTTTTTTACATTAGTGGTTGTACGCTAAAGTAATTGTAACAATTATCTTCACAACTGTGGTCTCTGGTCCTTAAAGTGGACAATATTAGAGTATTTGTATATCATTGTTTTACTCTTCACAAAATTATCAACGGAGCACGTCAATTTATACAACTGAAAACTATTACCATTCTGACGGATGGAATAGAGATCACCTTGTTTTTCTACAGAGTTCCAGTCGCTGATTTGAGACATGTTTCTCGTAAATTATTTCCTGTAGATCATCTTGAATTTAGTCGTCCATTTATCATCCGCGGCATATAGACGAATAGACTTACTGCAGATAGTCAAAAAAAAAAGGATGAATTTGTGATTGCAAACCAAACAAATTTATAGTCGAATGGCATTCCAGTTAATCCATTTAAATGAAACATACAGACCACGATCGCTGTTGGGCCATTGAGACAAATCTGTTCCGAAGACTATTTTGTTATTTGACATAAATTACTTCAGAATCTGTACCTGGATAGATAAAAATTCCATTCAGAACAAAACCATGTATTTGGCAAGCAAAACAGATTCCAGTTTGATTTCGTACGGCTGAAATCCTCTACGGCTCCCTTCGTTTTCAGTTAACTGATCCTTTATCCCTTAGTTAATGACCCACCAGTCTGTTGCTTCTAATGACAATTTTCAACGCAATTTTGTCAGTCCCTGTTCTGAAATGTTTTCAGAACGATTTCATCTACTGACTTCATTTCCAAATTCCTCCTGTGGAACTAGATCCGCTTGCTCCCAGTTACTTTTTTAAAATTCCATTCAGCGCTGTGCTTCAAGCGTACAGCTGCATAAACTTATTTCTCTTCTCCGAATAATCTATTGATTTTGGCAGATTGGTATAAGCTTGTTCCTTACTTTTAGACCGAGTTACAAAAGCCGTAGGTTTGTTTTACAAAGTAAAATATTTTCTGAATAGCTAATGCGATTATTTATACATTTTTGTCTTCACAATTTTGTAACTTTTTCCCTTTCACGATAATTCAACAGACATAGATTCCCTCCCTCCATCCTAAGTTTTTCGTCACCGTTCCATGGTTGTTGTTTGCAGTGCTGCTATGTTTTCCCCACAGTCCTTAGGGAATATTTTACATCTCACCTCTTAGCGACAACGGCAGGTACACTGCCTGATAGAGAAGCGTGAAGCAGTCAGAAGGGACACCTGGAACAGAATGAAACTTCGCCGGTTGGGAGGGTATGTGATGTTATGTCAATGAGTACAAAAGCAAATGTAATTTACGTTGCGACTCCACTAACCTGGATGCATTCACTGATTCATTTGGAAAGTGTGTCATAAAGCCATTGTATCCCCTCCTGAGGCAACCTAACCCACAACAGTTGCAACAAGTCCTTGACACTGTGGATACTGGCAATGAGACAGACCAGTCCCGCGCACACCTTGTGTCAAGGACATATATGTGGCCTTGCTCTTCGCAGGATACCTCAGCATCATGTAGACAGCTCGTAGAGACACAAGCTGTAAGTGGACAAGTATTGTCATGGTAATGTATGGCACCATGATACTGTTGTGTGAGAGGTAACAAATGGGGATGCTTGATGTCGAAATACTGTAGCATATCGACTGAGCCAGCTGCAGGCAGGCAAGAGTGTTACGCGTTGTAAAGCGAAACAAAGCCGACAGGTTCTGCAAAGCAGAGCCCGCTGGATGCGCTATAGCAACAGCCAATGCTGCAATACGCTAGCAGGACAGAAGCCTCTCCTCACTTGCCACCACAGAAGCGCTTGGAGTATGGGCCTCGTGCCCTAATTGAACACAGTCTGGAGTGTACAAGTACTCAGCCATTCATGTACTGAAATATTCTCATCTCGCTATCACAGCCGACACCATGAGCCTGTGAACCAAGAGTGACATCCTGGAATGCAGTATAGGTCCACTGTTCGACCATGGGATGGGGCAGCTTGGCATGAGTCAGACCACACGCAGCCGCAACAGAGAGCTACCCACTTGCTGGAGGGAGGTCACGGCTGCCTCCTCAGTATCGCCGGCAGCGCTGCTGTACTGTCGTCATGGTCACAGCTGGAGACGTCGCTGAAAGTGGCATTTGGGTGATCCTACGCATGGTCCTCCTCTTTATGCTGTCAGCAATTACGGACGTCTATCGTTTCGCATGAGAGACAACTGGACGCCTCTACCAAGCTATTCCTGAAGTACTCTGGCCGAGGGCCAGAAAAAGAAGTTAATTACTCAACTCCACTGTTATCCTGATATCTTATTGCACTTTCCATGGATGACAATCAATGTGTCATCTGATAGGACCATTGTGCCATCAAAGTTCCTACCAACTGTGACTTGAAGGCATATCCAATGGCTCCCCATACCATAAAGCCAGGAATAATACACTTTTACCTCTCCAAAGGATTGGAATAATGGAGCCTCTCCTCGTGTCACAGCCACGTTCACTGATGATGGTCATCCAGCGTTATACAGAACAGCAATTCGTTGCTGAACACAGTGCTACATTATTCATCAGCAGTCGCTTCTTCCTAGTCACAGCAGCACTCCAAATGCAACCATTTGTGTTGAGGTTTTAATGACAGCCTGAGCATGGGATGGTAATTATCTAGTCCAGCTGCTGCTAGTTTCCAACTAATCATCCAGGCTGACACAAAATTTTTTAGGGAGCCCGTTTCTTTTTTTGGATAGCAGGTGCAGATGTAAATGGGTTAAGATGTGCTTGTTGCCCAATATGGCGATTCACTCTTATGGTGGTCAGACCTGGTCATCCAGAACCCTGATAACGAGTATGTCTGCCCTTAAGTTCAAACACAGTCCAACACTGAGCCACGACTTATCCCAGCGTCTCACAAATCTGGATAGTGAGTGAGTCGTCTATCTGTGCAGATGGAGACTCACAATGAAACCTTTTTCATGTTGTGTCATGTGCTGATAACGCTGCCTCACGCAAGTATGTAGCATTTCTGTGTCCTTTACAGTGATAACTCGGCATCTCCGCTGTTCCCGCCTCTTGTATACCATACCAGGTCTGGTAATCACACTAAACACGAACAGTACTAATGCACCTTGGTGTCCGTTTTCTCTGTCACAGAGAATTGGAACTGTAATCGTTTACACACCCAGGTGCGTGCTTGTATAAAGTTGCAGCCGACCATGTCTTCTGGGTCCTTTACTTTTTTGCCAGTCAGTGTGAAACCTAATATTACTATATATTTTATTCCCTCCGATTTGCTCTTATTATATCAAACTGTTTTCTTGTATCAACCAATTTAGTAACAGGTTCTTCTGTTTCGGATATTCACTTGCATTGTAAACACTTTATTTTTGAAAGTATTATAAACCATTATTTTATCTCTTAACTTCATTTCAGATATCATATTCCTTGTCTTCGTGCCCAACATGGATGTAAAATCTCAATCCCCATTTAGCACTGGCATCGAGGCGGATCCTCAGTGGGAGGTCTTGTAGCTATCCACTAATGATAATGCCCAGTGCCGCCTCGAGAAGCAAACACTTGTCATAAGAAATGGGCGTGTCCGTTGGGAGTAGCCCATAAACACGCCACTGCGAACGCTAGCACTGTCAACGCTCCTTAAACTCAAAGATCACGGTGTTTTGTGTATTGTGTATTGTACCAGGGACCTAGAAACAACGGAGAGGTTTCGTTCCGCCGTAGCCCTCAGTGGTTCACAACCCCACAACAAGCCACGGCAGTCCACCCACGCCGGCCGGAGTGGCTGGGCGGTTCTAGGCGCTACAATCTGGAACCACGCGACCGCTACGGTCGCAGGTTCGAATCCTGCCTCGGGCATGGATGTGTGTGATGCCCTTAGGTCAGTTCGGTTTAAGTAGGTCTACGTTCTAGGAGACTGATGACCTCAGGTATTAAGCCCATAGTGCTCAGAACCATTTGAACCAGTCCACCCACCTCACCACCGCCCCACACCGAACCCATGGTTATTGTGCGGTTCGGCCCCCAGTGGAACCCCCCCCCCCCCCTCCTTCGGGAACGTCACATACCAGACAAGAGTAACCCCAAATGTTTGCGTGGTAGAGTAATTATTCTCCACGCGTATGTGGAGAGAGTGTTTGCGCCGCAATCGCCGACATAGTGTAACTGAGGCGGAATAAGGGGAACCAGCCCTCATTCGCCGAGGCAGATGGAAAACCGCCTTAAAAACCATGCACAGGCTGACCGGCATATCGGACCTCGGCACTAACCCGCCGGGCGGATTCGTGCTGGGGACCGGCACGCCTTCCCAATCGGGAAGCAGCGCCTTAGCCCGAGCGGCTAGCTGGGCGGGCGCATCACAGCACACAATGTGGCGATCTGATGGCAGGGTGTGGGTATGGTGAATGCCCGGTCAACGACATCTCGCAGGGTGTGTAGTGCCAAGTTCGGAGGTGGTGCTGTTATGGTGTGATCGTGTTTTTCATGGAGGGGGCTAGCACCCCTTGTTGGTTTGCGTGGCACTATCACAGTACAGGCCTACATTGATGTATTAAGCTCCTTCTTGCTTCCCACTGTTGAAGAGCAATTCAGGGATGGCGACTGCATCTTTCAATATGATCGAGCACTTGTTCATAATGCACGGCCTGTGTCGGAGTGGTTACACGACAATAACATCCCTGTAATGCACTGGCCTGCACAGAGTCCTGACTTGAATCCTACAGAATACGTTTGGGATATTTTGGAATGCCGACTTCGTGCCAGGCCTCACCAGCCGACGTCGATACCTCCCCTCAGAGCAGCACTCCATGAATAATGGGCTGCCATTCCCCAAGAAACCTTCCAGCACCTGACTGAACGTATGCCTGCGAGAGTGGAAGCTGTCATCAAGGCTAAGGGTGAGCCAACATCCTATTGAATTCCAGCATTACCGATGGAGAGCGCCACGAACTTTTAAGTCATTTTCAGCCAGCTGTCCTGATACTTTTCATCACATAGTGTATCTGTAGATGCACACTTCAGCAGTTATATAAATGTTAATCTAGTAGTGAATGGCCACATGGCCACTCTGACCATGATGCACAGCAAGCCATATTTAATAACATACCTAATCATAATGAAGTGGTATGGTCGAAAACGGTCAGCTGTTAATGAATAGACAACAGAAACTTTTATGGCAGCTTAACAGGAAACTGACTGGAAGGCTGTGGGTAATGTGGCACATGTCCGTTGTAAAGTTAACGTTTTTACAAGTTGTTTTGTCCGTCTTTAACTGCTGATTATTCCAAAAATAATAAAATATGACACAAACATGGCTTAACAGAAGCCTTCGATTACAAAAGTTATGTTACCCAATTATTATACACAAGGAAAGCAAAAATATAAGAAATCATTGAGATGGAGTAAAATTTATCTTATACTACAAATAATACTCCGTGGTCTTAATCAATGTGATTAAAAAGAGTGAAGAAACCTCTCCAACGACCAACAGTTAAAAGAGAAATTGGGAACACAATTAAAGATTTGAGAAATTTGCTGGTAATGGATACTGTCTAATTTTAACTGGCAGTTGTCAGGTAGAAAGCGTTTAATAAAGACTTTTCTGCAAGTAGTTCAGATTCATTTTGACAGTCAAGGGATAAATAACGGAATACACACAAGAAACAATACCAGTGTCACATTCACCATAAATATTCCACACTATGCCAAGGAAAAGAAGAATGTAATAACTCCATTATAAGCAAAATTTCTCACTGGATAAAGAATATTTCAAGTAAATTACTAGAATTCTGTTCTTCATATACAAGCAATATTATAGAATATTCCGTCAGTACTTGGAGAAACAT
The DNA here is from genome assembly GCF_021461385.2 of Schistocerca piceifrons. Lineage (NCBI taxonomy): Eukaryota > Metazoa > Arthropoda > Insecta > Orthoptera > Acrididae > Schistocerca > Schistocerca piceifrons. The sequence continues at coordinate 599,302,425 of NC_060138.1, read as the reverse complement.
ATACATATTAAAAACGGAAATATGCAGTACTAACATCCCACAGTAATACACACATCAGAAATAGTTTTTCATCTCCTCGGTTACGAGAGTTCTACAGCAAATTGGAATAGAGATCAACATAAACATCATTCCCGCCCTTTTTATTGCACATGAAAACTGCACATTGCATCTTGTACCACCATACAGCGAGACCTTCACCGGTATCTTTAATACCTAGTAGCACGTCCTCTTGCATTGAGGCATGCCTGTATTCGTCGTGGTATACTACCCACAAGTTCATCAAGGCACTGTTGTTCCATATTATTCCACTCCTCAACGGCGATTCGGCATAGACCCATCAGAGTGATTGGTGGGTCACGTCGTCCATAAACACCCTTTTTCAATCTACCCCATGCATGTTCGATAGGGTTCATGCCTGGAGAATACGCTGACCACTCTAGTCGAGCGATGTCGTTATCCTGAAGGAACTAATTCACAAGATGTGCACGATGGGGGCGCGAATTGTCGTTCATGAAGACGAATGCCTCGCCAATATGCTGCCGATATTACTAGCTAATTTAAGCAAACGGCCTCGTTCGACTACGTGTTAATGATTCTATCCAGTGTTCTCAATGGACGTAGAGGTACTCAGACAAATAAGTTTTTGCAGAGTGAACAACGATTAGCTGTACTGCGAAATGCAAAGGGTTAAAATTAACAACACATAAAATGAATCACACGTTTACACATCAGAGGGGATGTAAAAGTAAAGTGAATTTATCAGTTGCACTGTTTCTGCTTCGCGAAATATTTATAAAATTACATTACCATCAAAACAGAGTCCATCAAACCTAATCCACTATTCTCAACGTTTCAGCCGTTAACTGAAACAATATTCAAAGTCGTCCCAACCAATTCCGTGTAGTACTTCCAACGTTTTTTGTTTCACTTCTTCTATAGCAAATCAAACTTTCGTTTTAATTTCCTTTCTATTGTAGGTTTATGGAAACATCACAGGAGGCCAGAACCTGCGAGGACGGTGGATGTGAAGCCGTTGGCTTTTTCTGTTGACCAAACATCGACGTTCAACTTTGTGCTACCACAAGCATTCTTGTAGTGGAGGACCAAATCCATTGATCACCAGGATGCAGGCCAACTGACCACGGTGCCTATTGTAATCTTTTCAGTGGTTGAAGGTAGCAGTTCTGGTAAAGTGTGCTACCTTTGTGGACAAATACATGATGGGCTGTCCCTTTCAACTCAAAAAACAAACCAAGATTTTTTACGTTAGTTTGTATTTTTTAAATTCTGTCGTAATGATGAAGTAATCTTCGACCAACTGAATTGTTCTTTGACGTACTCATTCTACGTCACACCACCTCTAAACATTTCAGAGTCGATTTATGACTGTTCGTCAAATCCTGGGATGCAATCACATGGATGGCCCTCTGTTCATTGGGAGGCATAAGCAAAATGATATTTGCTGCAACAGCTTTCTTTTTGAAATTTTTAAATAAAATGCTTAACTCCAAGATTTTCCAGTGAGTTCCTGCAGTTTAATTTCTCACCAATGGTCAGACATGATAGTGATGGAGGTATCTAACTATGCTGTGGTGCAGGGATCGGTATTTTTGTCTTGAATGGACAGCTTAAGATTGCGTAGAAAAGTGTTAAAATGAGGATGTCGAGTTGAAGAAATAGGAAGTGGGAGTGGTTTTGATAACGTGTGGCATTTCCAGCTCAATGCAATGGGGGACAGGCAGTCAGGGTGACTTGATGGGGGATATGGTTTTGGGAGGGGGGATGAGGTTGCATTACAGTTACAGGTAGGTGGGATGGTATTTGTTGCAGGTGTTACAGAGGGGTAGGGACAGTAGGACATTGCTGCTAAAGCTGGTTGGTTTTGCAGTACCAGTATTTGGGTCAGTTTTGGCAATCAGGAGTTAAATAGACATTTTAGAGGAACATTTGTTGCATCATTTGGCTTAGGCTTGAGATTGAGAAGGTATTACTTTTTGTTTTCCGGTGATGCATATAGGATCCCTTCTGAAGGAGGTGATTATGGCATATGAGTCGTCAGAGAAGACATGGATGAGGAATGTGGGACCAGAGTCCTTTAGAGGACTTAGGAATAGAATTCAGCTTCCATTCAGCTTCCCCCACTTAGATCTTGGGATCAGCGCTCTGGATCACAGCTGTGAGAGTAAGCGAGCAATTTGTGCTAAGGGTTGTCTGAGGCATGGTGAGCTAACTGGGAGTACTTGTGCACATGAACCAAAAGTCATGGCAGTAGACCCAAGCAATAGGTGGTTGTAGAATACAGAATTAGAGACCTTAATAATTGTAGAATCTTTGCGGAGTTAAGTAGTAATACTTTCTATTCAGAAAGATAGAGTTTTAAGTCTGAGGAATTTGACATATGTATGTGATAGGATGAATGAACGTGAAGATGTGTGAAATCTTACGGGACTTAACTGTTAAGGTCATCAGTCCCGAACGTGAAGATGTTTGGGATGCTATGGGGGTGGAGGCCGTAGGATCTGTTATGTGGAGTTGCTGTGGCGGTTTTTGGCTTTTGGGAATGGGTGTGGTGTCTGTGCTAGCTCGGTTTTGCAGGGGTGGGTTGTGTGAGAATATTGATTAAGAAGTGGGTTCGTTTTCTTTTTACTTTTTTTTTTTTACCTGGAGCTGGTGTAGCTGAAACCCATGTAGATGTGGCTGGTGCAGTCACAATTGATCTATATCCAGTTAGTGCAGGTCTGGGTGTGGCTGCAGTAGTTGGGGCTGGTGCTTCTGATTCTGGAGCTGGTTGTAGTGGTGATGGTTGTAGCAAAGCAGCAGTTTAAAGGGCTGATAAAATCAACGACTGTGTAAAATATACACTCCTGGAAATGGAAAAAAGAACACATTGACACCGGTGTGTCAGACCCACCATACTTGCTCCGGACACTGCGAGAGGGCTGTACAAGCAATGATCACACGCACGGCACAGCGGACACACCAGGAACCGCGGTGTTGGCCGTCGAATGGCGCTAGCTGCGCAGCATTTGTGCACCGCCGCCGTCAGTGTCAGCCAGTTTGCCGTGGCATACGGAGCTCCATCGCAGTCTTTAACACTGGTAGCATGCCGCGACAGCGTGGACGTGAACCGTATGTGCAGTTGACGGACTTTGAGCGAGGGCGTATAGTGGGCATGCGGGAGGCCGGGTGGACGTACCGCCGAATTGCTCAACACGTGGGGCGTGAGGTCTCCACAGTACATCGATGTTGTCGCCAGTGGTCGGCGGAAGGTGCACGTGCCCGTCGACCTGGGACCGGACCGCAGCGACGCACGGATGCACGCCAAGACCGTAGGATCCTACGCAGTGCCGTAGGGGACCGCACCGCCACTTCCCAGCAAATTAGGGACACTGTTGCTCCTGGGGTATCGGCGAGGACCATTCGCAACCGTCTCCATGAAGCTGGGCTACGGTCCCGCACACCGTTAGGCCGTCTTCCGCTCACGCCCCAACATCGTGCAGCCCGCCTCCAGTGGTGTCGCGACAGGCGTGAATGGAGGGACGAATGGAGACGTGTCGTCTTCAGCGATGAGAGTCGCTTCTGCCTTGGTGCCAATGATGGTCGTATGCGTGTTTGGCGCCGTGCAGGTGAGCGCCACAATCAGGACTGCATACGACCGAGGCACACAGGGCCAACACCCGGCATCATGGTGTGGGGAGCGATCTCCTACACTGGCTGTACACTACTGGTGATCGTCGAGGGGACACTGAATAGTGCACGGTACATCCAAACCGTCATCGAACCCATCGTTCTACCATTCCTAGACCGGAAAGGGAACTTGCTGTTCCAACAGGACAATGCACGTCCGCATGTATCCCGTGCCACCCAACGTGCTCTAGAAGGTGTAAGTCAACTACCCTGGCCAGCAAGATCTCCGGATCTGTCCCCCATTGAGCATGTTTGGGACTGGATGAAGCGTCGTCTCACGCGGTCTGCACGTCCAGCACGAACGCTGGTCCAACTGAGGCGCCAGGTGGAAATGACATGGCAAGCCGTTCCACAGGACTACATCCAGCATCTCTACGATCGTCTCCATGGGAGAATAGCAGCCTGCATTGCTGCGAAAGGTGGATATACACTGTACTAGTGCCGACATTGTGGATGCTCTGTTGCCTGTGTCTATGTGCCTGTGGTTCTGTCAGTGTGATCATGTGATGTATCTGACCCCAGGAATGTGTCAATAAAGTTTCCACTTCCTGGGACAATGAATTCACGGTGTTCTTATTTCAATTTCCAGGAGTGTATATATAAGCAACGATAATTACGTGGGCTCTCCTCGACGGATTTTCACTGTCAACGATCGACAGACCATGCACCTCGTACCTTGTCCAGTAACCACAGACTACGCCCACCATTAGAGCAAATGCGTAGACCTCATCATAATCCTCTAACATCTCATCCTGGTCCACCCGAAATAACGCTGCGTTACTTATCCACATCTAAATTTATACTCCGCTAGGCACTACAGCGCCATATAGTGTGAGGTGGAGGGTATTTCTGCTACCACTAGCCCTGATGGGACAGTTGGCACTTCCTGCTGTAGCGAAAGCTGACGTTTTGGCTTTTTCAGACCTACGATGTCTGTTAGGTTCCTCCTCGACCTTGGTTTTCGTGACTTCAGCGATATGTCAAAGTGTCTAATACGAAATACCAATTCAAGTCCGCATTCAGTTACCCAGGTTTTACACGATTTCACTAGATCGCTTAGGACAAATTCTGACGAGGTGTGTCTTAAAAGGGCACTGCTACTCGCCTTCCTCTTTCCTTCCAACCTCAACTTGTAACCGTTCTAAGGAGCGTTAAATCCTGTTCTCGCTTATTTCGAAGACTTTAAGTCAGTTGGACAAAGACGACCTTTTGAAACAAGCACTCGGTCCACACATAGCCCTCGTAACAACATGACGCCTTCACCTTATTCTAGCGTTATTCAACACACGCACTGACTACCAGTTGGCCTTATCGTGAGACTAGCCCTCTGGACCGGTACAGTCTAACCTTCAACAAGAACAGCAACAGAAATTTGTACGCTCACTTTCTGTTAACTGACTACTCACATCGCTGTGGGCTGCAAAACTGCTGGTGGTTGCTCTGAGTCGCTGTGATCTAAATTAGGCAACAGCTCATTCCTCATCTCATCCTGGTCCACCCGAGATAACGCTCCGTTACCTGTCCACATCTAAATTTATACTCTGCAAGGCACCATAGCGCCATACTGTGTACAGTGGAGGGTGTTTCTGCTAACACTATCTTTTCTCTCTTTTCCTGTTACATTCCTAAATGGCGTGTGGGAAAAATTACTGTTGTTTATGACAGTCAATTTCTCCAGTTTTTTCGTCGCGGGCATTTCGCGACATTTATGTGGGAGGAAGTAATATATTTTCTGAATCCTCAAGGGACGTGGTGCACAACGCCTTCCTTGTAATGTCTGACTGGAATTTGCTGAGCACCTAGGTAACGCTCCTTCCGGATAAACGAGCTCGTGACGAAACGCGCCGCTCTTCGTTGTACAGGGTGTGATAAAAATATGGCGAGTAATTTCATTAGAAACAAAATAATAAGCTTACGTGGAATTTGATTTAATCTCCTTCAAAATACAGTCCTAGGCTAGCAATGCACTTACCCCAATGTTGAATCCATGACTGGAAGCATTTCGGAAAGCTTCTTTTGGAATGGCCTTTAGCTGCTCCTTTGGGGCCCTCTCAGTGTCAGAAATGGTGTCAAAACGTTTCTCTTTAAGTACATTTTCAATTTTTGGAAAGAGCCAGAAGTCCCATGATGCTAAATCTGGTGAGTAAGGCAGAGGTGGACAGACAGGGAGACTTTTTCTGGCCAAAAACTTTCGAATCAAAAGCGAGGTGTTACACAGTGCATTGTCGTGATGAAGAAGAAAGGCTTTGGCCCACTTTTCCGGTCTCTTTCTTCATAAATTGTTTCGAAAAGGCTGCAGTACGCTCTTGTAAAATTCTGCGTTTATAGTCCTTCTCCTTGGAACGAACAATGATTGCGCTATGCCTTCAGTATCGAAAAAATAAAGACCATGACTTTTATATTCGATTTTGACTGACATGCCGTTTTACGGACAGGAGATTCACTGGTTCTGGATTGGAAGCTCTGAATTTTCGTCTCGGGGTCATATCCACAAATCCAGTTCTGTCTACTGTTACGATTTTGGACACAAAGTGCGTATCTGAATGAAGTCGATCCCTCAGCGTCGTGCTAACTGACACACTGTTTTCCTCTTGTTCATGACTCAAAAGTCTAAGAACAAATTTTGCACTCACTCGTCTCGTTTGCAAATTATCGGTTAAAATCCTTTGTTTACTTCTATTGTGCTGGATGGCAGTAAGTAGCAACTTACTACGAGTCAATGAAATTACAAAACCGTGAAAGTTGCAAGGAAGTCTGTTTTTGTTTAAATGGCTACCATTTTCGGACTTTCGTCCATTATCAAGCCATTCACATAAGTCCCAACATAATGCCGTAATGTGTGTACGATTGCCACATTGCCTGTATGGGTGACTAAGTGCAAGACACTATTTCCGTGCAGCAAAATAACATCTGTGTAATTTTGACGGATTTGTAATTTCATTAAAATCCATTGTACAGACCCTTACGAGATGCTAAGATCTTCGGTAAGCCCTCGAATAGTTATTCCCCTGTTTTAACGAATAATTTTTTTCTACTTTTTGCACGTTTTCTTCTGTTTATGAGGTTTATGGAGATCCGGAACATTGCTCGTCTTCTATCGACTCATTTCCGCTTTTAAATCGCTCATACCACATGTAAACAGTCTTTAGAGTTACACGATTATTGTCATACGCCAATTTCAACATTTTATAAGTTACTTTGGCACTTTTTTGCAACTTGAAACAGACATATCCATGATGTGCGACAGTTATGGTAAACGCAACCTCACTCTAGAGTCTCTGGACGTTTACTGATAAGTTAAACGTGTTCCATCTTGACGGTACCTGTCTCAGCGGAACAGGATATCGCACAAATTATATCAAATTTTTGTCGGATCAACAGTTGCTCCTAAAAAAAGTCATTCACAGTAGTTTTTGAACGAGTGTCTTATAAACCACTTCTGTCGTGAATGAATTACATTCGCTTAAAATCTATAAATTAATTTGAATGAGGCATCTGCTGTTCCTCGACATCAACAGGATGCATATAAGTTAAACTATGACCAGTGTTCCTTGTAAACAGGACAGAGCCTCACTATCGAACATAGAGATTTACAGGTAATCATGTATCAGAAGTAGAGAGAGAAGTAACATCATTACAATGTGCGTAGTGATGGAATGAGAGGATTACTTAACATTGCTGACAATAGCGATATCTTTTCTACGGCGATCGATGTATCACAGCTTCTGCAGAAAAAAGAAGCATCAGTGTGCCTCCTTCTTCTTCCCACTTTGGAAGATGTCCATCATACTTAAGGAAAGTTCTTATCTATCCCGCAATCTTCGTTGCTTTTTTGTGGCATTGCCGTCATAAAACGTTGCACCAGAGTTCAGATATGCCCTGACGAAAATGTGCGTGAAATTTTAGTAACTAACACATTCGAATCTTATTTTCTTCGTTCTCACGCTGCTGAAAACTTTATTCATTATTCGCCACCGTCTTTTTAGTTCATAACATCCATCTCATAAGTATTTCTTGGCATTACATGGAGAACGGAGAGACTGCTGCCGCCCCTTCAATTTTTGCGGCGTTATAAGCGGCGGGCAGACTCTGTTTCGGTCGCTGTCCGCAGTTTTCTGCGGCTCGCAGTCTGCTTTATTATTCTGGCTGCTGCTTGCTACCTAGTGGGGGCTCCGCGGGGCGAGTTTGCTGGGGGTGGAGCGGGGAAACATGGCACTCGCCCGCGGAAATTAAGAAGCGCCAGCGACGCCGACTTTCGGCCATTAAAGTGAGCGTTTTGCATCCTAACGAGCGGCTCCGATTAAAAGTGTCAGCGATGAGCGGCAATAACACTGCAAAGAACTTCAGACCGCTAGCCACGCAGACCTGCCGCTCCGCCATTCCCGTATTCTCGCTGTTCCGGAGAGAGAAACGTGTTCGATCGACCGCTGATATCGACGTGGTGTTCTCGTGTTCGTTTATCTCTCTCTCTTTCTCTCTCTCTCTATCTCTCTCTCTTTCTCTTGTTGCGGGAAAGAGAGAAAAAGAAAACAGTATAAAAATGACACTGATAGTATCAACACTGCATATATTTTTCCGCTTTATTCCAGAACATTATACAAGTACGAAAAATAGATGTAGGAGTATATGACATATTATGATAGTCGTTTCCAGAAAGTTTTTGTTTCTTACTAGGAAATCAGAGAGCACAAACTTTTATTAGCAGCAATACAATGTTTGCACGACACACAAAACTTTTTGACACTTAAATGTGCCTATCATTGTCCTAGTAGTATCACTATAAATGTCCACTCTTATAAGCAGCACACACTGCAATGGTTGACGTACATTTCTGGTGATTTTGTTGTTTACATGTCTACAGTTTTCAATATAAGAACTGAATGTTTCGTAGGGGTACATTTACATATAGTAGGACATATACAACTTGTTGTTTCACACTGTATTTCTAAATAATATTTTGGCAAATATCGGTAAAACATAAATAAATCTTTCTTCATTATCCGTTGTTTTATCCACGTCCATTACAGGTCACTGTGAGAAAGTCACTTTCAAATGACGCCCAGTTTCTGTTGCACACTGTCCACATACCGTGTTCAGTCGTATGTGTTCTAATTTCTACCACTCTTACGTAATTAGATTGCTTCGTTTCGTGTTAGAGATAAAAACTGCCAACGTCATGGTCATAGACACATCTTGCTAGCAAGCTGCTAATTCAGATAACGCAAACTTTATAGTCGACAAAGCAGAATGCGAAAACGAGGATGGAATATTGTAATACTAGGAGTCCTTCCACTTCCGTGCAGTTCATTACGCAACAAAATCTTAATGCCCAATAGTAATAATGATCAAGTCACTCTAAGAACTATAGAAGACTTATATAGGCTAGTAGCTTGCGTTTTCTTCATCGTTTTATGTCGAAGTTGTCAGTACGTTCAGGTTCACACAGTGCAAGCTGCCGTCGAGGATCTGGATTACACAATGGAATTAGGTGCGCCTAATAATTCATGATATTCGAAAACCCAGAATCGATTGAGGTGGGCCATTGGATACGGCAGTTCACTAGCATTTAAGGGGGATGGGAGGCGAAGCGCGGTTAAAATACCGATCCAGCAGTCCAAATTAAGGTTTTCCACGGTTTTTGTATCTTTACGAAGGACACAGTCAATTTCGTTAGCCCTCCTTATCTTATGCCTCGTTTCATTTCCAATGAACTTTAATTCCAGTCTTCGTCCCTTCTAAAATTGAAGTAACAAAACAGTCTATGTGCGAATAATAGAGAAACGCCCATCGCAAAAATTACGCCTATTAGGTTTATGATTAAAAACGTATTACCATATCTTTACTGTTTCCAGATTAACAGCACATAACATATGTGTGTTCACTACAGTATTCTGACATTTCTTATGCAGCGTCATCTAGTAAAAATAAGGTAAAACTAATAAATTTATTTACACCATATCAAGTGTCATATTAGGTCACAGAAATCATCAAATTCAGTAGCGATGCAGACCAACACTGTGCACATGGAGCACATGAGAACTCCTGAAGGTGCTTCAGTTGCTTTACCGCAAGTGCCAGTGCTGCTATCTGCAAAGAAGGTAGGGCAAGCAGGGAAGGGTGTAACCTCCCCACGAAAATATTTAAATAAATGAACCAAGTATAACCTTCCCACAAATATAATAATTAAATGAATTTTTAAATATTGTAACCTCTGAACAAAATTGGCTCCCATTTATAATCTCTGTGCAGAAATGCATTCACATTTAATGTACCCATAAAATTCTTTTCTCATTGAATGTAAGCTCGAAACAGAAAAAAATTCCTAACCACCAAAATAATTACATAAAGTGCACACGCACTGTAGTACAGAACACATCAGGAAATCACAAAATGTATACACAATGAGTAAAAATCATATTAACAAATGACATAAAGTGCACATGCACTGTAGTTTTTTTGTACTATTTTACAAGAACTACGATAGGAAAGGGAAGGATTGCATCATGGTTGTAGCACATTAGGTTGCACGCAGCTGCACTGAAAGTCCATATCTTTCTACAGAAGCACAACACCAAGTGAGACAATCTGAAGTTCTTTTCCCTGAAGTATTAATCAGTGTAGCTAAGACACTGAAATGTTGTAGTAATATTCCATGTTATCATTTTGGTAGTACATTAGGTACACCAAACAGTGGGACCATAATAACATCTCCATCGCTCAAGGTGGTGGACAGCATGTCATGTCAACACCACATTCTTGTAAGGTACACCAACGTAGAATTAGTGCAAAAACCAAATATAGTGCTCCATGAGCATGAGGATAGACTGGACAAACGGATATTGCAGTCATTTCTGGTAATTAGGTCAGAAGGTGAAGGACATTAAGTCTTATGCCAGTCATCATTGATAATTACACTAGTCTAACAACTAATTTGAGTAATTCGTGGCACTCATCGCCCAGTTATTGAACATTTCTGTACCATGTATGAAGCATTACAGAATAATGTTTATAAGGTGTCTGTTTACAGAGAACATTGGCACTCATTGACCAGTTACAAATCATCAGAAGTCATCATTCAAAACAGGAGCTAATGAGTATAGCATCAAGCTACTGGTATTCATATATATATAGCATGTAAGTGACATAATATAAATTTAAAATATAAGAAACAGTGGCATTCATTAGCCAGCAAGTACTGAATATTACAAAACATTTTTCATCATTCAAGTGACATATGACATATTTAAAAATAATTATTGGCACTCATTGGCCAGTTACAGAACATCAGATATCATCAGTTAAAACAGGATTTAATGATTGTAGAGCATGCATGCATTATTACAAAATATCATTCACTATTACTCAGAACTCATCATTCAAGTGACATATGACATATTTAAAATGTAACATACTGTAACTATTACTCAAGTCTGTGGTTGGAAAACATCATTCAGTATTACTCATAACTCTTTTAAATTGGTATCATTATTTGGGACTGGTAATACAATTTTTTTTGTGCTAGCAATGCATTGCGTTGGGATCGATAATTAATTGCTGGGGCATACCAATATTTGCATTTGACTTATTGCTGCAAATGAAATTGGGTAACGTCATTCGTCATGAGTCAGCTGTAGCAAGGTTATGAAACAAATAGAGTATATGTGATCACATTCATTAATGACACAGGTTTAATGACCAACTGCTTATAGCACATTAATTTCATGAATAGCTTCTCCTGGAAAAATACAAAATGGATTATTAAGCTGAAAGAAGAAACGCATATTATGCTGAAAAGTAGTGAACTTCGAATTAACAGGTAATGAAATCTGTATTAAATAGATATGTTCTCTAGCTGTCCTTTCCAAAACATTCAGTCATCATACCCTGCGACATAAGACATACTGTCAAGACGAACTGCAACAAATACTTAAATAACTATATAGCATAAATACATAAACTTCAACATTATCCTCATCTGCAAAGAAAAACTTCATTATCATTACTATCATCACCTGCAAAGAAAAACTTCATTATCCATATCACCATAATTCCATTATTATCATCACCTGTAAAGAAAAACTTCATTATCCATATTAGCATATTCTGCATCACTATTCATCATCATTCATTATCATCTGCAAAAAAGTCACTTCATTACTCATTATACAACTATTCATAGTATAGAGTTCCTTATTTCTAGCATATTTCGTCACTAAAACTAAGATGTGTATTTCTGTCTGACAGCCTGCATCAATCGCCTCGTATTATCAAAGAAAAAATTAGTTAAGACTGCTATCATATGATGTGTACAGTATATTCTTGTTAATGCTTGTTAATTCTGATCCATTTACTCTTCGTGACGAGGTATTGCATCTTCTTTCGTTCATTTCGAAGGTGAAATTCCCATTTCATAGTAATCCACTGTGGTTTGTTTAATTTATTTCTTTTACACGTTATTGCTTTCTGAAAATGATGAACATTGATTAATACCTTGCATTTAAATCATATACCCATTAAATAAAAACTGGTTTATAGTGATATAATTAAGCATACAGCATAGCATGACAGAAAACGTAATATGTCAAAAACATAGACAGTGTTCAGATGCAAAAAATGTACACAGAGTATCACAATGTAGCAGCAAAAAAAAATGTAAAATAGTCACGATGTTGAACTATCATAAGGCAAAATGTCAAAGTCAACCGGTGTTTGTTATATCTTAAATATTTCATAGTGCATACAAACAAGGTAGGAAAACAATCATACATACATGAAGAATGGAAAATGTGCACGGTCTGATATGTAACGACAAGAAATGCGACCTGTTAACCTTACCTTTCCAGGCACTTGCCAAGAAAAAATACGATAATCATCAGTAAGTAATCACATAAATATAATTACATAAGTGGTCATAAAAATGTGTAAGTTTATCTGGAAAAATGTGCACGGTCTGATGTGTAACGACAAGAAAAGTGACCTGCTAATCTTACCTTGCCGGGCACTTGCCAAGAAAAAATACAATAATCATCAGTAAGTGTTCATGTGAATATAATTGCATAAGTGATCATAAAAAAATCAGGAAATGGCATTACAGTGTGATAAATCATAAAGTATGTTCATTCAATAAAGGGTTTGATGTTGGAGGTATGGTGATTCCCTTTGGTTCTTCTGGTTCTCAGAGTTTCGACGTGTACTACATTGGGGTGAGGAATGCTGCGAATTCGATATGGACCTGCGTATAAAAGCTCAAATTTACTACATCTGCTTTTTCCACTATTAGATAAATAATGTGTGCGTACTAATATCTTCTGTCCAATGTGAAAGTTACGGCGTGTACGAACCTGTTTTTGCTGTCTTCTCCGGCGCTCTGCGGCACGTTTGATGTTGTCAATTATTTCATGGTGTTGTAGTCGACGAGATGTAGGAAAGGTTACTAATTCTTTAATTTTGTTAGGTGGTTCAACATTTTTCAGTGTAACAGACGGAGATAGCATAGTAGATTCATTTGGTATGGAATTAATTACATCCTGGAATGAGAGTATGTGTGTGTCCCAATCAATATGTTTTTTATGGCAGTATATTCTACACAGTTTACCAATTTCTTTCATTAATCGTTCACAAGGGTTCGAAGAAGCATGGTACCTGGATATATAGATCGGAGAAATGTTTCTAGCTCGTAACATACGTGTCCATATAGCAGATCGAAACTGTGATCCATTGTCGGAAATTACTTTCAATACATGCCCTACATGAAATAGAAAATGTTTTACAAATGCTTTCGAAACAGTTTTAGCAGTAGCTTTGCGTAACGGAGTGAATGTAACAAATTTCGAAGTGAGTTCAACAGCGACAAAGATGTAGCAAAAACCTCTATTAGTTCTGGGAATCGGACCAAAAATATCTACAGCGGCCATGTGTCTCAATTTAACAGGTACAATGGGATGTAATGGAGGAATATGTGAAGTCGTATCTGACTTAGCTTTCTGGCAGATTTTACATGACGCTAAAACTCGTCGAACACGTTTCTCCATGTTGGTAAAATAACAGTTCTGTCTCAGTATAAGAAAACTTTTCTGGCTCCGTAATGTGCGTAACTTAAATGAGTATACCAAATTAATTTGTTAACAAGTTCGTCAGGAATGCATAATAACCAATTGTTGCTGTCAGGGTGAGAGCGGCGAAACAGAATGTTATTGCGTACAGTGTAATGGTTTCTAATGGTAACATTATTCCTATCTTGCCAAAGGTGTTTAATTTCTTTCCACACGTTGTCTTTACTCTGCTCTTGCGCTATGTCTCGTAATGACGATGAAATGAAATTTTCAAATGCAACTTGTTGAATGTACATGACACTGAAATTTGCTTTGCAGAAGTTGGTTGCGATGTCTTGCTGATTGTTGCTGAGAGAACGGGATAGTGCGTCTGCTACAATATTTTGTGTACCGGGAATGTGAACAATTGTAAAATTAAATTCCTGCAAATAAAGTTTCCATCTGCTTAATCTGTCGTGTGTAAATTTAGCCGAACGTAAAAACTGTATCGCTCTATGATCTGTGTAAACGGTAGTGTGTCTTCCATAAAGAAAATGCCGAAATCTCGTAAATGCCCAAACAACACATAAAGTTTCAAGTTCTGTAACAGAATAATTGCGTTCAGCAGATGACAGAATGCGACTCGCAAAGGCGATGTTTTTAATTACTGTAGTGCCATCTTCTTCAATTTCCTGAAAAATGTGTACGCCTAAAGTGGTGTTAGAACTGTCGGTGGCAATGGAAAAATTTCTAGTAAGATCTGGATGTGATAAAAGTGGTGCATTCAACAAAGCTTCTTTCAGGTTCACAAATTCAGAATGTGCTTGCCTATCCCAGGACCAAATAGTGTTTTTATCTGTCAATTGACATAATCTAGGGGTGTCTAAAGCAGAGTAATGAATAAATTTACGAAAAAAGTTAATTAAACCCAAAAAGCTGCGTAGTTGTTTCTTCGTCGTAGGAACAGTAATGTCGCGTAAACTTGTTTTTCCGGGTCAGGCGCAATGCCCTCTGCTGAAATTACATGTCCAAGAAATTTTATAGAAGTTTTGCCAAAGTGCAATTTACTGAGATTAAATGTGAGTCCTTGTGCGCGAAAAGTTCGTAACAGTTGTTCACGAATCAGATTGTCTTCAGACCAGTTAGCTTCTGCAATAAGAATGTCGTCTACATACGTTGTGATTCTGTCTTTCATGCAAAAGTATGTGTCGAATGTCGTCAAAAGTAATAACATTTTCGTGAACAAGATTCTGCGTGTCAAAAGTATTGCTTACGTTACTGGAAGATGCAACCTGTACTGTATCTAGTCAAATTCTATCTGACGTGCTATTATTTGCGGGAGGATGCTGTGGCATTTCGACTATTTGAACTGTTCTGTTATTTCTTCCTGACGTATTACGTTCGGGATGATATTTACTATCTGGTTCATTCATGATAATCTGTTGTGGATGATTTTGCCGTTGGTAAGACCGACTGTTATTAAACGTACGCTGAAAATTGTGCTGATTACTTCTACGTCTGTCATGATAATCATTTCTATACGGTGCATTGCGATAGGAATTGAAATAGTGTGTTTTCTGTACGTACTGATTTCCTTGTTGCTGTGCGTTACTATTTGTTGGAGCTGACGCTATACGTGCAGGCGGCGAAACATTAAAGCTTGGTTGACCTTGTACATTACATTGTTGGTTAGGTATGCTAACCGGCTGGTTTTGTTGCTGTTGCGGTGAGAAACCTCTATTGTTACCAAAATGCGTTCGCTGTTGCTGATAATTTTACACATACTGATGATTAAATTTTTGTCTGGTATTAAAGTTCTCGTGGTTGTCATTTCTGGAGCGTATAAAGATAAATGTCACTTTCGGTAAAATTTGTTTTATCAGATTTCTTTACACTTTCATAATTATACACTCCTGGAAATTGAAATAAGAACACCGTGAATTCATTGTCCCAGGAAGGGGAAACTTTATTGACACATTCCTGGGGTCAGATACATCACATGATCACACTGACAGAACCACAGGCACATAGACACAGGCAACAGAGCATGCACAATGTCGGCACTAGTACAGTGTATATCCACCTTTCGCAGCAATGTAGGCTGCTATTCTCCCATGGAGACGATCGTAGAGATGCTGGATGTAGTCCTGTGGAACGGCTTGCCATGCCATTTCCACCTGGCGCCTCAGTTGGACCAGCGTTCGTGCTGGACGTGCAGACCGCGTGAGACGACGCTTCATCCAGTCCCAAACATGCTCAATGGGGGACAGATCCGGAGATCTTGCTGGCCAGGGTAGTTGACTTACACCTTCTAGAGCACGTTGGGTGGCACGGGATACATGCGGACGTGCATTGTCCTGTTGGAACAGCAAGTTCCCTTGCCGGTCTAGGAATGGTAGAACGATGGGTTCGATAACGGTTTGGATGTACCGTGCACTATTCAGCGTCCCCTCGACGATCACCAGTGGTGTACGGCCAGTGTAGGACATCGCTCCCCACACCATGATGCCGGGTGTTGGCCCTGTGTGCCTCGGTCGTATGCAGTCCTGATTGTGGCGTTCACCTGCACGGCGCCAAACACGCATACGACCATCATTGGCACCAAGGCAGAAGCGACTCTCATCGCTGAAGACGACACGTCTCCATTCGTCCCTCAATTCACGCCTGTCGCGACCCCACTGGAGGCGGGCTGCACGATGTTGGGGCGTGAGCGGAAGACGGCCTAACGGTGTGCAGGACCGTAGCCCAGCTTCATGGAGACGGTTGCGAATGGTCCTCGCCGATACCTCAGGAGCAACAGTGTCCCTAATTTGCTGGGAAGTGGCGGTGCGGTCCCCTACGGCACTGCGTAGGATCCTACGGTCTTGGCGTGCCTCCGTGCGTCGCTGCGGTCCGGTCCCAGGTCGACGGGCACGTGCACCTTCCGCCGACCACTGGCGACAACATCGATGTACTGTGGAGACCTCACGCCCCACGTGTTGAGCAATTCGGCGGTTCGTCCACCCGGCCTCCCGCATGCCCACTATACGCCCTCGCTCAAAGTCCGTCAACTGCACATACGGTTCACGTCCACGCTGTCGCGGCATGCTACCAGTGTTAAAGACTGCGATGGAGCTCCGTATGCCACGGCAAACTGGCTGACACTGACGGCGGCGGTGCACAAATGCTGCGCAGCTAGCGCCATTCGACGGCCAACACCGCGGTTCCTGGTGTGTCCGCTGTGCCGTGCGTGTGATCATTGCTTGTACAGCCCTCTCGCAGTGTCCGGAGCAAGTATGGTGGGTCTGACACACCGGTGTCAATGTGTTCTTTTTTCCATTTCCAGGAGTGTAGATAGATCGATAGTTGAAGAGCTGTTTTAATAGATATAAAGGATAGTAGAAGAGAAGGCAGCAGTGGAGAAAACTAAAGATGAAACAGCACTACTACGGCTCGGGGCCCTGTGCACAATACAGCACATATTCATCGAAGCGCAATGAATCCCCTGAGGTTAATTACGCGCTGCAAATAAATTTTAGCTTTTGCGTTACAGGCAATGCCGGTGAAAATTCAAAAGCAAATTGCTGTATCCATGCTAATTCTAGTTTCTGCATTACACGAAATGCTGATGAACATACAAAAGCAAATTGTCGTACCCAGTCCAAAGCGTGACTCTGTGCTCTGTCATTTTTAAATACCTTAGATTTTACTACGGATAAAAATTGCTCGTAATCAACGTTACCGTCTCTGAATGTGTGAACAGGTTCAGGATTGTGTGAGAATCTGTTTGTCTGTGACACTTCGTATTCTAAGTCACATAGTCTCTGTAAATTACCTAAGTTACACTGGCTGTGTGAGTGTGACAAATGTTTGGAATGTGCCGTATGCTGTGACGTGTTATTGACTGAAATATTTTTTATCTCTGTCACCTCTTGCTGTAAAGTCGACAATTTTCTACGTAACGTATTATTGGACGAATCTATCTCACTGATCGTCTGCTGTAAATTTTGGAATTCAGGTGTTTGATTAAACGAAATCGGTGAAGTATCGTCTGATTTGGTGTCATTATTACTTTCAATAACGTCAATACGACTGGCCAATTCATCATATTTTTCAGTCAGTATTTTTACCTGATCATCGTTTTTAGTGTCACAAGCATTAATTTGTTTTTGTATTTTACGTGTGGTTTCGTTGAATTTTTTAATGTCTGCTTTGATGACATCGGAATCCTGTATTAGTTCTAATTGTTCAAGTCTGTCGGTCACTGTCTGAAAGTCTACTGTGTGTGTATCTGTTTTTGATTTAAGATCGGATATTTCATCACGCAGTTCGGTGTTCAACTGTTTGATAGTATTAATTTCGTCTGATACTGTAGCAATATTGTTGTCTACGTATGTTTTTGCTTTCGTAAACAATTTACGTTTATCTTCCTGTCTCTGTGCGGTAATCGTTTCCATCACTTGTCGCTTTACTTTATTCTGTTCCTGTATGAATTTACGGTAACGCGTTTCACTGTTTTGTAGGTGGTGATTAAAAGGTTCGTCAATTTGACTGTTCTGTTGGTCAAATTTCGCGTCTACTTTTGCATCCAGTGTGCGTGAAAGTCCTGCTGACATTAATTTAAACTCATCGCGTAACTGTGTTGCGTTTTCAGAGCATTGTTTACCGACTGCACTAATTTCGTCTCTAAGTGATTCTGTTGCAGCTGTTTGCGTATTCCTTAATTCTTGAGCAACAGATCTAATTTCTTCACTATTTTTCCTAGCACAAGCCTTAACTTCCTCACGTAATTGTTCTTTAGTATCATGACATTGCGCGGCAATGGCTGTAATCTGTTCACTAAGCTGTTTGGAATTGTTATCTAATTTTTCATTAAGTTGTTTGTTCTGTTCACTAAGTTGTTTGAAATTTTCATTAAGATTGTCTTGTTTTTCATTAAGTTGTTTGTGATTGCTGTCTTGCTTATCATTCGACTGTTTGGAATTGCTGTCTATTTTTTCATTCATTTGTCGTAATAATGCCATAACTTGAACCCAGCCAAAATTATCGACTCTATTCTCTGTGCTATTTGATGGCGTACCTGCAATTGTTACGTTTTGTGTATCTATTTGGTCATTCTGTGATTCTCGAAAAGGTTTGCCAATCGAATGTGCACTGTTGGTCACTAGATCGGAATCAAATAAATCTGTCGTACTTTGAGTACACTGTTCATTTTCGTTAAAAAAATTTATCTGTTCATTACGTAAATTTTTCAAACCGGGTGTGTTAAACTGGGCAGCGTTTATTGTAACTGAACGTCCGGCGTCATTAATTGTCGTTAAATGAACAGAGGACACAATTGAATTTGTTTGCTCATCATTAGCATTAAAATCATTACTAGTGATCAGTACACACTGATTGTCTGTAAATGGAGGACTATCATTAAGACACTGAGTGTCGCAAGTATTATCGGTCAAACTATTCGAGTCGGCTATTTCACTCATTACACATCGCGATGTACTGTTAACAGCTTTTCGCGGCATTTTTCACAAATCAAAATTAAGCAAAAATGCAACAAACACAATTACAACAAAGAGCAACAAATTGCCGATGATCTGTGAAAGCAAGAGTGACAAATTAATAAAAGCGTTGCGCCAGATGCAAACTACGTTTAAGTAAATAAGAGCAGATATATGACTACTTCTCAGAAGATTCACAAAGAATTACGATCCTGGCAGGGTCGCCAAGTGTAACCTCTCTACGAAAATATTTAAATAAATGAACCAAGTATAACCTTCCCACAAAAATAATAATTAAATGAATTTTTAAATATTGTAACCTCTGAACAAAATTGGCTCCCATTTATAATCTCTGTGCAGAAATGCATTCACAATTAATGTACCCATAAAATTCTTTTCTCATTGGATGTAAGCTCGAAACAGAAAAAAATTCCTAAATACCAAAATAATAAAAAAAATTCAGTAACCTGGTAAATTTTATGATGACAGCAGCGCTGCACCTCGGCCCTGTATTCTGAATAAAAAAAGCAAAAATTCTTACCTCAATAATAACTGCGAATATATCTGCTGTTGTTGTAGTGGTCTTCAGTCCTGAGACTGGTTTGATGCAGCTCTCCATGCTACTCTATCCTGTGCAAGCTTCTTGATCTCCCAGTACCTACTGCAACCTACATCCTTCTGAATCTGCTTGGTGTATTCATCTCTTGGTCTCCCTCTACGATTTTTACCCTCCATGGTGCCCTCCAATGCTAAATTTGTGATCCCTTGATGCCTCAAAACATGTCCTACCAACCGATCCCTTCTTCTAGTCAAGTTGTGCCACAATCTTCTCTTCTCCCCAATCCTATTCAATACCTCCTCATTAGTTATGTGATCTACCCACCTTATCTTCAGCATTCTTCTGTAGCACCACATTTCGAAAGCTTCTAGTCTCTTCTTGTCCAAACTAGTTATCGTCCATGTTTCACTTCCATACATGGCTACACTCCATACAAATACTTTCAGAAACGACTTCCTGACACTTAAATCTATACTCGATGTTAACAAATTTCTCTTCTTGAGAAACACTTTCCTTGCCATTGCCAGTCTACATTTTATATCCTCTCTACTTCATCAGTTATTTTACTCCCTAAATAGCAAAACTCCTTTACTACTTTAAGTGTCTCAATTCCTAATCTAATTCCCTCAGCATCACCCGACTTAATTTGACTACATTCCATTATCCTCGTTTTGCTTTTCTTGATGTTCATTTTAATACCTACTCCGAATTTTTCTTTTGTTTCCTTTACTGCTTGCACAATATACAGATTGAATAACATCGGGGAGAGGCTACAACCCTGTCTCACTCCCTTCCCAACCACTGCTTCCTTTTCATGCCCCTCGACTCTTATAACTGCCATCTGGTTTCTGTACAAATTGTAAATAGCCTTTCGCTCCCTGTACTTTACCCCTGCCACCTTCAGAATTTGAAAGAGAGTATTCCAGTCAACACTGTCAAAAACTTTCTGTAAGTCTACAAATGCTAGAAACGTAGGTTTGCCTTTCCTGAATCTTCCTTCTAAGATAAGTCGTAAGGTCAGTATTGCCTCACGTGTTCCAACATTTCTACGGAATCCAAACTGGTCTTCGCCGAGGTCAGCTTCTACCAGTTTTTCCATTCGTCTGTAAAGAATTCGCGTTAGTATTTTGCAACTGTGACTTATTAAACTGATAGTTCGGTAATTTTCACATCTGTCAACACCTGCTTTCTTTGGGAATGGAATTATTATATTCTTCTTGAAGTCTGAGGGTATTTCGCCTGTCTCGTACCTTTTGCTTACCAGATGGTAGAGTTTTGTCAGGACTGGCTCTCCCAAGGCTGTCGGTTGTTCTAATGGAATGTTGTCTACTCCCGGGGCCTTGTTTCGACTTAGGTCGTTCAGTGCTCTGTCAAACTCTTCACACATTATCATATCTCCCATTTCATCTTCATCTACATCCTCTTCCATTTCCATAATATTGTCCTCAAGTACATCGCCCTCATATAGACCCTCTATATATTTCTTCCACCTTTCTGCTTTCCCTTCTTTGCTTAGAACTGGGTTGCCATCTGAGCTCTTGATATTCATAAAAGTGGTTCTCTTCTCTCCAAAGGTCTCTTTAATTTTCCTGTAGGCAGTATCTATCTTACCCTTAGTCAGACAAGCCTCTACATCCTTACATTTGTCCTCTAGCCATCCCTGCTTAGCCATTTTGAACTTCCTGTCGATATCATTTTTGAGACGTTTGTATTCCTTTTTGCATACTTCATTTACTGCATTTTTATATTTTCTCCTTTCATCAATTAAATTCAATATTTCTTCTGTTACCCAAGGATTTCTATTAGTCCTCGTCTTTTTACCTACTTGATCGTCTGCTGCCTTCACTACTTCATCCCTCAGAGCTACCCATTCTTCTTCTACTGTATTTCTTTCCCCCATTCCTGTCAATTG
This sequence comes from Schistocerca piceifrons, assembly GCF_021461385.2. NCBI lineage: Eukaryota > Metazoa > Arthropoda > Insecta > Orthoptera > Acrididae > Schistocerca > Schistocerca piceifrons. Next base: position 599,280,759 of record NC_060138.1, on the reverse strand, counting down.
TTCCCTTATGCTCTCCCTGAAACTCTGTACAACCTCTGGTTCTTTCAGTTTATCCAGGTCCCATCTCCTTAAATTCCCACCTTTTTGCAGTTTCTTCAGTTTCAATCTGAAGTTCATAGCCAATAGATTGTGGTCAGAATCCACATCTGCCCCAGGAAATGTCTAACAATTTAAAACCTGGTTCCTAAATCTCTGTGTTACCATTATATAATCTATCTGATACCTTTTAGTATCTCCAGGATTCTTCCAGGTATACAACCTTCTTTTATGATTCTTGAACCAAGTGTTACCTATGATTAAGTTATGCTCTGTGCAAAATTCTACAAGGCGGCTTCCTCTTTCATTCCTTCCCCCCAATCCATATTCACCTACTATGTTTCCTTCTCTCCCTTTTCCTACTGAGAAATTCCAGTCACCCATGACTACTAAATTTTCGTCTCCCTTCACTACCTGAATAATTTCTTTTATCTCGTCATACATTTCATCTATTTCTTCATCATTTGCAGAGCTAGTTGGCATATAAACTTGTACTACTGTAGTAGGCATGGGCTTTGTGTCTGTCTTGGCCACAATAATGCGTTCACTATGCTGTTTGTAGTAGCTAACCCGCACTCCTATTTTTTTATTCATTATTAAACCTACTCCTGCATTACCCCTATTTGATTTTGTATTTATAACCCTGTAATCACCTGACCAAAAATCTTGTTCCTCCTGCCACCGAACTTCACTAATTCCCACTGTATCTAACTTTAACCTATCCATTTCCCTTTTTAAATTTTCTAACCTACCTGCCCGATTAAGGGATCTGACATTCCACGCTCCGATCCGTAGAACACCAGTTTTCTTTCTCCTGATAACGACGTCCTCCTGAGTAGTCCCCGCCCGGAGATCCGAATGGGGGACTACTTTACCTCCGGAATATTTTACCCAAGAGGACGCCATCATCATTTAATCATACAGTAAAGCTGCATGTCCTCAGGAAAAACTACGGCTGTAGTTTCCCCTTGCTTTCAGCCGTTCGCAGTACCAGCACAGTAAGGCCGTTTTGGTTAATGTTACAAGGCCAGATCAGTCAATCATCCAGACTGTTGCCCCTGCAACTACTGAAAAGGCTGCTGCCCCTCTTCAGGAACCACATGTTTGTCTGGCCTCTCAACAGATACCTCTCCGTTGTGGTTGCACCTACGGTACGGCCATCTGTATCGCTGAGGCACGCAAGCCTCCCCACCAACGACAAGGTCCATGGTTCATGGGGGGGATGTATCTGCTCTTACATAAAAAATTTTCGGCACAGCTCCGTGCAATGCTGGCCTATGCTTTGTGATTCATGAAAGGAAAGATAATCCATTGAATAAAATCTTTAAATTGAAATGAAAGCTTTTTTTAAAAAAAATTGCTTTATATTGTAAAAATTATTATTGGGGCATTTTTAAAGGAAATTGGATGACAGTTAACATACATTACTAGATATGCGCAAGGCTGCTTCTTTACCTTCTACAATAATACTCATCCTCCAGTGTCCCGACCAGAGCAGACTGCAGACAAGCGCAGACACGCTCCGACTACTGCACACTACCGCCGACTCACGCAGACAACACAAAACTACTGCAGATTACTACCGAAGACTAATGCCGACTAGCGACAAACAACAACTAACTACATACTGCTCTCTGGTCAGAGACTCTCCTCTGCCTTGCCTATTGCAGGCAGCGCATACATCGCATACCTCTTACAAGGGGAGAATCAGAAGCTCGCGCGCAAGCTGCGTGCTGGGTACCCTACGCACTAAGGTCATACCAATACGTGACAAAGCTTATGGAATATATGACGAAGCTTTATGTTGAATTATGTTGTCTTATTTTGTTGGAGTTATTATGTTTTGTTAGCCAAGAGTGATTTCTGGTTTTACTTCGACATATTATTTAATAATAGGCTTGGTAGGTAGTATAATGCATTTGTGGATTGTGGGTGTGCTAACGTAACAAAGTGAATGTGTCGCTGGTGTTGTGAGACAATGGACCTTGGGTGTCAGGCCTTTCGAAGGGATAGAGAGACAACCATGTGGATTCGCTTGCCCTGCTTGGCGTCATCTTCAAGGATAACCATGCTGCATGGCATAATTCTGGTGATGCTACACCACTTCAGTGGTGAAGTGGTGCAGCACTGCAAAATCAGCAACTCTGGGGAGTATTACTGTTAAAGAGGTTGGAGGACGCCGTACTAACCAGCCACCACTGACTTGCACCAATGCATGAGAAGTAAGGAATGAGGTATGAAGACCAGAGGAAATATTTCCCGAATTATGTCTTGAGGCCGTGAGAAAAGGAGTATTGAAGAAAGTACGAGGAGAATACCTAGGGTTCTCTCTCTCCTCTAAACGGCTGCGAAAACAGTTGCGTCAAGTAATGGATATAGCGCCATACATGCTGCTGCATCATAAAAGGAGATGTTTCGACGCAAGTGGGAAATTCTTAAAGAGAGTCCTTGGGATTACAGATACCGATGATTCCCGGGAATTAAATGAGACGCTGAGTAAAGCGAGGGAAGTTGCTGAAAGCAACAGAGCTGTTATGGAATGGCATACCGCACAACTAGCAATCCTGGAACAAGGTGTACTGAATACTAATCGAGCGTTAGGGGATTTGAGTACGGTAATGACAGGATTTGTAAAAATAACCGTGGGGACAGTGGTTCGAAAATTTAATGTGATATAGACACGAGTGGATGTGTTAGATATCAAAATCGTGGTGATAAAACATCTGCAGTCGGCAGCGGACAGCATAGGTGGTGCTGAAATGGAATTAACAGCATTATAGCAGACAGTACACCAGGTGGTGCGAAGGCAGCTGGGTACTACAGAGCTATCTCCGAGTCAGTTCGTGGCTGGTATATGAAAGGTCCAGGAAGCCCTAACGGCGGAACTGTAGCATGTAGAGAAACCGAGAGACCAAAGCTTGTCGTTATTCTACCATATGGCTACAGTAGAGATTAGCACCGCTAGAGCTCAGCCTCATATGCTAGCTTAGTTTCCAGTAGCCACTTTTCGCGGTCCACCGCTATTCAGCAAAACTGCAAGCTCTGGGAAAGTACATGCAGGGAAAAACACAGGAAGTAGTGCCGATCTGCAAAGAGAAAGGAAGCTAGCACCATGTTGATATCAACGGAAGAGTTCCACCATTGTCAGAGAGAGCAAGTTTCTATTTGCTCAACCAGGATGGTCCAGACGACACGAAATCATGTGAGATATAGTTATTTCTAGGAAAAGCAGATGCAATGGGATGTCAAAGGGATGTTCTGGCTACACACCGTTACTTCCAATGGGCTTACATGCATTGGATTTCCTTCATGTTTACACCTGAAGTAGTGATTATAAATTTTTATGAGCAGGGAAGACGTAAGGGAATGATGAGACAGGAAATACAGGATAGGAGGTTATTGATCGATGATACTACCTGTGATATAGTAGGAACTACTTCTCACCTCCTAGCTACTGCTGCTGTAACCATTGTAATAAATGTGACACAACGCTCGATGTACTGGCTAGGAAAACCATTGCCTGTGCTAGTAATCCAGCATCTAGCTTACCTAACAACATCTTTAAAACTTGATCTTCTCCATTCGCTCCATTAGTTTACAGTTAGGCAGAAGGGACGCGTTACTGCTGAGCAAATGCTGTGACGTGTACGGAAATACCACGGTAAGCAGCTCAGTACAACCACGACCATGAGTGTCTCAGTTTCTGGTAGCGCTGTGGTTATGAATCTACCCTTTGCGTAACCTGTACCTACTTTAAGTGGAAAACTGCTCCATCATTCAAACTCTCAGTGCATCTGCAATCGGTAGACTGGATTAATCTTAGGAAATAGCACTTTATTAAGCAGCCTATAACCATGCGGCTTACGATGAATTAGAGTAAAAATTAGAGGAGAATATAGTATTTTTTATTTCGACCCATGAATTATGTATTAAAGGTTTTATTCAGAAATGTGGTCACGTCAGAATCCGGTGGACTGGATTTTTCCAGTTGTGGAGGAGTGTTGCACAACAGCTATATCACGTGCCACATTGCAGTTCAAAAATTTTTCTTCAACTCAGTCGCAGAGCTAGATGAGTTGTGTACTCAACATTGCTGTTTTAACTCGATTTCTGAGAATAACCGTTCTTTTAACGTGGCCTGACGTATTGACCTGTCTTCTAATTCTGATGAGGAAGTGGCGGTTTCTTCAACTGTAAAATATAATTTTACCGTCGCTTTGATTATACCGTTCGAGTTCAAGTGATTCTCGTGTCAAGGTCATAATAGTATTAAAAATGTAACGGTGCAGTTGGACTGTATAAGATTATTAAACAACTAGCTGATAAACCCGACATTACCCCAGGTGTTTATTTTGTCAACTTTCTGTTAGAAACGGAAACAAAAAAATGAAATGTGATGTGCTTGCAATAAAGAATAAAAGTATTAAAATTTGCATGCATGATGCGGGACTTTTTCACGCATCTCATTGTTTATGACGTCATGTCTCTTGAACTAAGCGTTATACGCTGATATATTCGTGTAGTTACATTCAGCAGCTTATTTGGATACCGTTGCGAAATATATTGCGAAGATAGAAACGGAAACAAAAAAATGAAATGTGATGTGCTTGCAATAAAGAATAAAAGTATTAAAATTTGCATGCATGATGCGGGACTTTTTCACGCATCTCATTGTTTATGACGTCATGTCTCTTGAACTAAGCGTTATACGCTGATATATTCGTGTAGTTACATTCAGCAGCTTATTTGGATACCGTTGCGAAATATATTGCGAAGATAGAAACAAAGAAGTAATAAACTTAAACGCACGTAAAATGCGACAGTTTTTCGTGCACCTCAGTGTTTATGGCGCCTTATCTCTTGAACTGTCGTACGTAGGTGGTTCTTACCCCCACAGCAATTGTTATCTGACAGGAAGGGATATGTGTACCCGGTTTGATTGAAATCGGTCCTGTGCTTTAGAAAGAGATGTTAAACATACACACATACATAATCCATTTTTTGACTGTAATATGTACAGATGGATGTCAATCAACACGTATCAGTTTGTTCATGCCTGCAAAATTCCTGAAGAACAGGCATAAGCAATCGCATTATTGTAACCCCACGGAAGTTAATTTTTACGAACATCACGCAGTCCCTTGTATGCATGATCCTGCCTTGAGCATGAGGACAAATGAAATTTCTAACTACTTTCGATTTACTCCAAATCATTTCTTTAAAAAAATATTGAAAATTTAATTCGAGTTGGATAATTGTAACTCATCGGCAGCCTCATAAGTATTTTACAACTTATACGAAAAGGTAATTAATTTTAATTCTGTGATTGGTGTTTTAACTCTTGGCTCACTAATGCGTCGCCCTAGCCAGCAGGCCGTTCTATTGTTTTTAACTGCAAGGCGATAAGACGAGCCTCATTATATTCTGGTTGGCGCACGGAAGGAAGGAAGGATGGAGGCCAAAGGGGAAGAGAGAAGGGGGAAAAACTTAATTTCCCGGATCGCTCATCTCGCTCGCCGATCCTACCCCCTTCACCTCCCCGTATTTCAGCGGGTTATCTTCTACCGCATTGAGTAGAGCTAGGGATTCGTCTGGAAACTAATTTCTTTGTGCGGTCGGAGAACTGTCGATAGCGAGCTAAATGCGAAAAAAGAAGAGAAGATGGTGGAGATTCAATCTCGTAATAAATGAGGTGGCAATATCGATGATGTAATAGACAGAAGGAGAGTGCGGGCAATGGCGGCCGCGGATATTCCAGCCGTCAGAACAGCGCCGGCGCCGCAGAGTCCATTACGGCAGCAATCAGCAATTTCTTTCTCCTTAATAAATGGCCACGTTTCCGCCTCGGGTATTTGTAACAAGAGTTATTTCTACAGCTTGTCAGCAGCCGGGAAACTCGCACTTTCCGGAAATGTAAGCTACACCGCCTGTTGGCAGTTCCGCCGGAGCATTAAATGTGGCAAATATTTTCTGGCTCAAAAACTAATATTGCAACATCACGGCCCTTTTTCCAGCCGAGGTAAAAGCAGTTGTTCTGCGCCTGAAAAAGAACGAAGTATTTCAACAAGCGGAGAGAGTGTCACTTTCACAAAGAACAAAAAATTGCCTGTCTTTTTAGAACAGTCTCCGATGTAAGATATTCCTGTACCCCTCTTGACTATGGGCATCTGGGGAAATGACTAGTTCTTTAATTCATATCCCTGCTTTGAAACTGATAGAATTTTCTCTTCACAGTATTGTGTTCAAATGGTTCCAATGGCTCTGAGCACTATGGGACTTAACTGCTGGGGTCATCAGTCCCCTAGAACTTAGAAATAGTTAAACCTAACTAACCGAAGGACATCACACACATCCATGCCCGACGCAGGGTTCGAACCTGCGACCGTAGCAGTCGCGCGGTTCCGGACTGCGCGCTTAGAACCGCGAGACCACCGCGGCCGGCCACAGTATTGTGTTATTCCGTTTGCGTATTACATTATTTCAATTGCAAAACCGTGACTGATGTTAGCGGACACTGTTACACTGTTGAGGGGAGAGTAGAGGCGTATGATTGGGTGCACGAACGTCCACAGACAGGGCACTTATTTAGTTACAAGTTCCATATATCATTTGCACGATTTATTTATCGAAATGATGTGGAACTAGTCAGTTTACAGGATATGTATGAACACATTATTTTTTGTCCTACTGTTGCTACTACACCTAATTTTTCTTAATTTTTAAATTATTTCTTTTACTTGCAGCCAGTTTTTAAGGAGAAATTCTTCAACGAATAGAAGGAGTTCTCCAGGATAAATTATTTTAAGTTAGATTTATCTCTCGAATTACCAATTGGGGGGAAGGTTATTTTGTTCCAACCTTTTGAAATTGTCGTAATCCAATCTAGTACTTCATACATCCAAATTTTGGAAAAATATTTTTTTTAACGATTTATTGTATCACATTCCGTAACTGTTTTAATTTTTTCAGTAAAAGAACTGAAAAATGTAAGTCTTTGTAGTGAATGTGAATTTTAAAAACAAATATAATATCCACATTTTCAGCTTCAGTGCGCTTCTCACACATCTATATAACTTTAAAAGGTATGTTGTGCATGAAAATCAACGCTAATTAACGAGATTTGTAATTTCTTAATTTTTATCATGGCCATAAAATAACCCACCACTTTGTGTAAACATTATGGAAAATGCGATAGTGTTACTAAGAATGTACCAAACGATATTTTCAGGTTCTATACCCTACTTATACATCAGCACCTATTTGAAAAGTGTATTGTTAATAGGAGTTAAACAGATTTTCATTAGTTTTCCTTTGGTGGGCACAAAGTACGCCGCCCCCCGCCCCTTCTTGGTATTACGCGTTATGGAAAATGCGTGGATGCGTATTTCTTCACTACCTGTTAAGACAGTTTATGTTATTGGGCAAATGATCAAAATTTTTGTTGCTGCATATTGATCTCTTTTTCTGAGGCACTGACAGCTCCAACAATGGGTAATGAAGGTCATTGTTTTTCTTTTGTAGTGAACTGGGAATTCTTTGCGATATAACATAACATACAAATTACTAATGACATTGCCCCAGGTTGGGAGTCAATAATTGACATCAATAATTAAGTGAAATCAACCATGAAAGGTTATGAGATTAAAGGACTGATAAGCAAAGTGGAACAGATCGTTTAGGTGAATAAAATATGAAATGGCTGCATTTATTGCGGTACCTTTTACATAAAAAACACCACAGGAGAAATTTCAAATCCCAGCCCAAATTTCGCTGCAGTCTAGAACCGCAAGACCGCTACGGTCGCAGGTTCGAATCCTGCCTCGGGCATGGATGTTTGTGATGTCCTTAGGTTAGTTAGGTTTAACTAGTTCTAAGTTCTAGGGGACTAATGACCTCAGCAGTTGAGTCCCATAGTGCTCAGAGCCATTTGAACCAGCCCAAATTTGACTAGGTCTGGACACAACTGAGTTAGTAAAGAGAAGGAGGGGGGAATGAACGGCTCTGAGCACTACGGTACTTAACTTCCGAGGTCATCAGTCCCCTAGAACTTAGAACTACTTAAGGACATCACACACACCCATGCCCGAGGCAGGATTCGAACCTGCGACCGTAGCGGTCGCGCGGTTCCAGACTATAGCGCCTAGAAACGCTCGGCCACCCCGGCCGGCAAGAATGTGCACTTGAGCAAATGTTCAAATGTGTGTGAAATCGTATGGGACTTAACTGCTAAGGTCATCAGTCCCTAAGTTTACACACTACTTAAATTAAATTATCCTAAGGACAAACACACACACACACACACACACACCCATGCCCGTGGGAGGACTCGAACCTCCGCCGTGACCAGCCGCACAGTCCGTGACTGCAGCGCCTTAGACCGCTCGGCTAATTCCGCACGGCAGGAATGAATCGTCAACATCCTTCACAGACGTTTGTCGTATGGTGATGACGCCGGCAGGGTCTAGGATGGGACGGCGCGTCGTGTCGGAGCTGTGCGGTGGCCAATCGACTGCTCCCCTCAGTGGCCCCTGGCTGTGGTGCAGCGGGGGCCCGTAAGAGTGCCCAAACTGACAGGTCAGCGAGTGTTGCCGTAGCCGAAGCAGCGTTATCGTGGTGTTAGAAGGTGGAAGTTGACGATGGATTGAAGAGCCGCCAAGTCCTCTTGCTTCAGTAGTGTCCGTTGACAGTCTTCTTCATTCCTCAAAAGTAGTGGGACAAAGAGAGAATCAGTACGTTTTGTTGGTGTGGATTACCTACATCAGGGGCAGATATGCACTCAGGGGCAAACCTATTGTTCTCCTCTGATTGACAGGTACTTAACCTATTGTTCTCCTTTGATTGACAGGTACTTAACTTATTTAACTTATTGTTCTGCTGAAAGGATCCTTCCTTTTGATTGACAGGTCCTTAACCTGTTGTTCCCCCACCCCCTCCCACTTCCCATCTCCCTCAGGAAACCACCAACTCATGCCCTCCCTCTCGCTGCTACAGGTAAACTTTCGGGTCTGAGTTATTGGAATAGCACCTCTCACTCTTATCAATTTGATTAACTACTTAATTAAATTCATCAATTAATTAACTTCTCCCCCTGTGGTAAACCCCCCTCCCCTCCTACAACCCATCACGGAAATTGGCGGGAAAAAGGCTCAGCTGATCGGGCATTTGGATGGAATTCGATTGCAGTGTATGGAATATTGTTTAAACAATTTAGAAAATGTGTAGAATATTGTTTAGTTATTTATGGCAGTGTATGGAATATAGTTTATTTATTTAGTTAAGGAATTTGTCCGGAAATCGATTGCTGTGTATGGAATATTGTATGAACTATTAAGACACAATGTGAAAAATTGTTTATTTAAACAATTTAGGCGATTCATATAGGTAAGAACACTTTCAGCTACCTAGTTTCAACTACTTTTCATCGAATCACCCACTTCCTCCATCCGAAATACAGATGATCTTCAAAAGTAGCTGAAACTAAGTAGTTGAAAGCATAGCGAACACATTTTCTTGCTTATATGAATAGTAGTTTGATTACTTCCCACAAACGTATGTCGGAACATAAGCCACGGTACCTATACATTCAAGCAGCAGAATAACACTTCTATCAATTATTGGCCTATAAAAAAAAAATTGTGATACATCCACACTTGCTCCAGCTGGGTGTCGTTTTCGCACTGCAAATAAGCCTTTCATCATTACATATTTGTCGATGAATAAAACATGTAATTATAATTTAAAAAAGTCTTTTCGGTTTATCGATTTCACCACTTCCATGAAACATTTTGGTATTTTGGATACTTGTAAATCCAGCCAACACACAGTGGCATCTTATATATATATATATATATATATATATATATATATATATATATATATAAGATGCCACTGTTACCCACTGTTACCCAATCGAGGCGTTGCGCGCTCACATTCAAGCAGCCTGCCAGTGGCGGTGTTACCTAATGAGTGCTTTGTTTGGTTAGCAGAAACTTGAATTCGTGCGCTATATATATATATATATATATATATATATATATATACCGCCAGGCTGGGGTTTTGTGTCAGTGCATTCCATGCATAGCTCCCACCACCCAGATCACAAAATTTTCCCCTGAATAAGAAATCATTGCGAGCCATTGAGTAACTAGAAACTTATCATGTCTGCGAAGACCTTTCTCTGAAAACTCGAAAAAAGTAGAGGAAACTGATATTTATTAACCTCTATGGTGGGAAAGTGCCACGCCCCCTGCCACACCCCATCCCATGGTGGGTAGTTCAAATTCCATCAGGACAATGCAATCTCTACTAACTAGAGAAAATTCCGAGAACATAGGTCACATTGACTACTTAATCAAATTGATCAATTAATTAACCTCTCTGGTGGGAAACTGCCACGCCCCCTGCCACCACCACCCCCCCCCCCCACCACCCCCAGGTGGGAAATTCAAATTTTGTCAGATTTTCGTGAGTGCCACACCCACCTGAAATTGGAATGAAATAATTAAAGTCTCCACCACGATCCTCAACAGACCGCCATGTCCCGTTACCAACCCATGATGGTGGGCTAACGTGCACTAATGTGTGCTAATGTGCACAGCACACCACCTCATCCAAGATGATGGCCGTGATGTAAGTTGATGACGCAAGTGCCACACCCCACCTAAATGGAAGGTTAAATTTTGGTGGGAAAAAAGAGCAGTAGGACTACCACCACTAACCTAAGTCATACGACTGTCCCCTCTTTCTAGGAATTGGCGGGAAAAAGACTAAGTTGATCGATCATTTGGAGGGAAATCGATTGCTCTGTGTGGAATACTGTTTAAACATGTATTCCATTTTCATGTATTCCATACACTGTCTAGTGTATGGAATACATGAAAAGGGTATATTGTTTATTTATAAAAAAAATCAGTTGGGGGGGGGGGGGGGGGTTGGACTTCTCTTGCTCATCATTCTCTGCCGTTTGGAAACATGTAAGTCTTGCAAGAAGCAATTACATGGAGGGCAAACAAGTTCCATAACCTAATGTTCAGCACTGTAGTCTGGATGTCTTAACCTAATGTTTGGGCTTTTATTGGCACTTAACCTATTGTTCTATTAAGAGGTTATCCATGTTACCGCACTTAAACTATTGTACCGCATTTAATACCAAACTAAGTAATCAGTTACGTCCTTCCACCATTTTCCGGTCAACTTTTCGAATTTCACTTGCTTTTCAACGCCATTTCTGGCTCATTCTTCTATGTCACCCACCCCCTTAAACTATTGTTCTGCGTTTTACACAAAAATTATGCAAATTAATGTAGTATTCAGCAAATAACCTGCTCTTCCACTCCAAGTCAACACTCACGCACTGCCTCCCACTAACTACTGTACCACTAACACCACATTCATATAAAAAATTAAGCAAATTAATTAAATCAGTATTCTTCAGATGTATGAAGTAGTTTTTCTTAATTCGCAGCATCCCATAGGTCGGTGAAATCGATGGAATATAGTTTAAGCAAGAGATTGCTAATAAAAAAAACACTTCCCGCCACTCAACGCCAGACGCTCCCGCCACCCCCAGTGCACCAGCCACCACTGGACGCATGCAAGTGCGACTCATCGCTCTCACGCCGCTGCTGGTGAAACTTGGGTCTATTTTCGTGTATACAGTTAGAATTCTACGGGTGTTATACCAATGTCACAGAACTCCAAGATGTGCTCACGTCTGTTTCATGCGCGAGACCGAGCCGCCGCCGGATGCAGGTGAAAGTTGCCTCTATTTTCGAGTATACAGTCACTGTTATACCGACCTCACAGAACTCAAAGGCGCAGCCGCCATACGGGAGACACCTCTGGGCTGCACTTGTCTTTACCGTTGATGACAGAATAGCACAGGCTGCTTTCCCCCTAACGGAACATACGTGCTCTGTACAGCTGTGCGTACCCGGCCCAGTGTGACTGATGCCTCGCCACAAAACGGTGGCGACTCGCCATCTAATGGGTTCTCGATGTGAATCTGACATCTCATGCCTTTATAAAAAAATAACAGCCGAGTCGAGCTATCGGGAATTGTTTAGTGTCCCATAAATAGTTAACGCTTGCTTTCTAGATGTCTCAGCTTGTATGCACGAAAATTCTTGCCCTAACAGAACCTGTTTACGAAAGTAACGCCGAATGCAGTTTTCTTCCCCGACCCAATGTAGTACCCAGTCCATCATGTGTTACCTGTCCTGCTTTCAACACACACAAACGTGCCCTAAGCTGTCTACAGTTTCCTATTTCCCAGCACAAAGGAAGTGAATTTTGATTGGCTCTTATCGAATTTACCTACCGAATTACTGATGTCGCCGGTATTGAAGAACCATCAGCCGTTTTCCTTCTGCAGACGAGACTTTCAGCGTCAATAAACTATTTTACACTGATCACCATATTACAGCGACATCTAAACCTTGCACACCACTACTAAGTATACAAAATCATCCCTTTTACATCATTCGTACATATACTGCGAAGGCAGGCAGTACCGTACATATACTCCTCTCAGCACTAGGGCATCTAGGGCCGACGGGTGCCCACAGCACGGCAGCGGACCAGAGTCGCTCTCAGAACTGTTCTACAGATTCGGGATCGCTTCCCCTTGGCACAAACGCGTTACTGTTTCTGCTCCGAACTCGCTTCCTTGCTTGCTCGCTTTTCTACACACATCTCCAGACTCGGGGATTACAAGAACACTCATATTTCCGCACAGTTCGCCATAATAGTGTACCATTTTTGCGTTACTTCTCGATATCAAGCACTAGGCAGCATCCTACCGATCGATAGCTCAGCATAATTCCTAAGATGTAGGCTGGAAATTATTTCTCTGCAAACCCAAAACTTTTGCGAGGTGCAGTGTGCTGTAAACCGCTGAGTAACTAGAAACAAATAGAGGAAACTGATATTTCCACTCTCGAATACCGATGTCGGTGATGTAACAGATTCCAAATCATTCCTTTAATTTACAAGCCAAGTAAGGTCTTTCTAATGTCTAGAGAACATGCAAACGTGTCTTATACATGCTAGCTGCATACACCACAAGCGACATTCTCTCAACCAAATAAAGGCGTGAAATGTGTAAAAGCAGTCAACTGAACAATTTACATGGGAGGGAATAACGGTCCAGCGCAAACGCATCTCCATACACAATCTTCTCAAATTTCCACTTGATGATGAAAGCCGCACACAGGCAATGCATACACGAAATCATTCTAGAAAACCTGGCACATATATGTTTTTTCCCTGTACTTACAATTAAATGTTACGATTGGGGTCTCAGTTGAACGGAAATAGACAATGAGCGAAGTATTGGAAATACACCCTGCTGTCAGCAGTGGCTCTGAAAGTAGAAATATCACTACCTTTTTTATGATTTGACGTACTCTTCCCTTTGTTATCCCAGTACTCCAAATCAATAGTCATTTCCTTTCCACAAACACATACTTTACAAACCTGATGCGCAACTGTGAACATATGATGCATCCCCTATTACTAAGTATAATACTTTGTCCGATTGCCGACGGTACGAAATAATACTGACCGAAAATCAACGATGGTTGGACATGTCTCTTAGGTTTTTTTTACGAGTGCTACCACTGTGTGGTAGACGTAATCGACCAGATGTTAAAAAGAAAACCAATCCCAACAACTGTTGCATGTTACTGTCACAAGCGATCTTGGTTCCACAGGTGCACACAAGTTTTTTTCCGGAGCCGGCCGGTGTGGCCGTGTGGTTCTAGGCGCTTCAGTTTGGAACCGCGTGACCCCTACGGTCGAAGGTTCGAATCCTGCCTTGGGCATGGATGTGTGTGATGTCCTTAGGTTAGTTAGGTTTAAGTAGTTCTAAGTTCTAGGGGACTGATGAGCACAGACATTAAGTCCCATAGTGCTCAGAGCCATCTGAACCATTCTTTTTCCGGAAAAATACCGTGATGGTATTTGTAGTAATGCGTTTTATCAGACCAACATGTAGCCCACAATGTAACCTCATGATAAGATTACCGCATTTTGAAAGTGACTCGGCTAAGGAACGTGGTATGTAAGCTGTATTTGCGACTCCCTCACACCGCCCAGTTAGATAATTCTATAGTATTTGCAGCGCATTCTGTCTCAAGACCATATCAGAGGTTCCGCGATACATCCACTGAGTTATAGGCAATGACCGATTGAGAAGGAACACAAACAGTATAGTAGATGATGCGCCGATTGAGGTCATACGAAAATATACACCAGCTTCTCAGATCTCTAGTGTTATGCTGTCTGCTAGAAATGATGTCCATGATTTGGAATTGGGTGTTGCCATTCAAGCACGTACCTGCGTGGGATCCTATTGACAATTCCTTTAATGGTTACACCCACTACTCATTCGTATTTCTGGCATTCCCATATTTCGAAACGACTCACCTTTCCGGAAACTAGCTGCTACAGTAAAATTCCAATGTGGTTTTAGTCACCCCCTACGCATCTTGCAACTGCTCCCATTTCTACAGCTTTCTGCTTGTGATCGTTCCAATTTAAGTCGGAACTGAGCAGAAGTTGTAGAAAGACATATCCATATATTCTATACCCTCCAACAGAAAAAAATTACGAACTATGAAAGTTCAAGCGATTTAGAAGTCACCTAGGTACCGATGCTAGTGTAATGACGCATAGCTACGGTGCAGTCCAGTGCAGAGAAACAGATTTCACAATACTCCCCAGAATAGCGCAGCACGCAGCCACCCAAGCATTTCTAACAGTATACCTAGTCCCTCACCGAATTTACACCTATAACAGATGCTGCTACTGCTGTTGCCTGTATGGCACAATCATATTAAATTTACAGGCACTGCAGACGCCTGTTGCACTAACTCAGGTCGTTCTGTTTCTCCATGGGTTGCAGAAGGTGGTGGACATGTCTTTCTCCAACTTCTGCTCAGTTCCGACTTAAACTGGAATGATCACAAACAGAAAGCTGTAGAAATGGGAGAAGTTGCAAGATGCGTAGGGGGTGACTAAAGCCACATTGGAGTTGTACTGTAGCAGCTAGGTTCAAGAAAGGTGACTCGTTTCGAGATACGGGTTGCCAGAAATATGACTGAGTAGTGGTCGTAATGATTAAAGAAATTGTCAATAGGATCCCAAGCAGGTATGTGCTTGAATGGCAACACCCAATTCCAAATCATGGACATCATTTTTAGCAGATAGCTTAACACTAGAGATCTGAGAAGTTAGTGTACATTTTCTTATGACCTCAATCGGAACATCATCTACTACTACTATTTGTGTACCTTCTCAATGAGACATCACCTGTAACTCAGTGGATGTATCGCGGAACCTCTGATTTGGTCTCGAGACAGAATTCTCTGCAATTACTATAGAATTATCTATCTGGGGTGGTGTGAGGGAGCCGCAAATACCGCTTACATACCACGTTCCTTAGCCGAATCACTTTCAAAATGCAGTAATTTTATCACGAGGTTGCATTGTGGGCTATGTGTTGGTCTGATAATATGCAATCCTATGATCACCGTCACGGTATTTGTCCAGAGAAAAAAAAAACCACCTCATTCAGAAGTAATGTCGTACCCCGATTTGTAAAGCAGGTATAGCTTTTAACATGGATACTTGTGTGCACCTGTAGAACGAAGATCGCTTGTGACAGTGACATGCAGTAGTTGTTGGGATTAGGTTTCTTTAACATCTGGTCGATTACGTCTACCAAACAGTGGTAGCACTCGCAAGAAAAACCTAAGAGACATGTCCACCCGTCGTTGATTTTCGGTCAGTATTATTTCGTACCGTAGGCAATCAGACAAAGTATTATACTTAGTAGTAGGGGATACATCATATGTTCGCATTTGAGCATCAGGTTTATAAAGTATGTGTTTGTGGAAAGGAAATCACTATGTCCGGTCGTAAGGAGGGTATGGAATTGACTTGGAGTACTACGATAGCAAAGGGAAGAGTATGTCAAATCATAAGAAAGGTAGTGATATTTCTACTTTCAGAGCCTCTGCCGACAGCAGGGTGTATTTGCAATACTTCGCTCATTGTCGATTGCAGTTCAACTGAGACCGCGATCGTAACATTTAATTCTAAGTACAGGGAAAAAACATACATATGACATGTTTTCTAGAATGATTTCGTGTATGCATGGCCTGTGGTGGGAATGATAAATGGTTCCCATTAACGGCAGCAGCCGTCCGAATGCAGATGCCTGTTGAAGTGGAGGAATGTATCTGAGTTAACTTTGACGTCCTCTAGACGACCAAATAGCGAACTAATACTTAGTGTGTGTTGGGCGGCTTTCATGATCAAGAGGAAATTTGAGAAGATTGTGTATGGAGATGCGTTTGCGCTGAACCGTTATTCCCTCCCATGTAACTTGTTCAGTTGACTGCTTTTACACATTTCACGCCTTTATTTGGTTGAGAGAATGTCGCTTGTGGTGTATGCAGCTAGCATGTGTAAGACACGTTTGCATGTTCTCTAGACATCAGAAAGACCTTACTTGGCTTGTAAATTATAGGAATGATTTGGAATCTGTTACATCACCGACATCGGTATTCGAGAGTGGAAGTATCAGTTTCCTCTATTTGTTTCTAGTTACTCAGCGGTTTACAGCACACTGCACCTCGCAAAAGTTTTGGGTTTGCAGAGAAATAATTTCCAGCCTACATCTTAGGAATTATGCTGAGCTATCGATCGGTAGGATGCTGCCTAGTGCTTGATATCGAGAAGTAACGCAAAAATGGTACACTATTATGGCGAACTGTGCGGAAATATGAGTGTTCTTGTAATCCCCGAGTCTGGAGATGTGTGTAGAAAATCGAGCAAGCAAGGAAGCGAGTTCGGAGCAGAAACAGTAAGGCGTTTGTGCCAAGGGGAAACGATCCCGAATCTGTAGAACAGTTCTGAGAGCGACTCTGGTCCGCTGCCGTGCTGTGGGCACCCGTCGGCCCTAGATGCTCTAGTGCTGAGAGGAGTATATGTACGGTACTGCCTGTCTTCGCGGTATATGTACGAATGATGTAAAAGGGATGATTTTGTATACTTAGTAGTGGTGTGCAAGGTTTAGATGTCGCTGTAATATGGTGATCAGTGTAAAATAGTTTATTGACGCTGAAAGTCTCGTCTGCAGAAGGAAAAAGGCTGATGGTGCTTCAATACCGGCGGCATCAGTAATTCGGTAGGTAAATTCGATAAGAGCCAATCAAAATTCACTTCCTTTGTGCTGGGAAATAGGAAACTGCACACAGCTTAGGGCTCGTTTGTGTGTGTTGAAAGCAGGACAGGTAACACATGATGGACTGGGTACCACATTGGGTCGGGGAAGAAAACTGCATTCGGCGTTACTTTCGTAAACAGGTTCTGTTAGGGCAAGAATTTTCGTGCATACAAGCTGAGACATCTAGAAAGCAAGCGTTAACAATTCCCGATAGGTCGACTCGGCTGTTATTTTTTACAAAGACATGAGATGTCAGATTCACATCGAGAACCTATTAGATGGCGAGTCGCCACCGTTTTGTGGCGAGGCATCAGTCACACTGGGCCGGGTACGCACAGCTGTACAGAGCACGTATGTTCCGTTAGGGGGAAAGCAGCCTGTGCTATTCTGTCATCAACGGTAAAGACAAGTGCAGCCCAGAGGTGTCTCCCGTATGGCGGCTGCGCCTTTGAGTTCTGTGAGGTCGGTATAACAGTGACTGTATACTCGAAAATAGAGGCAACTTTCACCTGCATCCGGCGGCGGCTCGGTCTCGCGTATGAAACAGACGTGAGCGCGTCTTGGAGTTCTGTGACATTGGTATAACACCCGTAGAATTCTAACTGTATACACGAAAATAGACCCAAGTTTCACCAGCAGCGGCGTGAGAGCGATGGGTCGCATTGGCTTGCGTCCAGTGGTGGCTCGCAGTGGCAATGGCTGGTGCACTGGGGGCGGCGGCGACGGCGTCTGGCGTTGAGTGGCGGGATGCGTTTTTTTTATTAGCAATCTCTTGCTTAAACTATATTCCATCGATTTCACTGACCAATAAGATGCTGCGAATTAAGAAAAACTACTCCATATATGTGAAGAATACTGATTTAATTAATTTGCATAATTTTTATACGAATGTAGTGTTAGCGGTACAGTAGTTAATGGGGAGCAGAAGAACAGGTTATGTACAGAATACTATGTTAATTTGCATAGTTTTTATGTAAAACGCAGTACAATAATTTAAGGGGGTGGGTGACAAAGAAAAATGCGCCAGAAATGGCGATGAAAAGCATGAGAAATTAGAAAAGTGTCCTCAAAAATGGTGTGAGGACATAACTGATTAC
Source organism: Schistocerca piceifrons (assembly GCF_021461385.2). NCBI lineage: Eukaryota > Metazoa > Arthropoda > Insecta > Orthoptera > Acrididae > Schistocerca > Schistocerca piceifrons. The sequence goes on along the minus strand of NC_060138.1, from coordinate 599,262,393 downwards.
TTAGTTTGGTATTAAATGCGGTACAATAGTTTAAGTGCGGTAACATGGATAACCACTTAATAAACAATAGGTTAAGTGCCAATAAAAGCCCAAACATTAGGTTAAGACATCCAGAGTACAGTGCTGAACATTAGGTTATGGAACTTGTTTGCCCTCCATGTAATTGCTTCTTGCAAGACTTACATGTTTCCAAACGGCAGAGAATGATGAGCAAGAGAAGTCCAACCCCCCCCCCCCCCCCAACTGATTATTTTATAAATAAACAATATACCCTTTACATGTATTCCATACACTGTCTAGATTGTTTAAACAGTATTCCACACAGAGCAATCGATTTCCTTCCAAATGATCGATCAATTTAGGCTTTTTCCCGCCAATTCCTAGGAAGAGGTGGCGGTCGGAAGACTTAGGTTTGTGGAGGTAGCCAACTTACCTCTTTTCCCGCCAATATTCAAACTTCCAGTTAGGGGGTGTGGCACTTGCGTCGTCACCTGATGTCATGGCCAACATCTTGGACGAGGTCGTGTGCTGTGCACATAGTACACGTTAGTACACGTTAGTGCACGTTAGTACACGTTCGAACACGCTAAACAGCCAACATGGCTTGGTAAGGGGACGTGGCAGTCGGTTGAGGATCGTGGTGGAGACTTTAACTATTTCGTTCCAACTCCCTGAAGATTGTGGTGCAGTAAGTAATGAACATGGGGAGCGATTTCATCAAGATATTGCCACATTTGAGTAGAGATATGCCGGAAAGTGGAGCCCTAGTATTTTAGATTACTGCTGAACTGTCAGAAGGGATGTTCCCGAGTATGTGTATAAACGTCAAGCCAAGGGAAAACGGTCATCTTCTGAACTTATCTCTGAACAAAATACGTAATTGTATATACTGTACATATGGACATTTAACATTTGTAATCCTTTATATACATTTGTGACCAGTTATTTTATATATTTTGTTTTCTGCTTTACATAGTTCCGGTACAAAGTAGACTTACAACGTATTCACATTCATGTAATACTATCTTCATTTTTCTTAATAGTTCAAATGGCTCTGAGCACTATGGGATTAACTGCTGAGGTCATCAGTCCCCTAGAACTTAGAACTACTTAAACCTACCTAACCTAAGGACATCACACACACCCATGCCCGAGGCAGGATTCGAACCTGCGACTGTAGCGGTCTCGCGGTTCCAGACTGAAGCGCCTAGAACCGCTCGTCCTCCCCGGCCGACCATTTTTCTTAATATTTTACTTTTGTACTTCCAGAATGGCACTGAAATTTATCAGTGCATAAAATATAACATAATTCAATTAATTATTCACTTAAAATTTCTTATGCTGAATCTTGGAACATGAATGCATATTTAGTTGAGTTATTTATACAAAAATGTAGATCACTTTTTTTAAAAAAAACTAGAGCTAAATATTTGCGAAGATGTTGATTTTGTATCATTTTATACTGAAATAAACATAACTAACTCCAAATCATGCAATTTACACACTTTCATTTCAAATTTGTTGTTCTGCGTTTTCGTTACTATTACTACTATTATTCTTATTATTATTATCTTCGTCTATTCCCTCTAGGAGATTGTGGGAACTTAAGCCAATCACAGTTTCACTCCCTTTTCTTCTTTTCTTTTATTCCCAAAACCTCTTCATTAATTCTTCCATTCCCCTGACCATTTCTCCCTGTTGTTTCTTTTCTTAAGACTTGTTCCTTGTTCGGTTTTCTTGTTTCTTTTTTTATTTCTGAATTTTTTCTGTTCCTAATTCTCTTTCCTTAGATTTTCAATTGTTCCAAGTCTTTTTGCGTTTATTGCACCCAAATTTGCTTTAATTTGCTCTCGTGAGTAGTGTTAAAAATGTTTTTAGTGGATCTGTTATCATCTATTCTAGACAGGTGTTCATAGAACAACAAGTGTATTTCCTAAAATTATCTGAGATGTTGTTGTGTTATAGGTCGTCTGATCAAAATTGTGTCTTGAAGAACAGAGTTGTGAACTTTTTAATAATTTTCCAGTCTTGTTTCTCGATGTCATAAATATTCGCCATCCCTGTGATTTCTCCTGCGTAAATGGCCTCTGGTAAAAGAACTGTGTTCTAGTGTCATTGTTCTGCATTAAGACAAATATCCTTTCGTTGTAGTAGACCCTTGTGAGTTTGTACGCCTCTTGCAGTTTGAATATTCTTCATTTTTAAACATTGTTGTTGGCTGAAGTACAGCAACTGTGCGTTAACTTAATTACAGAATATATGTATAGCCACCCCGGTTGCATAAAATTGTTGTCAAATTGACCATGGTTTCGACAGCACTAAGGCGGTCTTCACCAGAATAAAAATTACATAGGTATACATGTAATCACACCATGCGTGAAAAACATCTGAGCAAAAATGCTCTCGTCAAATAGAAATTGTAACAAGAATAAAAATTAAACTGTAAAAATGTAACATTTTTGTCAATTGGAATCAATTCTGTAGTTAAATTCTTCATGTTTTGGGGTTTGTTCCGTCTTATGAGTTGGATGGTTGCTCCTAAATACCTCAAGTGCATGATGTGTCAGACATTTCGATACTATGTTTTCAGAGGAAGTTTCCCTGTTCATTAATGTTCAGATAATGAGCCTTTTCGTAGGAAATTTGGAATATAGCTTTACAGGAGATCTCATACAGTTTATCTAATGCCAGCTTTGCTACGTCTTTGTTGTTCGCTAGTAGAGCCAGGTCATCTGCTAAGGCCAAGCATTTCACAGTAACTTTTTTTTTCCTTTCTTCTTTCCAATGTGAATACCTGTGACATACTTTTCCCATTTACTGACCATTTTTTCCCGCATGATCTGGAACAAGAGCTACGAAAAGCTTCTCCTTGTCGGAGTCCTGTGTGAATTTCGAATGAGTTTGAGATCTATCCCATGCATATCATTGGTGTATAAAGAATTTTGATCACCGGTGCACTAATAAAATGTGAGATGACACCTGGGGTCTCCGAGGATATGGTCACCCTAACAAACTCTTGTAGCATGTACAGAGAAACATCAGTGTTGACTGAAGACTCGCTGGAAAAGCGTATGCCAAAGCTTCAACCGTGCACAAGTCCGCACCACACTAATTTGGGACAGTCTTTCCTTTTCGTGTGTAATGTAAGGACACTCCAATCCCTATATACGAACGTCATGACGGTTCAGTTTGCAGGATAGTTGAAAAATTGACTCATTAGAGAAAGAAAGCCATTTCAAATAGATTTGTTTGCGATAATCTCGGCAAGCGCACCCACTGCAAACTGTCCACGCTCAGGTTTGTCTATCAGCTTCTGTGCCTGAAACACTGCAAGTCATAGGAATAGATACGTAACCTTGAATTATGGCTTTGTACACTGTTGGTCGTGGCATTTACAACTGTCTGGCTGTCGTACATACTGATTTCAACGAACTCTTTGCAAGGGCCTGCTGTACCTTTCCCACAATGGTGTCTGAAATTCATGTGTGACTGACCTCCTTTTGTGCAAAACAGTACCGTAAATGCCGAATGACAAACAGAATATTTAGTTGATTCTCTTCCATACTGTGTTCGAAGGACTATCTCTATGAACCGGTCTACATAGTAAGCTTCTTCCTGTGGTGTACAAATTTTTCTTCAAACCGGCAGCACCTGAAAAAAATAAAATACCTTCACGAGTTATCTTGTCACACGTAGAAAACCAGTTGTTATTATGTAGTATAGTTCCAAAGCTATTAAAGTTTAAAGTAAAGACTGAACATCCTGTATATCTTCCTTCTTCTACGTCACTATGACATATTTTTTTTGTATTTTTTAACATTTAGCACCGTGTTCAAAGATTTCTAATAGTGGAGATGATCTTTTGTAGCCTTGGCGTTATTTAATTTTCATGGGGATAATATCGTAATAAGAGGAGATACACTTAGTTGACAAATGTCATGGGACAGCGACTTGTACTCAAGTGATTAATGTGAAAAGATTTTCGGCGTGATTCTGGCCACACGGTGGGAATTAACAGGCTTTCAACGCGATGTGTTAGTTGAAGCTAGACGCATGGGATATTCCATTTCGGAAACAGTTTGGGAATTTAATATTCCGAGATCCGTAGTGTAAAGATTGTGCGGAGAATGCCAAATTTCAGGCATTATTTCTCAGCACGGGCAATGCAGTGGCGACGAACTTTATTTAACGACCGAGGGCAGCGGTATTTGCGTAGAGTTGTCATTGCTAACAGACAAATAACACAACATGAAATAATCGCAGAAATCAATGTGAGGCGTACGACGAACGTATCCTTTAGGACAGTTAGGAGTAATGTGGAGTTAATTCGCTATGGCAGGAGACGACCGACGAGAGAACCTTTGATAGCAGCAGGATATCGCCTGCAGCGCCTTTCCTGGGACCGTGAATGTATCAGTTGGACCCAAGACAATTGGAAAACGGTTGCATTGTCAGATGAGTCCCGATTTCAGTTGGTAAGGGCTCATGGTAGAATTGAAGTGTAGCGCAGACCCCACGAAGCCATGGAGTCAAGTTGTCGACAAGGCACTGTGCAAGTTGTCACTAGCTTCATTATGGTGTGTGCTGTGTTTACATGGATTGCATGGATCCTCTGGTCAAATTAAACCGATCATTGACTGCAAATGGTTGTGTTCGGATACTTGGACACCATTTGCGGCCATTCATTGACTTCATGTTGCCAAACAACAATACAATTTTTATGGATGACAATGCGCCACGTTACCGCGCCACAATTGTTCCGAATGATTTGAAGAATATTCGGGACAGTTAGAGCAAATTATTTGGCCACCCATACCGCTCGGCTTGAATTTCATCGAGCATTTATGGAACTTATTCGGGAGGCCAGTTCGTATACAAAATCCTGCACTTATGGAGACTACAGAGGCAGCACGCTGAGTTCCTGGTCTACTCTGGGGAAACGGAGGTCCGACACGATATTGGGCAGTATCGTATGACTTTTGTCACCTCATAGTAGGTGACCTCAACCTTACCAGAGTGTGTCCTGTCAGAGGAACTACAGAGTGTTTTCCTTCCTAGTTGATCCTGCCCCCCCCCCCCCCCCAAACACACACACCGCCACCACGAGGGACCTTCGGTAAAATTTTCACCATATTGGTATTTTGTTTCGTCAGACTGCCCTAATAAGATGGACAATGAAAATTGGCAATAAAAATCTGAACGTCTCCACTTTTCCCACTAAAATGTTTCTCTTCGTGGGAATACCAAGTTAATGTTGTAATTCGCATCATATTTTAATGGACTTACTTGGAAAGTAAACTTTAAAAGTGTGATGAAAGATATTGCTAATAGGTCACATATTAAATAGATATATCAGGTTGGTAGCACGTCATTGTTAATTTTTATTATTTTTATTGTGTTGATTGTACACCATTTTAGTCTTATTAAAAATGACCTTCAGATCTACTCTCAAACTTCTTCGTCAATTTTTTCCGTTCGGCTTAGAAGTTAATCTGTGGTACAGACAAACAATGTTAGGTCGTCAGCAAAATGAAAATGGTTCAGATGAGTTTCTACAATACAGGCTCCCTCCAGCGGGCGCACTGTTGTAAAAGGTACAACAGCAGCTGTTTCTATGCCTTATCGATGCCTTTATTGTGAACTATCGCGCTAGGCTTGCTTTTGCTGAAAAAGTTCATGTTGCAAATTTTATGGCGTGGACCTGCTTATGTGACAACTGTAGGTACGCCTGCGAGATGGTTAAAACTTCCATATTTGGTTTAGTAGATGACTTGTTCAATTTCAGATCTCATTTTCCTGTGCCTTCTCTAAATCTCCTACATCATTTGCCGCCTGTCCAAATAACTTTCTTAAATATTTACACCTTTTGGCCATACCTCCATTTTTCAATGCTGCCAACATAATTCTTTATTTAATCTGGTATATCATTTTGTACTTAAATAGATTTTCATAATGTACATTTATGATTTTCTTCCAGATTATTTGTCGTCTAGTGTTATTTCTGTGTTTTTGATATATTTATAACGCAGAATTATATAATGAGACATACAGCTATTGCTGGCTTAAAAGGGCACAAGATTTTTAGGTTAATCTCATCATTCAGACAGGCAGTTCTGAAAGAGATTAAAGTAAATAAAGCTCCAAATACTATACAGTCGGACAAATCTGAAAATTATTTAGTATCACATACATCAATATTATAAGTATTAAAAACAAAGTTAGCAGTATTTATATTCTGCTTGAACGAATGTGTAATTGAAAAATCAGTTGATGTACCATATCCACCTCAAAGGTTTTTGAACATGGGAATGAAATGTTAAATATTAAGTTTTATCAATTAGCAACTTCCTATTGTAGAAACAGTACAATTCAAAACTACTAGACATTAATAGTAATTGTATAGGTCATCACATGGAAACATGCAAGTAATTGTCAAGTGATACCACATAACAGTATTCCAATAGTGGCACAATCACTGCATGCTGCCAACATACATTGGAAAATTTTCAGGCCTTTTATATAACTTTGAAACAGTATTGTGTCATCTTCAGACAATTGGAGATAAATTAAGAAGCATACTGTTGTGATTTTTGGAACGTGCAATGATGTCTTGCGGTTATAGAATTTTACAGTACTTACTTTGCAGTTTCAGTACGTACTTATCTTTCGTACGGAACTGAATTACTTTACTTTAAAAATGACAGAGAGACTGTTAAGGGATAAAAACCAATATTTTTGTCAAAAACCATTCATTCATTATTTCCCCACATTTGACACTTGTTGGTGCCATGATGAGGGCAATACAGTTTCCTATAAGGTTTCCCTGCCCTTCAATGCAGCCATATCGGACAGACCTTGTATTTTGAACTGATGACTGATTCAAACGCTGATGTAAAAGTGTTCATAACAAATAATTTTTTAAGAAACACAATGTTGTCAGCAAATGGATGACCTCTCCTAACAATAGGTTTCGTAATTTGAATAAAGAACAGACACCGCATATACAAAATTTTTGGTATTAGGCTACGTCATTATAAAACACAAAAGTAACTGAATTGACAACGTTTCGACCGACTTTCTGTAGTCCTCTTTCGGGGGTTAACTGCTGAATACTGGTGAATGTTTTCCCTGTATATACCGCCTATTTCGGTTATCAAATGGCTACAGACGTCACATATTTGGGATGTCATCGACAATTTGGGGAAAGGTTACTACGGAGGTGTACGTTTGTACGGTAAACTATTGCCTATGCTACTCTGGTGGCTGACTGGAAGGCAACTGTAGTAGGTGAGTGGCAGGGAATAGCCGTATCGGCAGGCCATTGCCTGTGACACTCTAGTAAGTAGTTGGTAGGCGACTCTCGCTGGTGATTGGTAGGCAGTAGCAAATCGGCAGCTTGTGCCCAGGGGTAATATTTTCCTACAGCTAAGCGCCAAGACAACATCCCTCTTCCTAATTTCTGCTGTTTTTGCTGTTAAACCCAGGCCAGGTGGCCTTGCTGGTTGGCGAACACATGAGGTCCGCCGGGCTAGAGTCACTGTATGCCAGAACATGGATAACTTATAGCCATTATCCTTGTTCATGCAGTTACGGCGTTCGATTCTATCAGTGGCCTCTCATATTTTTCGCTGGTGCATCCGCTGCTGCCGAGCAAGCACTCGAGGTTCTAGAGAACTGATAGAACAGCCATAATCCTGGTGGTGTTCAGCTACAGCTGCCAGTCGTACAGAAAATCCATGTTTGGACACGCGAGTGGTAATTTGTCTCCTAATTTACCCAACATAGACTTCGCAGCATTCACACCAAGTTCGTAGCCGACTGCAGTGTGGAGAGTATCCAGGGAATCTTAGAAGGCCTCAACAGACCTCGGATCTTGCGGCCACTCTGCAATACGGGTTTGATCCCTCCGCGACGCAGAACATTGCCTACATGGTAGGCAATCTGTCACATAAGGTAGGCGAGGAATAGAAGGAGCTTCCTCTATACTTTTGTCTGCTTTGTCTTCGCTGTACGTCATAGCTCGTTGTAGTCTGTCTTGTTTCCATCAGCACGGAATGTTGTCTTGAGCCCGTTCCGTTCATGTTTGGGCTGTCAGCGTACGTAGCACAGACAAAGTTACAGAAGGAGCTCGTCATGATGTTAGTTTACCTTATGTGAGGGGCGTAAGCGACAGTTACGTAAGTTTCTGTGTCTCGGAAGAATCAAACCCATATTCCAGAATGGCAGCAATGTCCGAGATCTGTTGAGACCCACTAAAGACCCCGTGGATGCTCTCCACACTGCAGACGTCTTTGAACTTCGGTGTGAATGCGACGATGTCTGTGTTGCTGAAACTGGCGGACACATTACAGTTCGCGTGTCGCAGAATGAACCTTATGTACGACTGGGACAGAACAACAAATCAGTAGTATCTGAACACCACCAGGAATGTGGCCGTTCTAATCAATTTTCTAGAACCTCGCGTTTTTGCTCGGCAGCCGTGGATGCAGCAACGAAAACTAAGAGAGGCTATTGAAATAATCAAACGCCCGAATAGCATGGACAGGGAGGATGGCTACAAGTTACCTACGGCCTGGGTGCTAGCGATTCCAGCCTGGCGGACCGCGTGTGTTTCTCCAGCCAGTAACACCACCTGACCTGTTCTTATCAAAATGGTTCAAATGGCTCTGAGCACTGTGGGACTCAACTTCTGAGGTCATCGGTCCCCTAGAACTTAGAACTACTTAAACCTAACTAACCTACGGACATCACATACAGCCATGCCCGAGGCAGGATTCGAACCTGCGACCGTAGCGGTCGCGCGGTTCCAGACTGTAGCGCCTAGAACCGCTCGGCTTACCCCGACCGGCTGTTCTTATCAGCGTAAACAGCAGCCAAGAGAGAAATGCAGTGAGGCCTTAACGCTTCGCTGCAGGGAAACTCTAACGTCTGGTTTCGAGCTGCCGATTAGCTGTTGCCAACCAATCATCAACGAGATTCGCCTACGAATCGCTTACTAGAGTGGCAAGGGCAACAGCCTACCAATACGGCTATTTCCTACCATTCACTTACTACACTTGCCTTCCAGTCAACCACCAGAGTAGCAGAGGCAATAGCTTACCTTACAGCCAATCCTCTCCACAGCAACCTCTCTTCCAATTGCCCAATGACATCCCAGATATGTTACGTCGGTAGTCATTAGTTGATCGAAAAAGACAGTATATAGAGAAAGACATTCACCAGCATCCAGCAGTTAGCGGCGAGGAAGAGGACGGCAGCAAGTCAGTCAAAACATCGGAAATTTAGTTGTATTAGTGTTTCATAATGACGCGGTCTAACGCCCAAAACTGTTTTATTCTAAATGAAGCTAGGCGTGGAAGCCTACGAACTCATGTAAATCGATTTTGTGCTTTAACAAAGATCATCAAACAGGATAAGTACCACACATTCAGCTGCGCTTTTTGTTGCTGTGTCCAAAGATTTTTCAGCAGACTGCTCACTTTCAGCAGACTGCTCACTTTCAGCACATTCAATAGCTTCTGCATGAACATCATCCTCGGGGTCAATTTCAGTAGGAAGATAACGTAACTTACAATCACTTTCATACTTAAATCCATCTAATAATTGCACTTGTATTTCGTTTTCTATTGTTAAAAAATTACATCTACATGGTACATTGATGCAGAAACAGTTCAAATATTCATACTGAAAAGTTGCAAAATAGTTACGTGAGGTTCACATGAATAACAGAATGCATTAACGTATTGTATAGTAGCAAACAACAATACAAAATGATCACTTCCATTCTGCAGAAGTTAGTGCTCTTTTTAGGGAAAACATAACAAATCTGAAAGTTTGCATTTTATGTTGGAAATTAATTATTTCGAAAATAACATCTACATAATACCAAGAGCAGTAAGAAAGCAAATTGAAAACCCTGACAATAAACAAAATGATCCAGTTATAAACAAGATGATTGCTTGTGTGTGTACTACAGTGAACAATACAATGTTCGTGAACGAACAGTTTCACTAATCTAAAAGAAAAAGCATTATAGTATTTATGAGAAACAGCGTGTCACGCATTTAGTCGCTTTGATGTTAAACCAAAAATTGTGGGAGGGGTGATAAAATTTCAAGCAATATATATGAAATATGCCCTGGTGTTTCTATTGTAGTCATTCATACATGTAATGCACCAGTTTTGTTAGGTATCTGTTCAGTACTCAAGCAGTTCATTGTTCAACCCTTTTTTGTGAAAGGTCTTTGGATACATATTAATAACTACCAACACCTAACGGATCTATGAATGGTTGACCACATCCGCAAACAATATATTTTAATTCATTAATAATTTGCATTTATGATGAATATTTCCACTGAAAATGATTTCTGATAGTTTACTGACCTTGTATTCAAATGTTTAAATATCATCTATGTGGACTTTATTGTGATCAGTCTAAATTTGCGACTGAAAATCACATCAGATTGGAGAATGTTAAAGATAGTGGTTTCCAAGGTCCAATAAGTGATTTTTACGCTTCATACTTTTCTGATAGGAACCTGAAAAAAGAAACTAATTCATTTTTTCTGTGGAAGAAAGAAAATACATTCAATAACAAGACAGCATAATTTAAATAGATGTGTCAAACTCAATAGCAGATCTCTTGGGTGTATAAATAACAAAACGAGAAACAAAAGTGGCCTCCACGATTGACAACTCTAACTTAGTTTTAGACAGGTGAAAGTAAAGTATACAGTCATAAAAAATTTGACCACCATCCTTAAAAATTTTATGTACCAGCGGAGAAATATAAGTTTCAAAGACAATTTGAAAATATTTTTGGTTGACAATTCCTGTTACCACACTGATAAATATCTGAAGAGGTTCGACTGCTAAATTTACTCAGATTAAGGTAAAAGCGTATTGCCATTTTGGAAAAGACTGTTTGGACAGTTCGGAAACAGGACAGGTCAATAGGTGTAATCTTTGATTATTATCATGTAAATAGCCATCAAATACCCAGTTTTGCCCAAGAAAAGTATTATATTTGTTAATCAACTACCATATTCAACACCGTTGTCAGATACCGGAAATGTGCATATAATTAGCGGAACGTGAACTAAACCAAGTTTAAACTGTTGAGTTTTTGTGAGCTATATCAAATAAAGCAAATTGTCCATATTGAAAAGATCTGTTTCATGGGGCTTTCTAATCTGACAATATCTGTTTTTAGATTGTTGCACGTGTCCTTCCCATGATCAGTATGAAGAGCGTTATACTGCTCAATTCTTTGCTATAAGTCTTTGTTTCATTTACAAACTGGCAGTTGTCACTCTGGGTTTACTTTTGATGGAAGACCAATTTCTGTTAGGCCAAACCTCCTTTTTTTGTCTCTGTGAAGGACAGATCGATAGGGATACCAGTTCCACCAGGTCCGCTGTCGCTGCGTTACATAATTGACAGATGGGCCGTGTGGGACGAAAAGCGACCAGGAGAGAAAATAGCAGGCCCCAAGTCTGCTGTCAGCGCTGCTGCTCCTGCAGACTAGCTACACTGCACCTCCTATTTATTTCATTCCTGAGAGAGTTATATCGCTGTATTCTTGCCTTTCCCTGAGCATTTTTGTACTTTCTACTTTTGTCGGTCAACTGAAATATTTCATCTGTTACCCATGGTCTCCTCACAGTTATTTTTTTCTTTCTTACGTTTGTCTGCCCAACATCTGTGACTGATCTTTCTAGAGACGTCCTCTTCAACTGAACTGCCTGCTCTGGTGTTCTATATCGCACATTCTTAACAAACTCCAAATGCGTCTTATCATTCCTCAGTACTTCAGTGACCTATTTCCTTTCACATTGATTCTTTTGAACCATTCTCTTAAACTTCAGTCTTCATCATTACTAAATTGTGATCTGAGTGTATATCTGCTCCCGGGCATATCTTACAATCCAATTTCTGATTTCGGAATCTCCGTCTAACCATGGTACTATCCAGTTGTAACCTTCCCGTGCCTACAGGTGTTTTCCAAATATTCTTCCTCCTCCTATTCTTGAACAGAGTATTCGTTTTTACCATCCGAAGTTTATTGCAAAATTCAATTAGTCTCTCTCCTCCCTTACTCCTATTGCAAAGCCTATATTCTGCTGTAAACTTTTCTTCTATTCCTTCCCCTACAACCGTATTAGAATCCCCGATGATTATTAGTTTTTCATCTCCCTCTACATACAGAAGTACTCAGTATCCTCATATACTTTCTCTATCTCTTCATTTCCTGCTTGCAATTCTGGAGTGTATATCTGAACTATCGTTTTTGGCGTTGTTTTGCTGTTGAATCTGATGAGAGCAATCCAGTCACTGAACTGTTTACAGTAACTCACTATCTGCCCTACGTTCCTGCTCCTACCATACCATTTTCTGCCGGTGTTGATATTAACCTACATTCATCCGACCAGAAATTCCTATCGTCTTCCTATTTCACTTCTCTAGGTACTCCTACATCTAGATTGTGCCTTACCGTTTCCCTTTTCAGATTTTCTAACTTTCCTACTACAGTGATTTTAAGTTAGCAACAGGTGTTTATGAGGTACTGCAATTTTCGTGTATACATCTGCTCGACAAATGTCCTGTTTACAGAGTTAGTGTCGACATGACGTGTAATTTCACAAGTCAAACGCCGCTGCTCTGCATTTGTCAATTTCCTTGTAAGAGATATTCTCTGTTACTAACGATCGTTCTATGTAGAACTGATGCGAGCATAGTATAATTTCTGAACCATGATGAGATGTGAACAGTGGATGCTATACACCTCTGGAAAGCTATATTGTGCATGTACCACACAGAAACGATGTTTTAAGGAAGTAGTTTTTTTTTTGTCACCATAGTTTATCGTAGAGAAACCTGCAAGAAGGATGTACATCATGCGCTGGAAATATATTTCTTACATTGGAATATTAACAGCGTTCCATTCCACACGACTAATAGGTCAGAAACTGCAACAATCTAACATTACAGCCTGTTTTAAGTGCAGAACCGTGAAGCCTTAGGAGTGAATGTGTTTATGTTCTCTCTTACCAATCCTTTCTTGGTACTGATCCAAGACACTAGAACAAAAGAATTGACAGCGTGGTTGATTTACGTAAAATGCTTCGAACTCCGTCCGTTTGGAGCTCCATCATGCATAAAAATCACCTGTTTCTTGTTCTTCTTCACAACATTCCCATATCTTCAATACATCGATAAGGGGTGCTAACCTCCGTAACATGTTCACATCTGGAGGGATCCTGTCCACTTGGACAGGTGCTGTAAGATTCGCGCAGAACAGTCTACACTGAATGGCAATTACGGACTCACGTCACCCTGTTCCTTCACAAGACGTGGATGAGGTGAGCATTACACTCTCCCACTTCTGGTCAGCTACATGTTTCGTCGGTCACAGTGCTGGAGGGCGGGTTAGTCAAAGACAGTGCGAGGAAATATTTCCGTCTCTGACCTTATCCCAAGAATGCGAGGATATACTGGGCTCCCCTCTGCATAGAGAGGAAGATAATAAATTACACACTAAGCACGAAGTTCTAGAAATATGTAGATTGCTGTCTGGTATATACCTAGTAGTAGGGGATGCATGATAGATTCGCCCTGAGCAGCAGACTTATAAAGTATATGTGTGTTCCGGCATGGGCAAAGATAATGACTGTGTCCTGTCATAAGGATGGTATGGATTTGACATGGAAAACTGCGATAGCCGCAAAGGGAATGAAAGTTTTTTTTTTACTAGGAAAATTATGTACAGTCATAAAAATTTTACAGATACTTCTATTTCCAGAGCCACAGCCATCAGCAGGGGGGTATTTCCGATACTTTGCTCATTGTCGAACGTCATCCAATTGAGACTGCAAACGTAATATTTAATTGTGAGTACAGAGATATATGTGGCTGGTTTCCTAGGACGATTCTGCCTGGTGTGCGCCAGAAGCATGTGGAGGCAGTGGCCTGTAGCAGGAACAATTGACGCTTCCAGCTTACGGCGGGAGTCGTCCTAATGAAAAGGCCGGTTGGGGTGCAGGAATGTAGCTGACCTAACCGTATGGCCCTCTAGATAACTGAATAGTGAGCTAATACTCAGTATGTGTTGGACAGCCTTCATATCACCTGTGTACTCAATAGAAATTTGATAAGATTCAGTATGGACGTATATTTGCACTGGACCATTATTCCAATGTCAATTGTTCAGTTGACTGCTTCTGCACATTTCCTGTCTTTATTTGGTTGAGAAAACATCGATTGTTTATGTTGTGTGCATCTAGCAGGTGAAAGACGGGTGGAAGATACGTTTGCTCGTTTTCTAGACATGAGAAACACCATGGTTGACTTTGTAAATTACAAAGATGATTTGGAATCCGTCATATCACCGACATCGGTATTCGCGAGTGGAATTATCAGTTTCCTCTATTTTTTTCCGCTTTTCACTTAAAGACCTTCGCAGACGAAATAAGTTTCTAGTTCTGAGTAGTTTACAACACGTTACACCTCACTGCACCTTGCCAAGGTTTCGAGTTTCGAGAGACATACAAGGGTTATTCGAAAAGTAAGGAACGATCGGTCGCGAAATGGAAACCACAGTGAAAATCCGATGTAGTTTTGCACAGGTTTGTTGGGCAGTGTCTCTAGTATCCCCGTCGATCACGTTACGTCGTTCTCTTTAGTTCTGAGTACACAGGGAGCACATAAAGATACCTAGAACAATAGTGTCTCCCGCCAAGTACGAGGGCCTGGTGAGAAATTTCGCCTGAAGTTATGCAGCCAACATTACATAACTGTGGTGCGTTTTCTTCTTCAAGAGAATTGTCAGCCACATTCTGAAGGGTAATGAAGATGCTCCCGCATCGTTTTCAATTGGAAATGTTTGATTACCCACAATACAGCCCGTAATTATCTCCATCTGAGTTTCATCTCTGCTCACATGAACTGCTGGCTATGAAGACAACACTTTGGCACAGACAACAAGCTGTAGGCCAGCATATAGAATGGGTAGAAAGCACTGGCGGCTGTCTTCTATAATGGGGGTATTGTAAAGTTGGTACAACGCTATGACAAACGTCTAAGTCGGATCGGGGACTATGGAGATAAATAGCTGAAAGTTGTAGCTAACTGTAGCAATGAAACAGTTCTGATTTTCACTGTGGTTTCCATTTCGGGACCTATCGTTCCTTACTTTCCGAATAGCCCACGTAATTTCTAGTCTTTGGAATTATACTGTGCAAGGAAAACTGCTACACAAGCGATATTTCTATGTGCTTGATATCGAGAAGTATAGCGTAAATGGTATGATACTCTGGTAAACCATGTGAATATACATACGTTCTTGTAATCCCAGAGTCTGGAGTTGGGTGTAGAAAGCAAGCAAGCAGGTCGGGGCCAGAAAGAGTAACGCCTTTGTGCCGAGGGGAACCGACCCAGCTTTTGCACAACTGTTTGGAGAGCGACCTCAGTACACTTAGGGCATTCTGTTCACACGTCAGGCCAGTGTGTGTGCAGGGGCAGATGACTTGTGACCTTCGGCTGCAGTGGATGACCTACCAAGCTCACGGGAAATATCTAATGCTGCAAGGACTATATACAGTGCATGTGCTTCTGCCGTCTGTCTTTTCAGTATATGTTCGAGTGTCTGACGGTAAATAGCTATATGCCATATGGACAAGTGATGATTTTGTATGGTGTAGGATACGAATTTTGTGTTTACTATATCGATATGGTATCTGGTGATACATACACGTGTTGGAGACCGGTTTCACTCTGAAATATTAAGCTTTCGTCGTCAGTGACAGAGCAGTGTAATTAAGGAAGTGTCTTTCCATATTTCATGACCTGTAGATCACTTTTGCAGGGTTCAGCTGGCAGTGTGATATGGCAATCTGTACAAAATAATTTTGCCACTGGAAGTCTCGTTTGCAGAAAATGGCGGACAGTGGTCCTACACGCACAGCATCACTAGTTTGGCGGGCTTCTGACCGAAAAAAATCAAGCTTTGCTCAAAAATAACAGAGCACTGTAATTGAGGAAGTGTCTTTCCTTACTTCATTATCTGGAGACCACTTTTGCAGGGTTTAACTGTCAGTGCAATATGGCTGCTGTAAGTTTTTTTCGAGCTGTACAAAATAATTTTGCTGCTGAAAGTCTCGTAATTTGTCTGTCTGCAGAAAAAAAAGATGTACAGTGCTTCCACACCGACAGTAGCAGCAGTTTAGCTGGTAATTTCAGTAAAAGCTAATCAGAATACTCCATTCGTTCACAAGATATCCTTGGTGTGGGGCATAGGGCCTCTACAGACTGGTGAACAAGATGAGGGAAATTATCTATGGAATGTTCTCAGAGTAACATTATGTCTTCTTTGTTCAAGTATTCAGAGACATTTCCAAACAGACCATCCATCTCTGGCGGGATATTGTCCCTCCAAACAACAAGAACACTTTTGTGATTAACGATGTTCTCACAAGCATGGACAGACATGATGAAGGCTTTTAGTCATGACAACAATAGTGAACATTTACTTTTTCTCAGACGTTTGTTGAAAGCAGGACGTCACAATTTCTGGTAAGGGTAACACATGATGGGTGGGGTGCATTATTAGGACCATCTGGAAGAATGCATTCGGTGTTATTGTGGGATATTTGTGTAAACAGTCTCTGAAAGCAATGCAAAACATTTTTATAGTATGCATGTGTCCAAGGAGAGATTTGGGTGTGAGCTACATCAACATGAGACGTCCGCAAAGCATTGACAACCTTTTAGCTGTGCCATTATTTTGTTCCTCGAAGGCAGGTCACCACAGACGTTAATAACGTGTGCTGACCCATGTTTTGAACAATCCGTCCTGTTAGGACAAGAATTTCCATGCAGACAAGCTGAGATATCACGAAATCTCCTACAAAAAAAGCAATCGCTAACTTCACGATTTCTGGGAAGGGTTGATATATAATGGATGAGCTGCCTAGTTAGGATCGATAGGAAGAATGCATCCTGTATTATTCTGGGATATTTTCGTGAACAGTTTCTGAAATCAGTTCAAAATATTTCTATAGCGTGTCCAGAAGGTGACTTGGCTGTCATTTACATAGACATGAGACGTCAGTACAACACTGACAACCTTTTAGCTGCGCCTGCGAGGCTGGGTTGCTAGGAAAAACATCTCGCTCGGTAATTAAGCCACCGCTGGACCCGCAGGTACAAAGGTGATGTGTCAACCAGCCACGTTGGCCAGGTAAACACATTACTGCCTCTCCAGCTGTGCGTGCCCAGACGCATCTCGCATTGTGACAGGCGTGTGCGCCCAACACAGCTGGTCATCATTCAGCCTTTGGACCTCTGCAGGGAACAGATCACTGATACGTCACGGTCGAATTTCTTAACGATACATGTAAACATAGGTTTCCGTAACTGCTGTCATAGTCAATAAAATTCTTCTGGGTTTGTCACGGCATTGTCAACTACAAAATTCCGTCGTTTCGGTAACTATTGCAAGCCGCCTTCCTCATGGTGTATTGCTAATATGTCAGAATTTTGTAGTTGGCAATGCGGTCACAAATCTAGAAGAATTTTATCGACTTCTCTTAACAACAGTTCGAAAGCGTTTTTATGAGCAATAAGTGTTTGTCCACTGCATTATTTCTGCTCTTTAAGCGTTGTGAACTTGTTTGCAGAGTGTTATACATGCATTATTTTGACTATTTTACGTTCAGTGAACGTATCTGTACATCAGTGTACTGCATTACTTTGTGAACATGTCTGTAGGCTGTGCAAAGCATTATTTCCACAGTTTACAATTAGTGAGCGTGTTTGCAGAGCGTTTTACATGCATTTTGTTGACAATTTACGAGTTGTTGTTTGCTTGTCTGTACATCAGTGTACTGCAATATTTGAGTAATTTACGAATAGTTTTCGGGTTTGTATGCCATGTATTGTGACCCAAAGCACGTCAGGGCGAGTTTTTTTGTATCAGCGTAATAAATAAACGACATGAAACCCATTCCCTAAATAAACTGTTGCAGCTGCCAAACTGCAGATAAATAAAGTACACTCCTTCCTATACTGCATCTGGGTCTGTAGGTTATGTACTGTGATCCCTCCACGTCAGGGTGAGTATTTTATATCAGCGTAATATGTAAACTACTTGAAATCCACCCCCCCAAATAAATTGTTGTAGCTTCCCACTGAAAATAAGTGAAGTACACTCTTTCCTCTCCAGCGGCTGGACAGAGGCAGACCGTTTCCCGCCAATTCCGAGGAAGCGGGGGTGGTTGGATGACTTAGGTTAGTGGTCGTAGCCCAGCTGACCTATTTTGCAGCCAAAATTTGTAGTTCTCGCGCCAGCCGCGGTGGCCGAACGGTTCTGGGCGCTTCAGTCCGGAACCACGCGACTGCTACGGTCGCAGGTTCAAATCCTACCTCGGGCATGGATGTATGTCATGTCCTTAGGTTAGTTAGGTTTAACTGGTTCTAAGTCCTAGGGGACTGATGACCTCAGATGGTAAGTCCCTTACTGCTAAGAGCCATTTTTTTTTCTTTTAGTTCTCGCCAAAATTTTCCCACCTTTTTCTTAGGTTAGTGGAGGTAGCCCAAGTGACATTTTTTCCGCCATTTTTCCAGCCATTTTTTCCCGCCAAAATTTCAACTCCCTTCATGAGGTTACTGCGATGTTGCCACATCTATGGGCGCCAGCTTGGTTTCGCTATCTTGAATAAATCTGGCAACAGTGCAATGTGAGGTGACACGGACTATATCCCACAACTCTTGTGTACTTAGCTGTTTTCTGTGGTGACTGAAAATAGTTCTGATGGTAAGCAGTTCTCGGAGGATGAGAATCCATTTGGGGTTGAAGGGTGGAGGTGCTGCTTCTGTAGGGTGGTCAGTTACCGGTGGTTGTTGTGGGTGCCTAGGTGCCGGCCGCAGTGACCGAGAGGTTCTAGGCGCTTCAGTCCGGAACCGCGCTGCTGCTATGGTCGCAGGTTCGAATCCTGCCTCGGGCATGGATGTGTGTGATGTCCTTAGGTTAGTTAGGTTTAAGTAATTCTAAGTCTAGGGGACTGATGATCTCACATGTTAAGTCCCATAGTGCTTAGAGCCATTTTTGGTGCCTAGGTCGTAGAGACGGAAATTCCGCATGACTCTCGTGTTAGTGAACTTGTTTTAAGGCAGCTGGGACATCTGTGAAGAACCTGTGGGTACCCTTCCAGATGTAGCGTAAGTCCTTGCACATTATAGCTCTGGTTGTTACATAAATATTACGAATGTCCTGTCTGTAAATGGGTGCCGTCCGGAACAATGTAAGGGGGTTGGAGCTGTTGCCGTATATGTATCTGTTTAGCGATGATCGCCATATCTGCTGCAACAGATATGGCGTCTTTTCTGGTTCGCCGATGATGAAAACGCCCACAATTTCTGCCTTGAATGACCGGAGTGATATGTCGCTCAAGCGACTAGCGTGTCCCCAAAATAGTAACAAGCGAGGGGAAATGTTTTGATTGAACCACTACCGTGCAGACTGGAGTCGACGCCGTCGGTTCAGAGTTCGTATTTTCTTCACCTTTTGTTAGATACTAGTGACGTGATACATACTCTCTTTTTCGTCATGTATCTCTTTATCTCTCAGGCTAATATCGCTGTCTTATGATAATTCCGTACAAATGAAGAAGGACGTTAGGAATATACACGTCTAACTCATGATATTTGAGAACGCATGCCTCTCTTAAGTTGTTGGTTGTGTAATGTGGCCATTTTTCTCTGAAACTGTCCTCTAACATATTTCAGAGGATGATATGCAAATTCCCTACTCGTTCAGTTACACCGGTCTGTAATTGCAGATATGGATTAACACTACTCTGTTCTCAGTTCTTTACCTTTACTCTGTAGGACGATGGAGGTTTCCAAGAACTGCACGAGATAAGAATCCTTTTAAGAGGACCTGGCCGTCACAGAAATGTTCAGAGCCCTAAGCATAGTCGCAGCCGCAGGCAAGCAGACCTTCACGTCCATTCTTGTCCTCAGCTCATTCTCAGGTGGGTCACGGTGAGCCCTTTTTTCTGTCGCAAGAAACTTAACAATTCTTCGCAGAAGGCGTTAGGAAAGATAGGAGATCTCTAGCCAGATGCGGCTTACGAGAGGCCGCGTGAATTTTCGTTGCAACGGCTTGTGATAACGCTCGGTTTAAAATTTCGGAATCCAGCTTTCTAATTAGGTCGTGCTGTTGTTTTCTAGAAAGCCCACACTTTTTCTGTATATGTGCAGAGCATCTGATATGCCCCTTTCGGAATTGTGCTGTAGAGTGAGAGACATTTTCTGCCTTCCTCCGCTCCTAAGAGCCTTATTGGTTCAACATAGCAAAATCCACAAGAGTAACAGGTTGTTTCTGCTCTGACGGGAAACGGCAGAGTATCGAAGCAGCCAGAAGGAGAACACTTCGCCTTAGCGCTTTGTAGAATACTGTAAAAACTAGGTTGTTCCATGTTTTGTTAAGGTTTCACTGGTAAAATGCATGTCATTATGTATTGTGAAGGGTTTCGGTTTTGTGTGGTTTTTATATATGGATCAAAACAATTTTTTAAGCTATATAACTCAGTGTTTTCAGTTCTTTCTGTATAGCTGGTTGTTCTAGACGTAAATTGATTATTACATTCATCATTGCGTGGAAGAAGGCAGGCTTTTGTATTTCAGAATGGCAAGAGTTGGCATTTATTATGTCACCTGCAGTGGTATGTTTTCTGTATATGTCTAATGACATATAGTCAGCACGGATTCAGAAAATATCGTTCTTGTGAAACACAACTAGCTCTTTATACTCATGAAGTAATAAGTGCTATCGACAGGGGATGTCAAATTGATTCCATATTTTTAGATTTCCAGAAGGCTTTCGACACCGTTCATCACAAGCGTCTTCTAATCAAACTGCATGCCAACGGAGTATCGCCTCAGTTCTGCGACTGGATTCGTGATTTCCTGTCAGAAAGGTCACAGTTCGTAGCAATAGACGGAAAGTCATCGAGTAAAACAGAAGTAATATCCGGCGTTCCCCAAGGAAGTGTTATAGGCCCTCTATTGTTCCTGATCTATATTAACGACATAGGAGACAATCTGAGTAGCCGTCTTAGATTGTTTGCAGATGATGCTGACGTTTACCGTCTTGTAAAGTCATCAGATGATTAGAACGACTTGCAAAATGATTTAGATAAGATATCTGTATGGTGCGAAAAGTGGCAATTGACCCTGAATAAAGAAAAGTGCGAAGTTATTCACATGAGTACTAAAAGGAATCAGCTAAATTTCGATTACGCGGTAAGTCACACAAATCTTAGGGATGTAAATTTAACTAAATACTTAGGGATTACAATTACAAATAACCTAAACTGGAACGATCACATAGATAATATTGTGGGTAGAGCAAACCAAAGACTGCGATTCATTGGCAGAACACTTAGAAGGTGCAACAGGTCTACCAAAGAGACTGCTTACACTACGCATGTCCTCCCTCTACTGGAGTACTGCTGTGCGGTGTGAGATCCGCACCAGGCGTGCCGTTCGGGAGTGGAACAGTAGAGAGACAGCATGAAGGTGGTTCATTGAACCCTCTGCCAGGCACTTTATTGTGAATAGCAGAGTAATCACGTAGATGTAGATGTAGATGAATGTGTGGCGGTTGTCTTGGCTAATTTCCAGGTGAAGGTAGCTTATTGAATTGTATGTTTCCAATTCCATAGTAGATTTGATATTTAGATGGAAGTTGTTCAGTGCCTGATGGACATTATTGATGTCTATACTGTTTCCATCAATCAACATTAACTTGTCATCTACTTATCTATAATAGAAGATGATCTTATTAAGTACTGGCCACTGTGAATTGAAAAACGTTTCTTCTAATGTGTTGATAAATATAGGGGGTGTTTAAAAAGTCTCTCTGCAGTGCCATATGATTGTTAGCTGCGCGTGCCGTATGATTGTTGGCCTGCCTGGGTTACTTCCCTTCAAGTGGACTTTCCCAACATTCCACTGTTTTCGTTTATCTCAGCCAGCGTCAGCAGTATCGTTGGTGTGTGTTGTTACGTGTTGACGTGAACGTTTAAGTTTAGTTCCTTTGTTCGTTTGTTTAGTTTTTGTTACTGTTAAAATGCTAACCATTGAAGAACGTGTGTATTTAGTCGAACAAGTGTTCAAAGCTGGCGGTAAATACACAGTTTCAGTTCATCAAACATTTAATTCAGTTTTCCCGGAGACAACACTCTCACATCACGGTACTGTGCGGGATTTGATTAACAAATTTCGAAGTACGGGTTCAGTGACAGATGCACCGAGAAGTGGTCGTCCTAGCGTTTTGTCTGATGATAAGCTACTCGACATTTCCGATAAAATGTCCATGAGTCCGAACAAGTCAGAAAGAAAACTCACCCAGGAAATCGATTTTAGTGTCGGAACGGCCCAAACAGCTGTAAGGAAAACATTTCCCATACAAAGTGACAGTCGTGCAGAAACTGAAAAATATTGATCAAGGCAAGAGACTGCATTATTGTCAATGGTTCAAAAATTTGTTAAACAAAATGGAAGGGATATTCTTAAACGTTTTTCACTAATGAGGCGTGGTTTCGTTTTTCCGGGTATGTGAACTCGCAAAATTCTCGCATGTGGAGTACTGCAAATCCCTTGTGTATTCATAAGGGACCACTTCATTCGATGAAAATAGGAGTTTGGATTGTAATTTCTAGACGTCGGATTGTGGGTCCAATATTTTTCAACGAAATAATAAACGCACAACGATACTGTAGTGATATTCTGTACCCATTCATAGGAGAATTTTTGTTAAATGAAACACTGAATGCTTATTTTCAACAAGATGGTCCAACCGGGCATACAGCTCGCGTTTCAATGTCACTGCTTGCTGATGTTTTTGGTGATCGCATAATTTCACAGGGACTTTGGTCTTCATGATCGTCTGACCTAACACCACCCGACTTTTTCTTCTGGGATGCAGCGAAAGCAACTGTCTATAAAAACCGTCCAAAATCCATCGATGAATTGAAAACTGCAATATCCACTTTCACTGCTTCTGTTACAGAAGAAATGTTACAGCTTGTGTTTCGAAACATGATTAGACGAATTGAATTGTGTATTCAACAACAGGGGGGATACTTTCAACATTTAATGTGAAAATTTGTAAGTAAAAATGAATATTCAATAAATTAATAACTTGTATTTCACTGAGTTTCATTTCGGTATATGCACTGCGGCTTACGGCACGCGCGGCTAACAATCATACGGCACTGCAAAGAGACTTTTTGAACACCCCGTATCTGCAATTGCGCCAGATACAGTGTCCCTTAGCTATTCGATCTGCTTGGATGTAGAGTTTTCCATTGAATTAAAAAAAATGTGATAAAAGCGTTTTAAGGTTTTCTATGATTTCGTAAGCTCCTGCAATAGAAGTTTTGTTCGGCTGTAATAGATTTTATTTTAAAATTTCTGTTGTTTCCTGTGCTGGTATTTTGGTAAATGGCTTTGTAATGTCTGTGTTTCTGAAAAAGGGTAATTTGTTAGTAAGTGACACAAATATAACGGTTTGGCCACTGGCGGTACGTCTGAATGCGCGCTGGGCTCATATGGCAGCATCTCCTGGCGGTGGCGGTGATGTGGTGGGCGGTGCGCCTCTGAAACCGGATGCCTGGTGTTATATAGTGACAGCTGTGTGCGGAAGCCAAGTCACATCAAGGCCAGCGTCTATGTCCCTCCTCTGGCGTCTCCACGCCAAATCTCCGCAATAGAGATTCGCCAGAAGTTTCAAAATCGAGCCTCATTACTAAGATGATCCCTCTCGTAGCGGTCTCCAGAGATCTCTCTCATATGAGTGTCCAGATCACGCTTTTATATCCGCAAACGACTGCTTTCACTGCAGATTCACCATGTGGGCTTGGGCCGACGATCAGTGCTTTATACAGGGCTCTCATGAACAGTCTGAGAAGCTTGTAATAGCGCTGCAGAGTAGGTTGCGCTGAGGAATAATTGTTAAGAAAAAAATTTGATACCTTGCGCAACCTCCGATTTAATTTGCATTGACATTACCCAGTCAAATAATTGCGCAGACAAACTGAAGTACTTGCACCCGCTAAAATACGGTAACGCACAGACGTCTGAGGGTACGTGAACTATCACTTGTTGAAATGCTCATTACCAGTTCAAATATACCTTTTCCAAAAGTTGATCAATTTAATCTAGGTGAGCAAAAGGTTCGTTTGTTCGATTTGAGGAAATCAAACGAAGAATACGTTTCATGACACTGTCTCTGGCAGGCTGCACCCGTACAGTCTTTCCCGACGGTGGTTCAAAATGGTTCAAATGGCTCTGAGCACTATGGGACTCAACTGCTGAGGTCATTAGTCCCCTAGAACTTAGAACTAGTTAAACCTAACTAACCTAAGGACATCACACACATCCATGCCCGAGGCAGGATTCGAACCTGCGACCGTAGCGGTCTCGCGGTTCCAGACTGCAGCGCCAGAACCGCGCGGCCACTTCGGCCGGCCCCGACGGTGGTCACCCTGTATGTCACCACTTACAACAGAGCCTGGGTTTGTGGCTTTTCCCAGCTCCACAACTACACAGTGTTTGCCGGGTCCGCACATAGGAGGGTGTCGTGTCTGGCCGACAGGCTAAACATTTCGTGTGGCCGATTTATTACATCATCCATCCGGCTGAACCTTGTGTAAA
The DNA here is from genome assembly GCF_021461385.2 of Schistocerca piceifrons. Classification (NCBI taxonomy): domain Eukaryota; kingdom Metazoa; phylum Arthropoda; class Insecta; order Orthoptera; family Acrididae; genus Schistocerca; species Schistocerca piceifrons. Next base: position 599,237,670 of record NC_060138.1, on the reverse strand, counting down.
TTTTTAAACTAGCAGTACTCTAAGGATTTTTGAGATTCTAATCTGCTGCTTTACAGTTTTAGCCTAAGCTTGTTGGAGTATATTTCATGTCTTCCCAACCCAGTTTTAACATTTCTTTTTTATTTTGCTATGTTAGCTTTCTAAATTCTTAATGGTGCATGGATCGTCCTTGGAACATTGAAAAATAAAGATAAAAGATGGAACCAGGATTCAGACTGCCAGATTGAGGGGCAGAAAAAAAGCACCATTTTAGATATAATTTTGTCATTGAGATAGCTACATCTAATTATACATTTCGCAGTCCAACGTATATTGTGTGGCACATCTGCTGAGCTGTCGTAGAAAGACAAACAATTGTAGAAATATACTGGAACCTGTTACTGCTGGCAGTATGCAAATAGTGGATCGTAACCGATTTACCAGACAAGTTTCCCAGGCAAATGTTGAGGTGTTACGCGAAGACAAGGAAAAGCTGCAGTGAAGTCGAATCTGAAAGGCAGTTTAAAAATTCAACAGTATCGAAGGCAGGCAGACTAACTTTATGGTGCGCTACGGCTCAGTCTTTGAATTACTAATGACGCTTCGTACATAATCATAATAACAGGGTGTGAACGTAATCTGAAACTAAATATTTATCTCAACAGCTTTTAACATCGTTTGAAAGCAAATAAGTAGTAATTCGTTAACACTACCACGGCATTAATACGATCTGTATATCTTTTGCAGTATCATCCGAAACCTGCAATATACTGCAGTAGTTGCGATTTTATTTCCTGATTAATCATTTCTTAAAAATTTAAGGGCTGAATTGGGGGGGGGGGGGGGAGGGGGGGCTGCTTTCGGGAGTAGGTGATTTGAAGAGATGGCTTCAACATGTAAACTTATAGCGGAGTGGGGAAAGGATCCTTGAGAATATAAAATGCTCCAGTGGTATGTTCGACAATAACGTACGAAGCGTAACAAGGCAGAAATGAAACAGTTACGTAAATTGATTCGAAGTGCGAAGATTTCGAGCTCACACGTGAGACAGGATTGCAACATCTCATCCAACGGTTTCTCTCCCTTTATGGAAAGCAAAGTGATGGAGAAATAGCAAAGTGGTGAAGAACTATTCGTTATTTCCTGAGACAGAAAGTGACTGAGTTTGAGCGGAATATTTGAAACAGCCACTGAAGCCGCAATGTGCTCGGAAAGAAATAAATGTTGTTCAGCATGTGTATCGTCTCCATGGAGAAAGGTAAGTTAAAGAACAGTGCTGAAGATAGATGATAGGCTGATAGTCCGATAGAGAGAGGTTTTGCAAGAGAGCTCTTTAAGCAATTAGAGTATTTTTTTAAAATTTGGCAATGGAGCCTTAGAGCGCGCTAGGACGCACACTTAAAAGATCGCACTCGTGAGCACGAGCAACGGAGGTGTGAATTGTACGAACGCTGTCACCAGCCTCGCAGGAAGACCGCTTTTGACAGGGACCCTGTAAGCGTACCAGCCACAGAAGCCCAAGTCGTCATATGCCAGACACAGAGTTCCTGTACTAGACTGCAACAGCACGTAACGATTAGCTCCCTGTACAGGCACTTACTGTTAGTACGCCGTGGGGCTGCTTTAAAACCCCAGTCTCCGGCAAAGAGAGTTGCTAATACAGCCGCTTGCTGGACCTCCTTGAGGCACAACTCTCAAGCCTAAATCGCTTTAGCTCGCAGGCGTTACTTGTACAGACTGCATCGCGCGGCGGTAACACATGATCCCTCCCTTTTAATCGGTCCTTAGGGCCATCAGTGTTCATGACCATGCCTAGGAACGCTACGGGCCGAGTAAGGATTGCCTGGTGACGCCGTCAATCGGTCCATTGCCATCTCGACATCAGGAAGGGCTGGGTGGTCGACCTGCTGTGCTGCGAGTGGGCTGGAGCCTATTCCCGTCACAGGTGATGGCGGGCGTCGAACTGGTAACGCCAGTGGTTCCACCTCCATCGGCATCCGAGTGCGAGGTGTAGGTACCCTTGCTCTTAATTTCACCGCAGGTTATTTTGACCTTCCTATATCCTGAATCAGTACTTCCGACGACCATTTAGTTTTCAAATTCTTCACTTTTTTCCTGTACACATTTCGACTTGGCTTCTTCGCACTTCCTTCTTATTTCATTCCTGTATAACTTGTATTTCGGTATTGCTGTCTTTTACTGAACTCTTGTTCTTCCTTCTTCCGTCGACCAGTCCATATATATATATATATATATATATATATATATATATATAAAAAAACAAAGATGAGGTGACTTACCGAACAAAAGCGCTGGCAGGTCGATAGACACACAAACAAACACAAACACACACACAAAATTCAAGCTTTCGCAACAAACTGTTGCCTCATCAGGAAAGAGGGAAGGAGAGGGGAAGACGAAAGGAAGTGGGTTTTAAGGGAGAGGGTAAGGAGTCATTCCAATCCCGGGAGCGGAAAGACTTACCTTAGGGGGAAAAAAGGACAGGTATACACTCGCACACACGCACATATCCATCCACACATACAGACACAAGCAGACATATTTAAAGACAAAGAGTTTGGGCAGAGATGTCAGTCGAGGCAGAAGTGTAGAGGCAAAGAAGTTGTTGAAAGACAGGTGAGGTACGAGTGGCGGCAACTTGAAATTAGCGGAGATTGAGGCCTGGCGGATGACGAGAAGAGAGGATATACTGAAGGGCAAGTTCCCATCTCCGGAGTTCGGATAGGTTGGTGTTGGTGGGAAGTATCCAGATAACCCGGACGGTGTAACACTGTGCCAAGATGTGCTGGCTGTGCACCAAGGCATGTTTAGCCACAGGGTGATCCTCATTACCAACAAACACTGTCTGCCTGTGTCCATTCATGCGAATGGACAGTTTGTTGCTGGTCATTCCCACATAGAATGCATCACAGTGTAGGCAGGTCAGTTGGTAAATCACGTGGGTGCTTTCACACGTGGCTCTGCCTCTGATCGTGTAAACCTTCCGGGTTACAGGACTGGAGTAGGTGGTGCTGGGAGGGTGCATGGGACAGGTTTTGCATCGGGGGCAGTTACAAGGATAGGAGCCAGAGGGTAGGGAAGGTGGTTTGGGGATTTCATAGGGATGAACTAACAGGTTACGAAGGTTAGGTGGACGGCGGAAAGACACTCTTGGCGGAGTGGGGAGGATTTCATGAAGGATGGATCTCATTTCAGGGCAGGATTTGAGGAAGTCGTATCCCTGCTGGAGAGCCACATTCAGAGTCTGGTCCAGTCCCGGAAAGTATCCTGTCACAAGTGGGGCACTTTTGTGGTTCTTCTGTGGGGGATTCTGGGTTTGAGGGGACGAGGAAGTGGCTCTGGTTATTTGCTTCTGTACCAGGTCGGGAGGGTAGTTGCGGGATGCGAAAGCTGTTTTCAGGTTGTTGGTGTAATGATTCAGGGATTCCGGACTGGAGCAGATTCGTTTGCCACGAAGACCTAGGCTGTAGGGAAGGGACCGTTTGATGTGGAATGGGTGGCAGCTGTCATAATGGAGGTACTGTTGCTTGTTGGTGGGTTTGATGTGGACGGACGTGTGAAGTTGGCCATTGGACAGGTGGAGGTCAACGTCAAGGAAAGTGGCATGGGATTTGGAGTAGGACCAGGTGAAACTGATGGAACCAAAGGAGTTGAGGTTGGAGAGGAAGTTCTGGAGTTCTTCTTCACTGTGAGTCCAGATCATGAAGATGTCATCAATAAATCTGTACCAAACTTTGGGTTGGCAGACTTGGGTAACCAAGAAGGCTTCCTCTAAGCGACCCATGAATAGGTTGGCGTACGAGGGGGCCATCCTGGTGCCCATGGCTGTTCCCTTTAATTGTTGGTATGTCTGGCCCTCAAAAGTGAAGAAGTTGTGGGTCAGGATGAAGCTGGCTAAGGTGATGAGGAAAGAGGTTTTAGGTAGGGTGGCAGGTGATCGGCGTGAAAGGAAATGCTCCATCGCAGCGAGGCCCTGGACGTGCGGAATATTTGTGTATAAGGACGTGGCATCAATGGTTACAAGGATGGTTTCCGGGGGTAACAGATTGGGTAAGGATTCCAGGCGTTCAAGGAAGTGGTTGGTGTCCTTGATGAAGGATGGGAGACTGCATGTAATGGGTTGAAGGTGTTGATCTACGTAGGCAGAGATACGTTCTGTGGGGGCTTGGTAACCAGCTACAATGGGGCAGCCGGGATGATTGGGTTTGTGGATTTTAGGAAGAAGGTAGAAGGTAGGGGTGCGGGGTGTCGGTGGGGTCAGGAGGTTGATGGAGTCAGGTGAAAGGTTTTGCAGGGGGCCTAAGGTTCTGAGGATTCCTTGAAGCTCCGCCTGGACATCGGGAATGGGGTTACCTTGGCAAACTTTGTATGTGGTGTTGTCTGAAAGCTGACGCAGTCCCTCAGCCACATACTCTCGACGATCAAGCACCACGGTCGTGGAACCCTTGTCCGCCGGAAGAATGACGATGGATCGGTCAGCCTTCAGATCACGGATAGCCTGGGCTTCAGCAGTGGTGATGTTGGGTGTAGGATTAAGGTTTTTTAAGAAGGATTGAGATGCAAGGCTGGAAGTCAGAAATTCCTGGAAGGTTTGGAGAGGGTGATTTTGAGGAAGAGGAGGTGGGTCCCGTCCGTCCACATCAAACCCACCAACAAGCAACAGTACCTCCATTATGACAGCTGCCACCCATTCCACATCAAACGGTCCCTTCCCTACAGCCTAGGTCTTCGTGGCAAACGAATCTGCTCCAGTCCGGAATCCCTGAATCATTACACCAACAACCTGAAAACAGCTTTCGCATCTCGCAACTACCCTCCCGACCTGGTACAGAAGCAAATAACCAGAGCCACTTCCTCGTCCCCTCAAACCCAGAATCCCCCACAGAAGAACCACAAAAGTGCCCCACTTGTGACAGGATACTTTCCGGGACTGGACCAGACTCTGAATGTGGCTCTCCAGCAGGGATACGACTTCCTCAAATCCTGCCCTGAAATGAGATCCATCCTTCATGAAATCCTCCCCACTCCGCCAAGAGCGTCTTTCCGCCGTCCACCTAACCTTCGTAACCTGTTAGTTCATCCCTATGAAATCCCCAAACCACCTTCCCTACCCTCTGGCTCCTATCCTTGTAACCGCCCCCGATGCAAAACCTGTTCCATGCACCCTCCCACCACCACCTACTCCAGTCCTGTAACCCGGAAGGTGTACACGATCAGAGGCAGAGCCACATGTGAAAGCACCCACGTGATTTACCAACTGACCTGCCTACACTGTGATGCATTCTATGTGGGAATGACCAGCAACAAACTGTCCATTCGCATGAATGGACACAGGCAGACAGTGTTTGTTGGTAATGAGGATCACCCTGTGGCTAAACATGCCTTGGTGCACAGCCAGCACATCTTGGCACAGTGTTACACCGTCCGGGTTATCTGGATACTTCCCACCAACACCAACCTATCCGAACTCCGGAGATGGGAACTTGCCCTTCAGTATATCCTCTCTTCTCGTCATCCGCCAGGCCTCAATCTCCGCTAATTTCAAGTTGCCGCCACTCGTACCTCACCTGTCTTTCAACAACTTCTTTGCCTCTACACTTCTGCCTCGACTGACATCTCTGTCCAAACTCTTTGTCTTTAAATATGTCTGCTTGTGTCTGTATGTGTGGATGGATATGTGCGTGTGTGCGAGTGTATACCTGTCCTTTTTTCCCCCTAAGGTAAGTCTTTCCACTCCCGGGATTGGAATGACTCCTTACCCTCTCCCTTAAAACCCACTTCCTTTCGTCTTCCCCTCTCCTTCCCTCTTTCCTGATGAGGCAACAGTTTGTTGCGAAAGCTTGAATTTTGTGTGTGTGTTTGTGTTTGTTTGTGTGTCTATCGACCTGCCAGCGCTTTTGTTCGGTAAGTCACCTCATCTTTGTTTTTATATATAATTTTTCCCACGTGGAATGTTTCCTTCCATTATATATATATATATATATATATATATATATATATATATATATATATATATATTATATATTATATATTTACTCAAGGTTTCCTCACAGTCATTTTCGTTGTACCCATATTTATCTCTACAAATTCCGTGATTGCCCTTATTAGAGACAGTTATTACTCTTCAACTAAATTGCCTATTGTGGTATTTATTATAGCGTTATCTACAGCCTTAGACAAATTCAAACGCACCTCATTATCCCCAGTCCTTCAGTATCACACTACTTTCATGTTGATTCTCCAGGACGATTCTCTTAAACTTCAACTGATCTTCATGAGTACTAAACTGTGATGTGATTCTGTATCTACTCCTAAGTACGCCTTATAATCCAATATCTAATTTGGAAATCTTTGTCTCGCCATGAAGTAATCCAGGTGATTTTTCCCTTACCTCCGGGACTTACCCAACTACACCTCTTCCTCCTGTGATTGATAATGATATCCGTATTCGGTATTACTAACTGAAATTTATTGCAGAAATCAGTTTTTCTCCTCTCTCATTCCTATAATCAAGCCCATATTCTCCCGCAACTCTTTTTTCAATTCCTTCCCCTACTGCAGCCTTCTTATCACTCCTAACTATAGTCTCCTCTCCTTTTCAATACTTTCACAGACTTTCTCTGTCTGTTCGTCTTTTGCATGTGACGTCACCCTGTTTGCGTAAACTACTCTTGTTGCCGTTGCGTTGCTGCAGATTCTTATTCGAACAATCCTATCACTGTACCGTTCACGGTCAGTTCGTCTGACCAGATATCACTGTATCCTTTCTATTTCATATCACTGACGCTCACTACATCTGAAATGAGCCTTTGCATTTCCCTTTTCAGATATTCTAGCTTCCCTTTCGCAAACAAACTTTTGACATTCAGTGTTCCGTCTCGTACAATGCAGCACTTTCTCTTGGTATATCTTTTATCTGTCTAAAGTAGGAGCACTAATATTAAACGATATTACATTGGACTAAGATCCTCTTCTATTACTGACCACCGATCTCTGCTCTCCGCTCTCCTGCCCATAGCTTAGCTCAGAATATCGGACTACTATCCAGCTGAAACATCCTCCGCTCCGCAGTCTAACGCGGTTTACCATTCCGCCATTGCTGTTGTTGACATGTTTTCTCTTTTTTTGAGCCGTATGCTCTACCTAGCCATAGCTCCATGTATTGCTGCCAGTCTCCTTCTGAACGTCTGTTACTGTAACTCATCCCAACGTATCGTATTGTGCAAATGACGTTCTGTGAGAGCGAGACTTAGTTACATTCGTAATTCCCCTTTCGCTTCCTAAGCTCAAACGGAATGAGTAATACTGACCCAAGTTCTACGTCGTTTTCTGCAAAGTGGGCGATATCACCATAAAACCCAGGCTACAAAGTCTTTGACATGTGATGTCGCCATCATGCCTCTCATCTCAATTTAGTTTTCGGAACACTTCTTCAAGAAGAGGATTTATCAGCTTAGCAGAAATAGCAGCTGGCTGACGCCGTCTTCGGTATATTTTGTGTGATTCTGAATTCAGTTTTAAAAGAAGCAGAAGGAAGCAGTACAACATCACACACGAACACACTTTTTCAATATATTTTTAAGGTAGCGTAAGTACAAGAGAGTCTCCAATTTTTATCTACAAAACATGAATTACTTAGTCGTGAGAAAGTTATCATGAACAGACAGGACGTCAAACATAGAAGTTACTGTGCGTCCTGCAGTGCTGTGGTCTGGTCTTCTGATATCTTTCATTTATCTCTGGTGGGATGATTAATCAGAATATGTCTTGGTCCCTCGTGGAAATTTTGCAAAATTCATAAATTAAATTTCTGTTTATTCATACACTTCTTATTCATATACTTCTGTCTCAAACAGATATGAATTTGTAATTGAAAGATGTGTGTGCAGTAGAGGATATAGGAATAATAAAATCTCAATTCATATCAAAATATATTTGTAGGCTATAGTAGCAAAGGTCATATTATTCACTGCTACAACAGATTTTCAGTCACCACAGCTACACTGCTAACGAGAAGAAAATATTCTCACCAAATTCATGCATTGAAAATCTTACGCTTATAATGTTTTGCAAATGCGCTTAAACTGTGCCGACTTCAGCATCAGCTCTTCGTTCCTCAATCATTTTAAACATCTTGTAGATGTCACTAGTCGTTCTTACAAAGCTTTGTGTAGACTACACATCACATATTTAATGCCGTCGCCCAGAACAGTTTTCGATTAATGGTAATGTACGTGTCGTTTAGAAAATACATACGACTCATTTTCTTGCACCTTGAAGTTATCGGCAATTTATAAGCATTTTACCATGATTGTTCAACAGAGGAACGTAGGGGGGTGGGGGAGGGAGGGAGGCGCCAGATAAAGACTCGACGGTCTCATCAATCATAATTTACCAATGATCCGACGCTACCTGTAATGCGTTGATTCAAAAGGATTCCGGCATTTATCTTCATTTGTGAGATACCCTGCTTTCCATTTCCACAGCGGTGTTAAGCCCGCCGGGACACGTACGTGAAAGCGTTCTTACAAGAATGAATGACAGTCGGCAACTCATTTCTCAGCCAGAACGACATCTGTTACACTAAAATAGGAGACTGGAATCGTTTAGGTAATACTGCAAACACAAACAGCCTTAATCACCCTGAACATTACGAACACCGCATCGTAAGCAAATATTATGCCCCCTCCCCTCTTCCTCTCTGTCTCTGTCTCTCTCTCTCTGTCTCTCTCTCTCTCTCTCTCTGTCCTTTTCGCTCCCTCCCAGTCACATCCCATGTACAACAACGAATAATTACTCTGATCATGACATTAATGGTTTTAATGTCTAAAGAAAAAGGAAACTTGGGCAGTCTAGAACTTCAGTGATTATGCTAAATACCTTCATCGCTGTAATTTTTTTAAAAGATGATTGGTTCTAATGTTAAAGGGAAATGACATTTTGAGTAATTTAGAATTTCAGTAATTACCTTTGGATATTTTGAAGGATTTTACATTCTAATAAATTTGCATGGTGTTAATGTTTTAAGAATTTCTGGTTTTAATGTTTTAAGAGAAAGAAAGTACGAATTTTCTGTGTTCCTGTCTGCGCCTATGTAAACTGAGTAAAGCAATAAATGTTCAGCTGCTGTGCTCAGCCGCTTACCACACCAGAAACGTTATGTTCTAGATTAACCAGCTCCAAAGGTCACCTTTCCCTTTCGAATCTTTAAGAGAAGATACCAATTGCAAAGTCGAGCCAAATTTACAAATAATTTGCCAATATGAGCCCAATTATAAGTACAACGCTGAAATGTGTCTGACCTGAATACATGCTATGATTAGGTTGGGAAGGGCTTCATGTAACCTTCATATCCTCTACTGAGAAAAGCTAACTCAACTGTTGTAAATGGGCTTCGATTCTTTGGCACTGGCACTGCGATGGAGTTGACGTCCGAGCTGGTTCCACGTATCAGAGACAGATCTGTGGATCTTATTCCCTTCAGAGTACCTCAACTTCTTACTGACGGTTCATAGGGACACGTGCCATGCTTGGAGGAGCATTGTCCTGTTGAAAAATACCACGACACTTTCACATGAGAGGTAACACATGAGAATACAGAATGTCCGTGACATAATGTTGTGCCGTCAGAGTTCCCTCGATCATTACTATCCGTGACCTGGCGTCATTCCCCGATGGTTCCCACACCATAATGTCAGGAGTATCACTGCTGTGCCTCTGAAAAACGTTAGAAGAATGAGACCTCTCCCCAGGTCGCCACCAGGCTTTCCGACGATGGCTATCCAGCGTAGAGCAGAACTGCGATTCATCATTGAGCACAGTTCAATCCTGTTCATCAGCGGTTTATGCTTCCCGGCCAGAGCACCACTCCATACGCAGCTGTTTGTGTTGTGTTAACGGCAGCCTAAGCATGTTACGGTAAATCCCTACTCTGGCTCCTGCTAGTCTCCAACCAATGCGCAGTATGACACAGAATATCGCAAGGAGACAATTCGTCGTTCTCGGATGACAGGCGCATTTGTCAAAACTTTGCAGCATTCTTGGTGCACAATACGGCGATCGGCCCTTGCGTTGATATGACGTCGTCGTCCGGAATTTTGACAGTAAGTGTGCCTGCCCTCTTATCAATTCAGCACGACCACTGTCACATCCCAATGCCCCACATATTTAGATTTTGCACAGTTCGACCATCCGACGTAATGGAGACCCACAACGAAGGCAATTCGAAAGTCTGTCAGGGGATGATAACGGTGTCTCACACAGGTACGCGGCATCCCCGTGTCCACACTGATCGCTCAACATCTGACACTGTTTACGCCATGTAGCCTACGTACCCTGCCAGACTTGTTAACGACACTAAACATGAACACCCTTGTGGTCGTTCTACCTTTCACAGTGAATTGCTACTCTAATCATTTACATACCTGCTGATAGTATGTACGCGTTCGAAGTTACATTGATTTTGCAGCCTCAAGTTGATACCTGCAAGAGGTTGGAAGAGACAGTGCATCTGTATGGAAATCATCCTAATGGCCATCAAGGCCATATAAATATTCCGCCAGTATGTTGCCTAAGACGTGGGCCCATGTGGCCTGGTTAAAGCTGTTGGCACGCAGACCATGCATTGGAACATCAGTATTGAGCGTGCCAAGTTCGCCATGCTGCTGGCCACTAAAAAGCTACGTGGCCTGTGCATACGGTACACAACCGCAGCGCTCTCCAGCGGCAGTTGTCGGTCGTATGTGATATGCAAGTCACACTGTTTACTAAATGGACGGGCATAAAATTCCTCCACTAGCTCTATAAAACACACATTTCCTCTCTTGTCCATATGCTAGTCAAGTTGTTCCGTCTGCAGTAAACAAGATAAAAACTTCGATATCCACGAGCACGTTATAAGGCAAAAAGGTAAGTTCCATATACTGGCAGCAAGAACATCAGCTTACAAAAATACATTCACAAATAATGTGAAACATATTTACAAAAGTCGGTCGTATGTGATACGCAAGTCACACTGTTTACTAAATGGACAGGCATGAAATTCCTCCACTAGCTCTATAAAACAACTATTTCTTCTCTTGCCCATATGCTAGTCAAGTTGTTTCGCCTGCAGTAAACATAGATAAAAACTTCGATATCCACGAGCACGTTCCAAGGCAAAAAGATAAGTTCCATATACTGGCAATATGAACATCAGCTTACGAAAATACATTCACAAATAATGTGAAACATATTTACAGAAGTCTTTCACATTACATAAAATGTATTTCATTATTCTCACCTTGCAGTAACATTCTGAGGTCATTCTTATTTGACCGGTTTTTTTTTTTTTCTATTCAGTTGCAGAATTGTAGAACATGTGAAGTTCAAAATTAAACAAGAAAGTGCAAAATACCTTACGGCAAGCAGAGTAAACTCTTTCGTAAATCCAATAGAACACACACACACACACACACACACACTTCCGAAAGAGAGCCCATTTATATTTACATAACATCGAGTATTGCAGAATACTCTTCCATTAAATTAATAAGAAAGTCTCAGAAGCTAATACACAAATAAATTGGATGTAGTGAGAGCGAACCTACAACACATCACAATTTTGTAACTCTGCATCTCTGTTCATTACGCTATACTAAACTTCCGCAAGAATCGACAGTTTCTTGTATGTTACTGTCTTCTGAACGCGTTAAAAACTGATATATTATTAATTGACATGTAATATTAACAAATCGTACAATAAAAGTGTTTGTGATGGATCGCCAATGTGCCTTTGCTTTCACAATAAGCTAGTACAGTTCGAAAACTATTTAACCACCAAATGACGTATCCCGTCATTTCATCGCAACAAATCGTGAACGATGGGTTTTCGAGAGATCAGTTTTGTGATGCATTGAAACGGTATACAGTCATAGAATACAAGTTATAATATAAAACCTACCCATTGTCACTGATCAAACGCACTTTCAGAATATTTGTCATGCTTGATATTGTTCTTTACTTTCGGAAAGGCTGCCTTGTACACGCTATGACGTCAGAAATTCGACATGTTCAATGCTGACATTCGAATGCACGGTCCGTGGCCGGGACCAGTCTTCAAAGACCGGCTGAGAAGATAAGGGTTAACACTATTTCTGTATCATATTTAAGGACTCCTTTCTAGAAAAGAGCTGGTCATCAGTGGAGAAGTGGGGCCGGAAGCCACACTGGATAAGGGAAAGGAATAGGTGCCGGTTGAGGTGGTGATGAATATGGTGGGAGAGAATGGACCCAAAGATCTTACTGAACATGGAAAGGCAAATGGGATATTAGGAAGAGGTGTCAGAGAGGGTTTTTTGGATTTAGGCAGCAGCTGGGAGCAGGAAGTCCTCCACAGGTTGCAGTAAAAACCAGTTTAGAGGATGACATTATACAAGGTAACAAGGACAGAAAGGATGGACGGAGAGGACTCCTAGAGGTAGTTCTAGAGGTAATTGTAGGTGACTCTGTCATTATCAGAGGCAGTGTTTTGTTTGGAGTGGAGTATGAGTTTGATGCCATGTGGTATAATGGGAGTGTTTAAACCTGAGGGGGTAACTGATCCAGGAGGTATCAGTGCATTCCTGGTCTGTGGAGAAGAGGGACTAATCAAATTGGAGATCATCGGGAATGGAGAAGAATTCAGAGAGGTGGGAAGCAATACTGTTAGCCTTACTGACGTTGTCAGTGAAGGGGCAGTCGTCATGGAGAAGGGGATAATGTGGGGAGGGATGGCTACCAGTAAGGTGTGAAAGGCTGACCAGTACTTGGAGGAGTTGACAAGGAGGGTTGTGTTGAGTCGTGTACATGTCTGGTGCCAGTCCCAGAAATTCTTTGCTGTTAAGAGGTTATGTAGGTGCCCCAGCAGGCATCCAAGTCGGCTCGGAGGTAATCATGGATGGATTTCAGAGGGGCAGCAGCGTGAGGGGCAGGAAGTGGACAATGGGTTGAGCAGATGGTGAGAAGTACTGGGAGGTGGTCCCTACCAATGAGGTCGAGGACGTCCACAGCGATATCACCAAGGAAGCTGGGGAAGCAAGGACGACATCGGGGTAGAGCTACTTTTGGGATGGGTGCACTGAGGGAAGCAATGTCTCCTTGGAGAGTAGCAAGGAACTGATGCCACCACCGAAGGGTGGCAGGGTTGCGGCTGTGGATGTTGAGGCCTGCTGCAATCATATAGGTGGAAACAGGTGCAGCCAACATGGGAGATAAATTCGCAGGGGGGAGGAGCTTCTGGACATAGATAAGAGCACAGGTGACGGTGACAGAGGGAAATAAGAAGTCGAGGATGAGATGTTCACTTGGGTTATTGAACAGGGGTTGTGGGTGGATAGGAATGTGCTTGAGGTGACCGAAAGTGACCCCACCTTTCGCTAGGGGAAGGGGACTGACTGGTGCTAGGATAGGGTATGCATGAAGAGGTATTTGTTGGCAGGGAGGGAGCGGATGTTTTGGTATAGGAGACAATACTGTTGGCACACGATGGTGGGGAGGAGGGAAGGGAGTGGAGAAAGGAAGAGAGAGGCTTGAATGAGGGTGTAGAGGTTGGTAAAGCTGAAGTAGGCCTGTTTGTGGGAGTAGGTGGCATAGGTGTTCAGACGGAAGATGGAGCAGGTAGCAAGGGAAATCTGCTGGAGGCTGTGGGAACATGGAAGGGGTGGATGTTCTGGAGAGCGATGGTGAGGAAAAGGAATATGTCTTTGGCTGTAGGGGGTGGGCAGAGGAAATTGTTGGGGTGGATGGGCTGATCAATGGTGCAAACGTGGATGATAAGCTCAGGGTTGGTGGGACGGGGCTTGGCCTTGCATTTGTAGGAGGAAGTGGGATGAGATTCGTTGCAGGTGTTACAGGAAGCAGTAGAGGTGAGGTTAGTACACTGTTTGAGGAAGTGGGAGGCTTTACTGTGGGGGACGGGTGGGGGCGGGGGGGTTGTACGAGGGCCGTTCAGAAAGTAACCTCCAGTTTATTTAAAAAAATACACCAAGTTAAATAAAAATATTTTAATATATACATCTTACAACTACATCTTTGCACTATTTTTCTACATAGTCTCCATAGCGATTGAGGCACTTATCGTATCTCTTCACAAGCTTTGAAATTCCTTCTGCATAAAAATCACCCGCTTGTGCCTGGAGCCAGCCTGTGACCGCATCTTTGAGCTCTTCATCGTCATCAAACCGATGTGACCCGAGCCATTTCTTCAAATGCATGAAGAGGTGATAATCACTTGGCGCCAGGTCTGGGCTGTAAGGTGGATGGTTGATAACGTCCCACTTGAAGGACTCAAGAAGGGCCGTTGTTCTGCAAGCAGAGTGAGGACGGGCGTTATCGTGCAAAAAAACGATACCGGAAGTCAGCATACCACGGCGTTTGTTCTGTATAGCCCGTCGTAACTTTTTTATTGTTTCACAGTACACGTCTTGATTAATGGTCGTACCACGTTCCATGAATTCAACCAACAACACCCCTTTGGCATCCCAAAACACCGTTGCCATCAGTTTTCTGGCAGAAAAATCTTGCGAGGCTTTTCTTGGTTTGGTAGGCGAATTTGAATGTGCCCACATCTTTGATTGTTCTTTTGTCTCAGGGTTCACGTACTTAATCCAGGTTTCGTCACCGGTCACGATTCTGTTTAACAATGGTTCTCCTTCGTCCTCATAAAGTGACAGAAAGTCTAATGCAGAGGCCATTCTTTGAGTTTTGTGGTGGTCGGTAAGAATTTTGGGCACCTATCGTGCACAGAACTTACGGTAACCCAATCTTGCTGTCACTATCTCGTACAAGAGAGTCTTAGAAATCTGTGGAAAACCAGTAGACAACTCCGACATTGAGAAACGTCGATTTTCACGAACTTTTGCATCAACTGTCTGAACGAGTTCGTCAGTCACCAATGATGGTCTACCACTCCTCTCTTCATCATGAACGTTTTCTCGTCCACTTTTAAATAAACGTACCCATTCACGGACAACTCCTTCACTCATAACTCTTGGTCCGTACACGGCACAAAGCTCACGGTGAATAGCTGCTGCAGAATATCGTTTGGCTGTAAAAAACCTTATGATAGCACGCACTTCACATTTGGCGGGGTTTTCTATTGCAGCACACATTTCAAACTGCCACAAAAACAAAACTAGCGCAGATACGACGTTCACTCGACCACGGCTTGATGCCGACTGACCTGTTGAGTGCGTGAACG
Source organism: Schistocerca piceifrons (assembly GCF_021461385.2). Lineage (NCBI taxonomy): Eukaryota > Metazoa > Arthropoda > Insecta > Orthoptera > Acrididae > Schistocerca > Schistocerca piceifrons. The sequence goes on along the minus strand of NC_060138.1, from coordinate 599,222,453 downwards.
CACAGATGGCGTCGCTACTCCCCCCACAACCCGCACTGTGACCAATCGGAGGTTACTTTCTGAACCGCCCTCGTAGTTTTGCGTGAGGTGATCATTGTAGAGGAGGCAGCGTTGGAGCTGTAGGATTGAGGAGGGGAATGGCAAGGGTCAACGGGGTGGCGGCGCTTAAAAGTTAGCGCTCCCTGAGTGAGGAGGTGACCTATGGTGGAGGCGGACTTCATGAACACGCGCCTTAGTACAGTAGGGCTGGAGTCATTATAGATGCGTTGGGCTGAGTGGATTTCCCGGGCGGGATGGGCACTCAATTCCGTCAACACCGCCGAGTCTGTGGCCACAGGGCTGAGCTTCGTGATCACGTGGTGAGGGTTGGCGGACGTCGAGGGAGTTGTGGCTGATGGCGGAAGAAGGAGATAAGGAACTGCGTCTCTAACATCCTGCTCCTATATGCAGGACTCCTGTAACAACATCATTTGGGAAAGGGACACACTTAAACCCATTTAAGAGTCGCAAGTCGCATCCTAGACAACATACACATAGGAAATATATTGTACAATATTTTTTTCGAATGTAATACTCACTAACTTACGTGAACACGTCGTTTCCAGACGAGAAAGAAAACGAACCAGTCACCTCCAGTATAATCCATCGCAATCTTCTGAGCATATTGTGTACTTGAAGAGCCAGCCTTCCAGGAAATTGCCGCCTGTCACAGGCCAAGTGAACCTGCAACTTCCTGTTGTGCGACATCCTAGTGACCACTCTTGCTGCAGGTGGCCACGCACTGCGAATCAACCACCAGTGGCTGGGATGTACACAGCAGTTCCATCACTGACATTTACTGCCGGCCGGAGTGGCCGAGCGGTTAAAGGCGCTACAGTCTGGAACTGCACGACCGCTACGGCCGCAGGTTCGAATCCTGCCTCGGGCATGGATGTGTGTGATGTCATTTGGTTAGTTAGGTTTAAGTAGTTCTAAGTTCTAGGGGACTTATGACCACAGCAGTTGAGTCCCATAGTGCTCAGAGCCATTTGAACCATTTTTTGGCATTTACTTCTCAGTTTCAAAAATCCGAAACGGGGATGTTGTTTTGTCAGTGGACCTCGAATTTCTCACGTGAAATGTAGATTTCTCCCATTTACACGAGTTATTTTCGAAGATAGCCGAAATCGGACCATAAAGGCGTTTTCACATCGCTAAAGCATCGTTACCTGTTGTGAAAATCCTATACAACAGTATGACAGGCTAGATTTCCTCTAAGTATTCTCTCATAAAATAGAAAAATCTGTTGTTATCTAGCACATCCTGCATCACAGAACTACAGTATTAAAGACATTTTCAGCTCATGGTGGAGTGCTAAGATCTACCCCTGTCACAGGATGCCTCCTGACTTTCGAACCGTCTTAAACTAATTAAATGCTTGGCTACAACGAAGTCTCTTAATGTAACAGCACAGAGAAGTTGCAAATATCAGGTTCAGACCATATATCATTTTATAAATTCTGTAGTACTATGATTTTATTACGATGATTAACTTGCCGCAATGAAAAAACGCCTAATTACGTACCGCTACAACTCTCAAATCATAACTCCCCGCCCCTCGCCTCGCTTCCATCCACCTGGCCTCACGTCATTGATATAAAATTGATAAGCTAATTAATTAATTACTGTTACAGGCGCTTCCGTGGCGTTGGTAATGAGTCCAGACTCCAAACAGTTGTCCTGTCCTTCTCATTGTCAGAAGGATTGGGCGTTTAAATGTCGCTGGCAGTAAATGCTACGATGTTGAACAATATGCTTCCCCTCATCCCTCCTGGAAACCGAAACATTCTGAGACTTGTTTTTGAAATATCCTGGAAAGGCTGACATAGTGAGAATAACAAATTACCTGTCTACTAACTGCCACAAACCAAAAGTGTACGAGTCTGCAGACCCGGATTTCCCTTAGAATATAGCCATATAGAAGCGTTCCTACTGGATCCCACCAAATTAGTTGGCAGATGATTAGAGAACTTGAATGCTAATAGCTGGAGGGAAACGATGTTCTTTTCGAGGAACATTATTGAGAACTCACATTTGAAGCTGACTACCGCCAACATACATTTCGCAAAAGGACTACGAAGATAAGATGCGAGAAATAGTAAGACATATAGGTAGTTCTGTTCCATCACTGTATTTGCGAGTGGAATAGGAAAGGGAATGTCTAGTAATGGTACAGATACCCTCCATCACACGTCGTATGATGGCTTGAGAAGGAAGTATGTAGATGTAAATTTAGACTTCCTGTTAAGATGTCAGCCCATCCATTTATAGGCGCACAAAACTCGCGGAAGAATGTTGTCTCTTATTTATTGAGAAAACAAAAACGGAATTTCTGCAGCAGATTGCCTCTCTGTTGAAACCTTCGCAATAGTCCCTAATTTTGTCACTGCAAGCATTTCACGAGATATACAGGGTGTTACAAAAAGGTACGGCCAAACTTTCAGGAAACGTTCCTCACACACAAAGACAGAAAATATGTTATGTGGACATGTGTCCGGAAACGCTTACTTTTCATGTTAGAGCTCATTTTATTACTTCTTTTCAAATCACATTAATCATGGAATGGAAACACACAGCAACAGAACGTACCAGCGTGACTTCATACACTTTGTTACAGGAAATGTTCAAAATGTCCTCCGTTAGCGAGGAAACATGCATCCACCCTCCGTCGCATGGAATCCCTGATGCGCTGATGCAGCCCTGGAGAATGGCGTATTGTATCACAGCCGTCCACAATACGAGCACGAAGAGTCTCTACATTTGGTACCGGGGTTGCGTAGACAAGAGCTTTCAAATGCCCCCATAAATGAAAGTCAAGAGGGTTGAGGTCAGGAGAGCGTGGAGGCCATGGAATTGGTCCGCCTCTACCAATCCATCGGTCACCGAATCTGTTGTTGAGAAGCGTACGAACACTTTGACTGAAATGTGCAGGAGCTCCATCGTGCATGAACCACATGTTGTGTCGTACTTGTAAAGGCACATGTTCTAGCAGCACAGGTAGAGTATCCTGTATGAAATCATGATAACGTGCTCCTTTGGGCGTAGGTGGAAGAACATGGGGCCCAATCAAGACATCACCAACAATGCCTGCCCAAACGTTCACAGAAAATCTGTGCTGATGACGTGATTGCACAATTGCGTGCGGATTCTCGTCAGCCCACACATGTTGGTGGTGAAAATTTACAATTTGATCACGTTGGAATGAAGCCTCGTCCGTAAAGAGAACATTTGCATTGAAATGAGGATTGACACATTGTTGGATGAACCATTCGCAGAAGTGTACCCGTGGAGGCCAATCAGCTGCTGATAGTGCCTGCACATGCTGTACATGGTACGGAAACAACTGGTTCTCCCATAGCACTCTCCATACAGTGACGTGGTCAACGTTACCTTGTACATCAGCAACTTTTCTGACGCTGACGTTAGGGTTATCGTCAACTGCACGAAGAATTGCCTCGTCCATTGCAGGTGTCCTCGTCGTTCTAGGCCTTCCCCAGTCGCGAGTCATAGGCTGGAATGTTCCGTGCTCCCTAAGACGCCGATCAATTGCTTCGAACGTCTTCCTGTCGGGACACCTTCGTTCTGGAAATCTGTCTCGATACAAACGTACCGCGCCACGGCTATTGCCTCGTGCTAATCCATACATCAAATGGGCATCTGCCAACTCCGCATTTGTAAAGATTGCACTGACTGCAAAACCACGTTCGTGACGAATATTAACCTGTTGATGCTACGTACTGATGGGCTTGATGCTAGTACTGTAGAGCAATGAGTCGCATGTCAACACAAGTACCGAAGTCGACATTACCTTCCTTCAATTGGGCCAACTGGCGGTGAATCGAGGAAGTACAGTACATACTGACGAAACTAAAATGAGCTCTAACATGGAAATTATGCGTTTCCGAACACGTGTCCACATAACATCTTTTCTTTATTTGTGTGTGAGGAATGTTTCCTGAAAGTTTGGCCGTACCTTTTTGTAACACCCTGTATGTGGGAGATTGTAATATTTTTGCCCACAATATTAGAAGAAACGGTATAGAGCTCACCTCTCAACTCCCCTTTCGTCACAGTATCTTTTCCCTGCAGTATTCCCTCGATTTCTTCCAATCTTCGATATACAGCATGAATCCACATGATTTCTACGAGTAAGAGGTTTTCCCCGCCGAGTCCCAACCCCTGTTAATTCTCTCGAAATCCCATCGCGCTTCGACGGCACTATACCATTAGTTACAACACCGTCTAGTTCTCCTCCTGTTACCGAATAGTTGGAGAACTATCACAATGAGAAAAATAAAACACTAGCGTACAGGAGGAAATTCATAACCATGCAGAGAATACATAGATTGCACAAAGAAATTCAGAAGCATATCACCTACAGGAAGAGAATAGAAGCTTTCGAAATGTGGTGCTACAGAAGAATGCTGAAGATAAGGTGGGTAGATCACGTAACTAATGAGGAGGTATTGAATAGGATTGGGGAGAAGAGAAGTTTGTGGCACAACTTGACTAGAAGAAGGGATCGGTTGGTAGGACATGTTTTGAGGCATCAAGGGATCACAAATTTAGCATTGGAGGGCAGCGTGGAGGGTAAAACTCGTAGAGGGAGACCAAGAGATGAATACACTAAGCAGATTCAGAAGGATGTAGGTTGCAGTAGGTACTGGGAGATAAAAAGCTTGCACAGGATAGAGTAGCATGGAGAGCTGCATCAAACCAGTCTCAGGACTGAAGACCACAACAACAACATCACCTACATTTCATCAATATCGAATGACTGAGTACAAATATGTCTACTGTACATGACCTGATCTCCTAATCATCTTTCCCTATGTGGATGGGAGTCACAGAGTATTCTTGCATTCATAGGTAAATTTGTATATTACAATAGCTCCCTGCACTGTCTTTGACCAACCCTTCCTGCATCACTGTGGTCGATTTAATTTGCAGCTGACCAGAAGTGAGAGGGTACTATACCCGCTATATTCCACGTCTTGTGAAGGAACAGGGTGGGGTGAGTCCGCAATTGCTGTTCAGTGCAGACTGTTCTGCACGAATCTTTCTTACGGCATCCATCCAGATGTACCAGATCCCTCCAGGTGCATGCATGTCAAGGAGGTTGGCACCCATTATCGGTATATTGCAGGTATGGGAGTGTTGTGGTGATATAACAGATACAACGTACACGTGGTGGAAATCGGGACTTCGCGATTGGTAATATGCAAGCAAAATCTCTACGTGTATATATATAGTGCTATCAGCGGTATATGGTTGTGGTTCTGGCGCATAATTTGCTAACTGGTCGTCTATAAAAAAATGAAATGATCGTATGGCATTGTTGGCCGGGAGGTCCCATGCGGGGAAGTTCGGCCGCCGTATTTCAAGTCCTTTTTGACGCCACTTCGGCGAATTGCGAGTCAATGAAGATGAAATCACAACACCCAGTCATCACGAGGCAGAGAAAAATCCCTAACCCGCCGGGAATCGAACCCGGGACCCCGTGCGCGGGAAGCGAGAACGCTACCGCAAGACCACGAGCTGCGGACGGTCGTCAATAAATTACGCTGCTTGAGAGATAAACTCTGTAGTCAGAGAAGGGAAACACTTATCGCCCAAGGCGACAAGTCGACAACTGTCCGCTAACGAATAACTTGTTTCTAGGGTAAAAACAATAAATATCCGAAAGCTATAGGTTCTAGATGATCTGACAGGGTTGGAAGGCATAAACTGAAATAACGAAGTAAATCTGGTAAGAAATAAGAGCATATACTTACGGGAAAGAAATCTGAGCAGAAATAAAAATCAAATCAGTACACATGTCAGATACGTGTTGCAGACCCTTACATGATGGAGTGGAAGTCCAATGAACATGTAGAACTGTTTCAATATTTTAAGCTGCCATCACGTGCATCACTACGTAAGTCTACAGATGGACTCTCTGATGGGTCAGAGCAGTACATGGAACTATTTCCAGACTTTGAGTTTCCAGTACATCCATCATCTGTACTACCCATTGAGTCTCATATAGGTACGAAGTGACTGCTGTTATACTTTTCATCATCGTCCTATCCAAAGTGCATGCTTGTGGATCATGGACGAGAGGGGAAGTCCTATGATTTTTAGTAGGTTGCTGTATAATACCCGTAAATATTCTCGTAGAAAATCAAGCAACACATGGGTGTGGCAGCAATATGACTAGGTACATATGCAAAACCATAGAAAAAATACGAAAAATGACATAAAATCGGAAAAATACGAGGAAAACCTGGGATAATCACAAAAAGTTATGTGAAATACGTAAGAATTGAGGGAAATACGATAAAATATGTAAAAGCGCGAAAACACTGTAAAATTACGGAAACTGACTGAGAATGCATAAAATATGACAAAAAATACCACGAGATGAGAACCAAAGGAAATTAATAAAATTGCGTGGAGAGTGGACTGGTGCTACACAAACACACTTTAATAGTGGAAAGAGGAGGTATTCTAGAGACACTGAATGAAGGCGAAACGGTCATATTCCCGCACATGAGCAATAACAACCTAATGTCAGACCATGACTTCTGTGTGCAAGAGGTGGGATGCCAGGGGCGGTGGTAAACTGTGACAAGACTGTTAAATCTACATCTACATCGATACTCTGCAAATCACATTTAAGTGCATGGAATAGGGTTCATCGAACCACCTTCACAATTCTCTATTATTCCAAACTCGTATAGAGCGCGGAAAGATTGATCACCTATATCTTTCCGTATGAGCTCTGATTTCACTTATTTTATCGAGGTGATAGTTTCTCCTGTAGCTCGGTCTCAACAAAATATTTTCGCATCTGGAGAAGAACGTTAGTGATTGGAGTTCCGTGAGAAAATTCCGCCGCAACGAAAAACGCCTTTGTCTTAATGCTGTCCAAGCCATATCCTGTATCATTTCAGTGACACTCTCTCCCATATTTCGAGATTATACAAAACGTGCTACCCTTCTTTGAACTTTTTCGATGTACTCCGTCAATCCTATCTGATAAGGATCTCACTCCGCGCAGCAGTATTCCAAAAGAGGACGGACAAGTGTAGTGTATAGGCAGTCTCCTTAGTAGATCTGTTATATTTTCTAAGTGTCCTGCCAATAAAACGCAGTCTTTGGTTAGCCTTCTCCACAACATTTTCTGTGTGTTCCTTCCAATTTAAGTTGTTCGTAATTGTAATTCCTAGTAGGCTATTTAGCTGAATTTACAGCCTTTAGATTTTACTGATTTATCGTGTAACCGAAGTTTAACGGATTCCTCACACTTTTCGTTATTTAGAGTCAACTGCCAATTTACGCACCATTAGATATCTTTTCTAAATCGTCTTGCAATTTGTTTTGGTCGTCTGATGACTTTATTAGTCGATAAACGATAGCTTCATCTGCAAGCAACCTAAGACAGCTGCTCATATTGTCTCTCAAACCGTTTATATAGATAAGGAACAGCAAAGAGCCTATAACACTATCTTAGGGAATGCCAGAAATCACTTTTGTTTTACTCGATGACTTCCCGTCAGTTACTACGAACGGTGACCTCTCTGACAGGAAATCACAAATCCACTCTCATAACTGAGACTATATTCCATAAGCACGCAATTTCATTACAAGCCGCTTGTGTGGTACAGTGTCAAAAGCCTTCCAGAAATCCAGAAATACGGAATCAATCTGAAGTCCCCTATCAATAGCACTCAACACTTCAAGCGAATAAAGAGCTAGTAGTGTTTCACAAGAACGTTGTTTCGTAAATCCATGTTGACTGTGTGTCAATAGACCGTTTTCTTCGGGGTAATTCATAAGGTTTGAACACAATATATGTTCCAAAATCCTGCTGAATATCGACGTTAGTAACATGGGCCTGTAATTTAGTGGATTACTCCTACTACCTTCCTTGAATATTGTTGTGATCTGTGCAACTTTACAGTCTTTGGGTACGGATCTTTCGTCGAGCGAACGGTTGTATATGATTGTTAAGTATGAAGCTAATGCATCAGCATACTCTGAAAGGAACCAAACTGGTACATTGTGTAGATCAGAAGACTTGCCTTTTCTTAAGTGATTCACCATAAGCTACTTCACTGCTCCTTGGATAGTTACTTCTACGTTACTCTTGTTGGCAGCTGTTCTTGATTCGAATTCTGGAATATTTACTTCGTCATCTTTCGTGAAGGCATTTCGGAAGGCTGTGTTTAGTAACTTTTCTTTGGCAGCAATGTCTTCTATAGTATCTCCATTGTTACCGCGCAGAGAAGGCATTGATTGTTTCTTGCCGCTAACATAGTTCACATACGAACTGAATCTCTTTGGATTTTTTGCCAGGTTTTGAGACAAAGTTTCGTTGTGGAAAACATTATAAGCATCTCGTATTGAAGTCCGCCATAAATTTCAAGCTTCTGTGAAAGATCGCCAATCTCGCATCTGTTTAAATTTGGCATGTTTGTGTCCTTGTTTGTGCAACAGTGTTGTGACCCGTTTTGTGTACCAAGGAGGATCAGCTCCACCGTTTGTTAATTTATTTGGTATAAATCTCTCAATTGCTGCCGATACTATTTTTTTAATACATGTCACAATTATTAATTTGGAAAGAGTGGAGTTGTCTCTCAGGAAGGCGCCAAGTGAATTTTTGTCTGCTTTTCTGAATAGGTCTCGCTATGACAACGCTGTGTTCACTAATCCCTGTATCCATTTTGATGCTCGTTATTTAACTAAGGATTATTTGTTGCTAAGAGGTCAAGTGTGTTTCCACAACCGTTTACTATTCGTGTGGGCTCATGAATTAACCGCTCGAAATAAATGTCAGAGAATGAGTTCAGCACAAATTTCAGATGATGTTTTATGCGTACCTCCGGAATTAAACATGTATTTTCGCCAACATATCGAAGGTAAGTTAAAGTCACCACCAACTATAATCGTATGAGTCGGATACATGCTTGAAATCAAATTCAAGTTTTCTTTGAAACTTTCAGCAACTGTATCATCTGAATTAGGAGGTCGGTAAAAGGACCAAATTATTATTTTTTTCCGGTTGCCAAGAATGATCTCTGCCCATACTAACTCACAGGAAGTATGTCTTTCAATTTCGCGACAAGATAAACTACTTCTAACAGCGACAAACACGCTACCGCTAACCGTGTCTGGCCTATCCTTCAGGAACACCGGTAGGTTCTTTGCAAAAATTTCGGCTGAGCTTATCTCCGGCTTTAGCCAGCTTTCAGTGCCTATAATGATTTGAGCATCAGTGCTTTCTATTAGCGCTTGGAACTCTGGTGCTTTCCCAACACAGCTAAGACAATTTACAACTGTTGCATCTCCTCTGTCGACTGATCGTGGTGTTTATTTCCTCATAAGATGTCGCTGTTTCTTTGTACGCATTAGCAGCTGCCGACGATCATTTTATATGGATGTTGTGAATAATATTATAATTTCCGAACGGTAATTGGGTTTGAACTTCGTAAAGAGCAGGCATCGTACTCTTCCAGAAACCTATGTAGTATTCGTGTTACAAAGAATCAATGTTGTCTTTGGTGTGCAAAGTAGTTGTTTTATCATCTTACAGTTTGTCACCGTAGTTTACCGGAGAGACACATGCATGGAGAATGTATTTCATGCGCTGGAAATATATTTTTTTACATTGGAGTATTAACAGCATTGCATTCCACACGAATAATAGGTCAGAAACTGCACTGCTCCAGCGTTATAGCGTGTTTAAGTGCAGAACCGTGTGGCCTTTGTAATGCGTATGTTTATGTTCCACGATCAAAAATGGTTCAAATGGCTCTGAGCACTATGGGACTCAACTGCTGTGGTCATAAGTCCCCTAGAACTTAGAACTACTTAAACCTAAGTAACCTAAGGACAGCACACAACACCCAGCCATCACGAGGCAGAGAAAATCCCTGACCCCGCCGGGAATCAAACCCGGGCGTGAGAAGCGAGAACGCTACCGCACGACCACGAGATGCGGGCATGTTCCACGATCATTTCTCTCAAGCCAATACTTTCTTAACATTGACCCACGACTCTAAAACAGAACCTCACAACTGATAGCACAGTTGATTTACGTAAAATGCTTCAAACTCCGTCCGTCTGGAGCTCCATCATACATAAATAAAACATTTCTTCTTAACCGTCCGTGTTGTCACCACAACACTCCGATACCTACTTCACACCGATAAGGCGTTGTAACGGGATTTCCTCCTCTAGCATTACTTTTCCTCAAAGGTAGTTGTCGATATCAGTATTATTTTTCGAATTTTGGACAGGTCAGTATTATCTCAGTTGCTTTTCTGAAAACTTTCAAGTACGTTTACACACAGTATGTTATATTTCAAGCTAAAATTTATGAAAAGGAATTACTTTATAAAATAATTTCGTTTCGATGTTACAATCGATAAGTTCTAGCTCTGAATGTACAGTTAAAATTATTTTTCCTTTAGCAATTGAATTGCGAATTATTTGCGCACTTAAAATTTCTGTTATTAATTACGCAATCCTGTACTGTTTACTATGCTTTTTGTTGGATTCATTTATGAAATAATAATCGACGTTAATAACGTAACGAAAACTGGTAGGAATTCATTTCTTAAGAAAGATGGTAAATCCTTTGGAATATTGTCATTTCCGCGAAGTGTGAGAGTCGTAAGCTTGCTTCTGATGTAATCATAAGTATTCTTATACAGGGTGTTACAAAAAGGTACGGCCAAACTTTCAGGAAACATTCCTCACACACAAAGAAAGAAAATATGTAATGTGGACATGTGTCTGGAAACGCTTACTTTCCATTTTAGAGCTCATTTCATTACTTCTCTTCAAATCACATTAATCATGGAATGGAAACACACAGCAACAGAACGTACCAGCGTGACTTCATACACTTTGTTACAGGAAATGTTCAAAATGTCCTCCGTTAGCGAGGATACATGCATCCACCCTCCGTCGCATGGAATCCCTGATGCGCTGATGCAGCCCTGGAGAATGGCGTATTGTATCACAGCCGTCCACAATACGAGCACGAAGAGTCTCTACATTTGGTACCGGGGATGCGTAGACAAGAGCTTTCAAATGAAAGTCAAGAGGGTTGAGGTCAGGAGAGCGTGGAGGCCATGGAATTGGTCCGCCTCTACCAATCCATCGGTCACCGAATCTGTTGTTGAGAAGCGTACGAACACTTTGACTGAAATGTGCAGGAGCTCCATCGTGCATGAACCACATGTTGTGTCGTACTTGTAAAGGCACATGTTCTAGCAGCACAGGTAGAGTATCCTGTATGAAATCATGATAACGTGCTCCATTGAGCGTAGGTGGAAGAACATGGGGCCCAATCAAGACATCACCAACAATGCCTGACCAAACGTTCACAGAAAATCTGTGCTGATGACGTGATTGCACAATTGCGTGCGGATTCTCGTCAACTCACACATGTTGATGGTGAAAATTTATAATTTGATCACGTTGGAATGAAGCCTCGTCCGTAAAGAGAACATTTGCATTGAAATGAGGATTGACACATTGTTGGATGAACCATTCGCAGAAGTGTACCCGTGGAGGCCAATCAGCTGCTGATAGTGCCTGCACACGCTGTACATGGTACGGAAACAACTGGTTCTCCCGTAGCACTCTCCGTACAGTGACGTGGTCAACATTACCTTGTACAGCAGCAACTTCTCTGACGCTGACATTAGGGTTATCGTCAACTGCACGAAGAATTGCCTCGTCCATTGCAGGTGTCCTCGTCGTTCTAGGTCTTCCCCAGTCGCGATTCATAGGCTGGAATGTTCCGTGCTCCCTAAGACGCCGATCAATTGCATCGAACGTCTTCCTGTCGTTACATTTTTTGTTCTGGAAATCTGCCTCGATACAAACGTACCGCGCCACGGCTATTGCCCCGTGCTAATCCATACATCAAATGGGCATCTGCCAACTCCGCATTTGTAAACTTTGCACTGACTGCAAAACCACGTTCGTGATGAACACTAACCTGTTGGTGCTAGGTACTGATGTGCTTGATGCTAGTACTGTAGAGCAATGAGTCGCATGTCAACTCATGCACCGAAGTCAACATTACCTTCCTTCAATTAGGCCAACTGGCGGTGAATCGAGGAAGTACAGTGCATACCGACGAAACTAAAATGAGCTCTAACATGGAAATTATGCGTTACCGGACACATGTCCACATAACATCTTTTCTTTATTTGTGTGTGAGGAATGTTTCCTGAAAGTTTGACTGTACCTTTTTGTAACACCCTGTATAATAGGTGCGAACAATGTTATTTCGGCCTTGTTAGTGTGAAAAATCAAAATACTGTATGACAATTAAAATGTAAGATAATTGGTGGAAAATACATTTACATAAACATTCTGCAACAACTATCTTCCAATTTATTGAGTTCAAACCAACTGTGAGGACCTAATGTGAGATTTTAAGCTACAAGTGTCAGAGCCCTAGACAAGAAGAACTGGAACCATCTTAACATGACAACCTAAGTAAAGTAGAAAGTTTATTGTAATCTTCACCCCTTTCAAATCTTCATAAAAGGCTTTGCTTATTACAAGTGTGGTTGTCGGTTTTATTTCATTGATTTTTGAAATTTATGTCTACGAAGTAAATTTCGATCACATGGAGCAAAACTGAAGGCTGCCCGACAAAGGATCTTTATACCAACAGCAACGATACACTACCAATATAATGATTGACCAGATCTAATGAAAGTGAGGAGGTCTTTACAACTACAACCAGGGATATCCAAAAGGAAAGATAAGTACAAATTATTTGTGAGGTTAATTTGAATGTTGCCTCATGTGCTTGTTAACAAAATGAATAGGAAGGAAAGCAAAAGTGAGGTAAAAATAAAAGCTACAGGATCCAGTTGGGACATACTTCAACCAATAGTATCGTAGACAGTAAAGAAACAGTAAACACTGATGTTTTGCTATTAATTCTGGCAAAACTGGAGGAATGAAGACAGATAACAATATCAAATTTAGTGCAGTTAATGAGCAGTTAACTGAAATAAGAACAGATAACAGTAGAAAATTTACTTCACTACAAGGGCAATTAAATGACCTGAAACCTGAAAATACTAGTAAAATGGGCAGGGTGCAAGATAAGAGAGAACAACTTAGTAATCAAGTTTCAGAGTTAATGGGTTGTCAGAGCGGTTAAAAGGTGTAAATCAAAAGTTGGCCTTTTAGAAAATAAGTTTGTGGTTTTAGAAAATGAGTTTTTGGCTGAGTCAGCGAAACAATCAAAGAATGTTGGTGACATCAGAGTTCAACAGCAGGCCATAGCAGAAAAGCTGTGTGAGATGGGAGCTACCACCCAACAAAATGTCGCTAATTTAAACAAAAAAAAAAAAAAAAATTCAAATGTAGAAAACAATATGCAAACTAAAGTAAATGTCTTAGATCAAAGAAATTCAGCAGTTCAGGAAAGTTCTATTAACATAAATCTGTGTGAAAACAATGGTATTCCATGGTTCAACACTCCTTTCAAACGTTGTCCATCAGATAATTTACATCCAGTGGATTTTCTGCACCACTGCAGAGATAACTTTGTGATAGGCATGAATGACAATCTAAAAATTAAATTAGTTAAAGGATTTATTGAAGGCGAAGCTCTGTCATAGGTAAATTTAAGTCAGTGGGAGACATATCAGAGTTTTGAGAAAACTTTTTTAAATATTTCGGTCGGAAACAGAACATGGAAGAATCGAAAGTGAATGTTTGAATGGTCTTAATTATAGGAATACGGATGGCACTGCAAAAGAGTTTTGTAAGAAACAACTTAAAAAATTAGCACATTTTGACAAATCATTCGACGAAATGTCATCGACTGATGCACTTAAAAGGAGATTACCAGAAAGATTGCTGTGGGGTTTGGTAGACAGACCAGATGATTGTCCTGAACAGTTTTTACGATATGTTGACAGGCTGGCCGACGGAGGTGGCCGAGCGGTACTAGGTGCTACAGTCTGGAACCGCGTGACCCCTACGGTCACAGGTTCGAATCCTGCCTCAGGCATGGATGTGTGTGATGTCCTTAGGTTAGTTAGGTTTAAGTAGTTCTAAGTTCTAAGAGGCTGATGACCTCAGAAGTTGAGTCCCATAATGCTCAGAGCCATTTGAACAATTTTGTTGACAGGCTGGATAGGGCAACAGAAAGAAGTATGTACCATAATAATACGAATGATAGAAATCACAATAGGAGTAATCACAGAAACAGAGATAATGGTAACTTCCATCAGGATCAAAGTGTCAACAGTGAGAGAAATTCAGCAGGATATAAATAATGGGAATAACCATGGGGGTTTTAATAGAAGAAGCAATCAAAGAAGTAAGTACTCAGGAAAGAACAGTTTGCCTAAATGAAAGTCCACAAGTTTGGGTTCAGATGGTTCAAATGGCTCTGAGCACTATGGGACTTAACTTCTGAGGTCATCAGTCCCCTACAACTTAGAACTACTTAAACCTAACTAACCTAAGGATATCACACACATCCATGCCCGAGGCAGGATTCAAACCTGTGACCATAGCGATCGCACAGTTCCAGACTGTAGTGCCTAGAACTGCTCGGCCACCCCGGCCGGCACAGTTTTCCGGGGGAGGAAACATAATAAGCGCAGGACCCCCAAGTTACACTTACAATTAGACCACAATAACAGTGTTGATGATCTGGCATGTTGTTGTTGCTGTGGTCTTCAGTCCAGAGACTGGTTTGATGCAGCTCTCCATGCTACTATATCCTGTAGAAGCTTCTTCATCTCCCCATAGCTACTGGAACCTACATCCTTATGAATCTGCTTAGTGTATTCATCTCTTGGTCTCCCTCTACAATTTTTACACTCCACGCTGCCCTCCAATACTAAATTGGTGATCCCTTGATGCCTCAGAACATGTACTACCAACCGATCCCTTCTTCTAGTCAAGTTGTGCCACAAACTCCTCTTTTCCCCAATTCTTTTCAAAACCTCCTCATTAGTTATGTGATCTACCCATCTAATCTTCAGCATTCTTGTGTATCACCACCACATATCGAAAGCTTCTATTCTCTTATTGTCCAAACTATTTATCGTTCATGTTACACTCCCATACATGGTTACACTCCATACAAATACTTTCAGAAACTACTTCCTGACACTTAAATATATACTCGATGTTAACAAATTTCTCTTCTTCAGAAACACTTTCCTTGCCATTGCCAGTCTACATTTTATATCCTCTCTCCTTTGACCATCATCATCTACATTTTATACCCTCTCTACTTCGACCAGCATCAGTTATTTTGCTCCCCAAATAGCAAACTCCTTTACTACTTTAAGTGTCTCATTTCCTAATCTAATTCCCTCAGCATCACCTAACTTAATTCGACTACATTCCATTATCCTAGTTTTGCTTTTGTTGATGTTCATCTTATATCCTCCTTTCAAGACACTGTCCAGTCCGTTCAACTGCTATTCCAAGTCCTTTGCTGTCTCTGACAGAATTACAATGTCATCGGCGAACCTCAAAGTTTTTATTTCTTCTCCATGGATTTTAATACCTACTCCGAATTTTTCTTTTGTTTCCTTCACTGCTTGCTCAATATACAGATTGAATAACATCAGGGAGAGGCTACAACCCTGTCTCACTCCCTTCCCAACCATTGCTTCCCTTTCCTGCCCGTTGACTCTTATAACTGCCATCTGGTTTCTGTACAAATTGTAAATAGCCTTTCGCTCCCTGCCACCTTCAGAATTTGAAAGAGAGTATTCCAGTCAACATTGTCAGAAGCTTTCTCTAAGACTACAAATGCTAGAAACTTAGGTTTGCCTTTCCTTAATCTATCTTCTAAGACAAATCATAGGGTCAGTACTGCCTCACGTGTTCCAGTATTTCTACCGAATCCAAACTGATCTTCCCCAAGGTGGGCTTTTACCAGTTTTTCCATTCTTCTGTAAAGAATTCGCGTTAGTATTTTGCAGCCGTGACTTATTAAACTGATGATTCAGTAATTTTTCACATCTGTCAACACCTGCTTCCTTTGGGATTGGAATTATTATATTCTTCTTGAGGTCTGAAGGTATTTGGCCTGTCTCATACATCTTGCTCACCAGATGGTAGTGTTTTGTCAGGACTGGCTCTCTCAAGACCGTCAGTCGTTCTAATGGAATGTTGTGTACTCCCAGGGCCTTGTTTCGACTTAGGTCTTTCAGTGCTCTGTCAAACTCTTCACGCTGTATCATATCTCCCATTTCATCTTCATCTACATCCTCTTCCATTTCCATAAAATTGTCCTAAAGTACATCTCCCTTGTATACACACTCTTTATACTCCTTCTACCTTTCTGCTTTCCCTTCTTTGCTTAGAAATGGGTTTCCATCTGAGCTCTTGATATTCATACAAGTGGTTCTTCTTTCTCCATGGGTCTCTTTAATTTTCCTGTAGGCAGTATCTATCTTACCCCTAGTTAGATAAGCCTCTACATCCTTACATTTGTCCTCTAGCCATGCCTGCTTAGCCATTTTTCACTTCCTG
The DNA here is from genome assembly GCF_021461385.2 of Schistocerca piceifrons. NCBI lineage: Eukaryota > Metazoa > Arthropoda > Insecta > Orthoptera > Acrididae > Schistocerca > Schistocerca piceifrons. The sequence continues at coordinate 599,205,881 of NC_060138.1, read as the reverse complement.
TCGATCTCATTTTTGAGACGTTTGTATTCCTTTTTGCCTGCTTCGTTTACTGCATTTTTGTAGTTTCTCCTTTCATCAATTATACTCAATATTTTTTCTGTTACCCAAGGATTTCTATTATCCCTCGTCTTTTTACCTACTTGATCGTCTGCTGCCTTCACTATTTCATTCCTCAAAGCTATCCATTTTTTTCTACTGTATTTCTTTCCCCTATTCCTGTCAATTGTTCCCTTATGCTCTCCCTGAAACTCTGTACAACCTCTGGTTCTTTCAGTTTATCCAGGTCCCATCTCCTTAAATTCTGACCCTTTTGCAGTTTCTTCAGTTTTAATCTACAGTTCATAACCAATAGATTGTGGTCAGAGTCCACATCTGCCCCTGGAAATGTCTTACAGTTTAAAACCTGGTTCCTAGATCTCTGTCTTACCATTATATAATCTATCTGATGCCTTCTAGTATGTCCAGGCTTCTTCCATGTATGCAACCTTCTTTCATGATTCTTGAACCAAGTGTTAGCTATGATTAAGTTATGGCACATGTATCTGAAATTGAACAGAAGGAACATAAAATTTCTCATTTATGTTTTGATCAAAAGTTTTAGGGTTCTATGTTTAATTATAGTAGTGAGAATTTTGGTGTAGTATGTACTAATGATTTCTTCTCTTGGATGGAAAACAATGTTGTTGATGTATTTAAATCAGGTGATGACTTACTGGATGTGAACTAGGTGGTATTTTTTATGTAGATGTAATGAGAGCTGTGAAGTAACTGAGGCTGGTAAATCTGAGGCTGGTTGCTTATTGCAGATGAATGTAGGTGAGGTAACTGATTTTTATGTAGACAAGACTTGTAGCATCAGTGATGTTGCTGATGAAGTAATTGTGGAGAAATATGATGATGATGAATATCAGATACCAGTATTTGTGAGTTCAAGAATAATGAAGTTTCAGAGTTATTCCTAAATGATGTTGACAATAGTGGTAAGGTAAGTGATGTATTTTATGTTGTTAGTGTAGGTCATGGAATACCAATTTAGTCAAAGTAGTTTTTCATTAATGTCATGCAGAGTAATAATCCAGACAGTGAAGGTGAGGTATCTGTGAGCCTGGAAAATAAAGGTGAAAAACTTTTGAAGTTTGTTTGGGACCAGATTGATGATAACTTAGATGAAGGTGTATTCTGGAATAAGTTAGCTGTGGTTAGTCAGAATTTGTATCCCAATTGGAGGAATGAAATGAAAGAGGATCTAAGCAGGAAGTGTAATTTTGACGGCAATGTGTTTTGTGTACCTTCTGTAACAAGTGATATTAGTTGTGCCATGGAATCTATTCATTGTGTTTAACCTTTACCTGCTGCCACAAGCAACCAAAGTTATGTTATGATATCTGTAAAGTCGATAAAATCATGTGAAGACAGTGTGCATGTAGTATTTGATGAAATTGAAAGTGATCTTCTGCATGAAGTGTCTGTCAACAGAGAAGATGATTCAGATTTTTGGTATCCTTACATTAAAATTAAGACTGATCAGTGGGAAGACAACTGTTTGATTGATACAGGTAGCCCGATTTGTGGTATATTTGAGCAATTTAGAGACAAGATCAAGTATAGTAAGAATTTTGTGCAAATGCCTAGGTGTAAAGATAAGAGGAGCTACAGGTAAGCAAGGCAAACCGGTAAAATCTCAGGTACTTTTAACATTTAGTGTAGAAGACAAGAACTTTAAACATGGATGCTTTGTGATCCCTAGTCTAGAAGAAAATATAATTCTCAGTATGGATTGGATGCTGAAAGTTGGGGCTTGAATTGGCGGGTGTGCTAAAGAATTGTTTATTTTGGAACCTAAAAGTAGTAGCTGCCGAGAATTCTTCCGGGTTGTATGGCCATGGTCCAGGGAACTCTTCTATCCCTGATGTTTTGTCCAAACCTACGTTGGACATTTTCGAGGTGCTCCTGGTTCTGCTGAGTCTTGCCGACTGACGAGTTGGACGGTGAAGAATGGCCTAAATACCTTGGAAAGTGGGCGTGGTCAGGATTTCACGTGATAGCAGAGATGAACCTTGTCAAGGATAAAATTTAGGTGGTTCATTGACGTTCCACTCATCAGTCAGCAAGACTAAGCGCAACCAGGAGCACCTCTGAAGATGCCCCATATAGCTTTGGACAAAACATCAGGGATAGAAAAGTTCCACGGACCATGGCCATACAAACCACAACAATTCTCGGCAGCTGAAACATCCAGTCATGAAAGCCTTCATTGTATGACTAAAAGTAGCACTTATGTGAAAACTAATTTTTGTATCTTAAACTGTGGGAATAGTTATAACTATCTGAAAAACATTGTGAACCAATGTGAGCACTAGACGTTTTCTAACGATATAAATTTTGATAAGACTGAGGATCAGAATTTTGAAAGTTTATTAGATTCTAAAGTGAGGGAACCTAAAACTCTTGAAAGGCTATCAGTGCACACTCTACATTAGAGATCACCAACCTTTCTTTCTCAAGCCGTGTAATACATCATTTTCAAAAAAGGAAAGATGTAGAGAAAAAATTCCAGAAAATGGAAACATGGGGAGTAATTGAGTAATCGAGAGAAGTAGGAGTGCTTGCAATAATCCTTTTGTTGTGGTAAGTAAGAGAAATGGAGGAGTGAGAATTGTTTTGGATTCTAGACATCTTAATAAGTTTATTATCAAAGAGAATGACCATCCTGAGAACGTGGACGAGCTGCTACACAAATTTGATTATGCAAAATTCATCAGTAATTTGGACTTGACATCTGGATTCCACCAGAGCCCACTTGAAATTAATTCTAGTAAGTATAATGTTTTTGTATGGAGGTAAGTATTTTCAATACTGTGTAGTGCCACTTGGGGTAAACGTATTTGTAGCTGAATTCATAGGAGCTCTGGATTCTGTCTTGGGAAGTGCAGTTAGTTAAAAATTAATTGTATACCTTGATGACATTTTGTTCACTGAAAAGACTTGGAAACAACATTTGGATCTTTTAAGAGATGTGTTTTCAAAATTAGAATGAGGAGGTATGGCTAAAAATTTGGTATGGAAGAAGTTAAATTTTTAGGACATGTTATATCTGAAAAAGAAATTGCACCTCATAAAGAGAAACCTGATGCCATTGCTAATTTTTATGCTCCTTGCAAGTAAAAAACATCTTAAATAATTTTTTGGGTGAACGGGATTCTATAGAAAATTTTGTAGCAGACAAGCTTTGAATGCTTCATGTTTGTGGTACTTTTGAAGAAGACTGCTGTTTGGGATTGGAATGAGGAATGTCGGGATGCTTTCGATGAGATCAAAGGATAGTTGGGTCAAAGTCAGATATTGTTCAGCCTGGATTTGTCTCTTCCTTTTTGTATTATGACAGACAGTAGTGATGTTGGTTTGGGTGCTCATTTATTTCAGGAGCTTCAGGTTGAAAGTGATATTCAATATAGTTCACTTTCATGTGCTAGCAGAGTATTGCAGAAGCATGGAAAGATGTACTCTGCAACTGAGAAAAAACTTTTGGATGTTCATTGGGCATTCAACAAGTTTAAAAATTATTTACTAGGTCACAAAGTCATCATCTATACTGATCACAAAGCATTATGTTTTCTCCAGGAGTGTAAGCTGTACCATAACAGAATTACTTGTTGGGCCTTGTTTTTACAGCAGTTCAATTATGAAGTCAGATACATTAAGGGCACAGACAATGTAGTTGCTGATGCTTTGTCCAGGCTACCTTTAGGGAGTGACTCATGTAACAATTTTGGAGAAGGAGTTTAAAATTATGTACTTGAGAGGTATAAAAAAGGAAAAAGAGATCTAGAAAATTTACAAAGATGTCTGCAGGTATCAAAATCATGATCAAAATTAGAAACAGGTAAAGAGCATGTTGGATAAGAAAGAAGGAGAAAAGACTAAACAATATTATAAGGTACATAAGTGTATTTTATTCAGGAGACGTAAGGCTGTCTCAGATGATTGGAAACAACCAGAACAATGTATTGATATTTAAATACTTATACATATGAGAGTCTTGGTCACTGTGGGTCAACCAAATGTACACAGAAGATTCAGGAAAATGTATATTTTTATAACATAGGAAGGAGGGTCAAGAAGAAGAATGCCAGCTGTGACAGATGTCAAAGATTGAAGGTAAGTAACCAAACAAGTAGAGCTCAAATGCAAAACATACTGCCTAATAGTAACCTAGACCTCATGTCTGTGGACGTCTATGGACCTTCGCCTAAGTCTAAGAATAGATTTTGTTATGTTTTTGTGGTGTTTGATGGATTTTCGAAGTTTATAAAGTTGTCTCCTCTTAAGAAACCTAGCTGTAAGCAAATCATTTCTAAGTTTGAAAAAACATATTTTCATCAGGTGTGCATTCCTAAAACATTTTTATCTAACAGTGATACTCAGTTTACATCATAAGCTTGGAAAGATTTTGTTGACCATGCAAAAATAAGGCATTTTCTAATCTCTGTGTACCATCCTTTGGGTAATCATGTAGAAAGATATATGAGAGAAATTGGGAGACTGTGTAGAACATATTGTAGTAATAGAGGGAAACATTCCACGTGGGAAAAATATATCTAAAAACAAAGATGATGAGACTTACCAATCAAAAGTGCTGGCGGGTCAATAGACACACAAACAAACACAAACATACACACAAAATTCAAGCTTTCGCAACAAACGGTTGCTTCATCAGGAAAGAGGGAAGGAGAGAGAAAGACGAAAGGATGTGGGTTTTAAGGGAGAGAGTAAGGAGTCATTCCAATCCCGGGAGCGGAAAGACTTACCTTAGGGGGAAAAAAGGACAGGTATACACTCACAGACACACACATATCCATCCGCACATACACAGACACAAGCAGACATTTGCCTTTACATGTATACAACCTTCTTTTATGATTCTTGAATCAAGTGTTAGCTATGATTAAGTTATGCTTTGTGCAAAATTCTACCAGACGGCTTCCTCTTTCATTTCTTACCCCCAATCCATATTCACCTACTATGTTTCCTTCTCTCCCTTTTCCTACTCTCGAATTCCAGTCACCCGTGACTATTAAATTTTCGTCTCCCTTTACTACCTGAATAATTTCTTTTATCTCATCATACATTTCTTCGTCGTCTGCAGAGCTACTTGGCATATAAACTTGTACTACTGTAGTAGGTGTGGGGTTCGTGTCTATCTTGGCCACAATAATACGTTCACTATGCTGTTTGTAGTAGCTTACCCGCACTGCTAATTTTTTATTCATTATTAAACCTACTCCTGCATTACCCCTATTTGATTTTGTATATATAACCCTGCATTCACCTGACCAGAAGTCTTGTTCCTCCTGCCACTGAACTTCACTCATTCCCACTATATCTAATTTTAAGCTATACATTTCCCTTTTTAAATTTTCTAACCTACCTGCTCGATTAAGGGATCTGACATTCCACGCTCCGATCCATAGGACGCCAGTTTTCTTTCTCCTGATAACGATGTCCTCTTGAGTAGTCCCCGCCCAGAGATACGAATGGGGGACTATTTTACCTCCAGAATATTTTACCCAAGAGGACGCCATAATCATTTAACCATACAGTAAAGCTGCATGCCCTCGGGAAAAATTACGGCTATAGTTTCCCCTTGCTTTCAGCCGTTTGCAGTACCAGCACAGCAAGGCCATTTTGGTTAGTGTTACAAGGCCAGATCAGTCAGTCATCCAGACTGTTGCCCCTGCAACTACTGAAAAGGCTGCTGCCCCTCTTCAGGAACCACACATTTGTCTGACCTCTCAACAGATACCCCTCCGTTGTGGTTGCACCTACGGTACGGCTATCTGTATCGTTGAGGCACACAAGCCTCCCCACCAACGACAAGGTCCATGGTTCATGGGGGGGAGGTGGGGGGGCGATGTCTTAATAGTAAGACTGAATGATGGCTAAGACAATATGACGGCTTGAAATAAGCATATAGGTGTAAATTTAGTCATATCTTAATAGTAAGACTAAATTTAGATCTATATGCGTATTTCAAGCCATCATATAGTATGTGAAGGAGGGTATCCTTTACCACTACTAGACATTCCTTTTCCTATTCCACTCGCAAATACAGTGATGGAACAAAACTACCTGTATGTCTCACTATTTCTCGTATCTTATCTTTGTAGCTCTTTTGCGGAATGTATGTTGGCGGTAGTCAGCTTCAAATGTGAGTTCTCAATAATGTTCCTCAGAAAGAACATTGTTTCCCTCTAGCTATTACCATTCAAGTTCTCTAATCATCTGCCAACTAATCTGGTGGGATCCAATAGGAACACGTCTATATGGCTATATTCTGAGAGAAATCTGGGTCTGCAGATTCGTACACTCTTGGTATGTGGCAGTCAGTAGGCAGGTAATTTGTTATTCTCACTGTGTCAGCCTTTCCAGAATATTTAAAAAACACATCTCAGAAAGTTTCGGTTTCCAGAGGGATGAGGGGAAACATATTGTTCAGCATCCTAGTATTTACCCCCAGTGACATTTAAATACTCAGTCCTTCTGAGGATCAATTTTTGGGAGTCTGGACTCATTAACAACTGCCTGGCAAGTCGAGCGGTTTGTTGTTGGCTTGGACCAGTACAACCCCTGACCTCCAGGTGGAGATTCATGATCTTGTGACAGCCGTTCACACGCGACATAGTGGCGGACGCGCATCGGAGGTGGACAAGAGAGTGAAACATCCTACTGCTCCCATACACCGAGACTTACTTCCAATAGTATGACAAGCACAACTGAGAGACAGAACACAGTTAATGTTGAATGCCTTGAGCTATTTACCAACGGTTTCCACCTATTTTGGTATCCGAGGACGTGAGTATCTAGCCCGTGGGAAGTCTCCAGAGATGTCACAGAAGCATCTGTAACAGTTGCTGAAATTAAAATCTTCTGGGTTATTAGGCCACGTTATATTTCTTCTAAAATGATCGATGTTTTGACCCCTCTGCTGGGATCTTCCTCAGGATCATCGCGTGTCCACTACTGCTAGAACACTGTCAGAGTTGAGTGTCACGTCCTCTTATAAAGGGGAGTTTTGTCGCGTTCATGCTGGAGAAGTGATAGTATTGGTGGGCCGTAGTCATATGCTAATATTCCCGCTCTGGTGCAGAAGAAGGGGCGTTGTTGGTTAAACTCCTGTAACAGTTACCTGGCAAGAGTAATCCAATTGTAGGATAAAATTACTCACCTTGAAATGGATGCTCATGATCAAATTAATTAATTAGCCTATCAATTTGATATGAATGATACAGTGCCAGGTGGGTGGAAGCAAGGCCGAGAGTACCACGGTTATGATTTGAGAGTTGTAGCGGTAATCAGGCATTTTTTCGTTGTGTGAGATGGCCAAAATAATAAAATCAGATGTATGACAAAATTTATAAAGTGGTACGTGGTATAAACCTGATACTTACAACTTCTCTGTGCTATTACCTTAAGATACTTCATTGTGGCAGAGCATTTGATTACTTTAAGAGGGTATGTCTAATATTGTAGTAAAGTGATGCACGATGCGGTAGATAAGAACAGATTTTTCTATCTTATGAGAGAATACTTAGAAGAAATATAGCCTATGGCATTTGTTGTACAGGATTTTCACAAAAAGTAATGATGCTTTAGTGAAAATGTGTGTATGTCTGATTCCTTTTAACTTCGAAAATAACTAGTATAAGCCGAAGGAATCTACATTTCACGTGAGAAATTCGAGTTGCATTGACAAAGCAACATCTCTGTTATGGATTTTTTAAACTAATAAGTCTATGTCAGGGATAAAACTATTGTATACCTCCCAGCCACTCATGCTTGAACCACAGCTCACGTTAGCCAGTGGCATGAGTTGTCAGGAGGATGCCATGCAACAGTACGTCATGGACTAGCTTGACTTGTGACAGGCAGCAGCTCCTCAGCTGGCCAGGTCTTCAGGTACACAATGCAATCGGTAGATTGCCCTGGACTAGGCTGGAGGTGACTGGTCAGTATTCTTTTTCATCTTGACAGACTATGTTCACATAAGATAATGAGCACTACATTCACAAAAAAATATCGTACAATAAATTCCCATGCTTCTGTTGGCCAGTACGCAACATGTGAATCTTAAATAGGTGTAAGTGTGTGTCGTTTGCAAATGATGTTGCTTCATGAGTCCTGTATATAGGAGCAGGATATTAGAGGCACAGTGGAAACCGTGGGTTCCTGTTGTAATATTATTATTACCCATCCTTATGTTCCTCACAGCAGCAGCTATTCACTTATAGATTGGCGGGAGGCTACTCCCCTGTACTTCAGTGAAAGCTTGCTGTCCCATCATTATTTCCCACACAGGGCTGTTGGCTGGAGCAATTTGCTAGTGCTAGACTAATAGCGAAAATGTCCTCTCCACACATAGCAGGAATTCACTTGTAGATCGCCAGGAGACTGCTCCCCTGTACTTCATTGACAGCTTGTTGTCCTATTATTATTACCACCCTTCCTTCCCATATACAGCTACTGACTAGGCTGGCCAGAGCAACTCTCCTGTGACAGATTGATAGTGAAAATATCCACTCCACATCTAGCAGTTATTGACATAACTGGATTGAACTACTGTCTACTGACCATAATAACAACTCAAATTATTTAAATAAACAATATACCACAATGTGTACAAAATATAGACTCATGTCCATCCTAGCCAGCTGCCCAGCACAAACTGACCCCTTCGCCCGTCAATTTCCAGATGGGGAGGGGAGGGAAAGGGGATTGGGGAAGGACCAACAGTGCCCTCTGGTGGTGGTGTTGTGAACTAGGTCAGGAGGTTTTCGAACCTCAAGGTGAACACATAAAATTTGATATTCCCACTAATAAATTTGAATTTCATACCATTTTTTGCCTTTCCCACTGAAATTTCAATTTCCTGCCATTTCCAGGAGTTGGGATGGAGGGGGGTGGGAGGGGAGTGGAGGGGAACCAGACATATGCTGGCTGGGAAATACCCATGACATCATCAGGGGGTGGGTGTGATTAATTAATTAATTTTATATCAATTTGATCTGAAGTGGCGTATAACAATAGGTTGAGAGCATGTCAATCAAAAGAGAAAAATAGGCTAAGTGTCGACCATAAATTTGGCAACCATGCTGAGTGGGGTGACACTGCCATTTCATCTTCAATAAATTTGGCAACAGTACAGAGTGGGGTGATACGAAACTTTCCCCACTACTCTGCTTAACTATATCACAGCGATAGCAGCAGCACAGCGAAACCAACAACAGCATAATTTGCTTCATAATTTTTATGGTCAGATTGTAATACATACATTATGTGCACAATGTAGTATATGTAATTAGTAGTACTAGTAGTAGTAGTAGTAGTAGTAGTAGTAGTAGTAGTAGCTTACCAGAATGCAAGATAGAACTAATTAGCTAATTAGCAGATAGTACTCAAATATAGAACTATTTCAGTGCAACAGCAGCTAAAACTACAAGAGGTGTAGCAGTATCAATAGGTACTGCCCATCATCCTGCCATTTCAGCCATTTGATGTGGCCCAAACAGACTGGGAAACATACTAAAAAATCTTTGTGCTGTATTTTCAAGCAAGTGTGATCAGCAGTGGGACTTTATGCTGGCTACAAATCCTCAGTAATTAATTTCCATTGTTGAAAAGTTGGGCTTACTGTCCAATCCATCAGTGATACTATTCACTGAGTATATATTCTCCTTGTTGTCCGAACATTCTTCCAACAAAACGCATATGGAAGTGACAAGGCTAGAATTCTTACAGCATAGCAAGTCAGATGCTGTAATTTATGTAGCTTTTATTGTGGAACTGCAGGGTTTACATCGAAAATGTATGTTTGTATGTGATTATGTTGATTTGTGATAAAGTGATTCAATTAGCCTTGTATAAGAAGGACTGCATGTAAGCTTTAATACAGTCAGACCCCTCTCTGGCATAAATGCTGTGAACTGGAAGTTGTAATACGATTTAGTATTTAGTGAGGGGACACTCTATGAGCTGTTCAATACTGTCCAAGATATGTTTTCAGTATACGACCTGATCCACATTACACAGAAGACAGTATGTTACAAAACGTCTTTTGCTTCATAATTTTTATGGTCAGATGGTAATACATACGTTATGTGCACAGTGTAGTATATTTAATTAGTAGTAGTATTAGTAGTAGTGGTAGTAGTAGTAGCTTACCAGAGCGCAAGATAGAACTAATTAGCTAGAACCTGTAATTACCAGTAATGTGTTATTTCGAAAACAGCAATTTGATAACTGTAATGGGGAAATTAATTATGAAACTTCTGAAAACAACAATTGAAGATGTCATGATAATGTCTGCATCGAATTCCAGATTGTAACCACAGTCTAACATAACAGTTGCAACACTCACTGCTGTAAAAATTATTACCAATTGACAGCTGGAGTGACACTAGCTCTCCAAGCACCGAGAAAGCAGAACATCTGATGAGGCGTAAGCATAATATTTGTTTTACATCCTTTTCCTTTTTTTTTTTTTTGCCTCCAAGTGTTTGTCTAATAGCAGAAGACATAGATGTTTCTAAAACTGATTCTAAAATAAGTGCACTAGGGTTAAAAACCATGAATCCAGTGGCAAACTACATTAAAAAAAAAAAAAAAAAAAAAAAAAAAAAAAAAAAAAAAAAAAAAAAAAGAACCTTGTGATGTTGGATAGAACCGTAGCTTACCATGTTGATATCACAAAAATATACGTACACAGATTCACACATAAGAAACAAAGACTTACACCTCTACATGCAAAAGAGATTGACACCCCATTTGTCATTCCATAGGCCTACTGTGTTTTAGTCATCGTCACCTGTTGCCACAATTATGACCTTCATCTTTATATTATTCTAAGTGGGACATGCTACTGCCAAATTGCAGGAGAAATATGCTGTGTGTGTAAACCCCAAGTCCTCAAAGCCAATAATACTGCTAGAAGTGCTGTCATATGTTACATTTGCCATTATAGATATTGCATCCAATGACATATTCACTATTTTATCAGTATTGGAGAAATGCTGTACCTTGTACATGAAAAGGCGAAATATATTGTCACTTATCCCACATTTTATTTGTTTGCTTCCACATAGCTCTGTAATGTATGCACTGATGGAAGCATAAAACATTCTGACAAAACCTGTATGTCTGAGTGCTATAATATAATAAATTTAGAGCAAACAGCTCATTTACATCTTTCTGTTTTGAAGCACATTCCTCCTTCAATGGCATGCTAAACTGGCTTAACAACAAGACAAGGGCATCTTTTTTTAAATATGATATCGGGATCCTATAGTCTTCAAAATTTGTTTGTCCTTCACTTTATCCTTCTGATACAGTTTCTGTTGCTGTCTGTTCTTAAAATAGGCACTTTCTTTGTCCCATAATAGTTTTGCACGAACTCTAGTGATCTGCACATTCTGACTGCAGGCAGCCGCAAAACAAGCAGTAAATTCTGTGCTGCCTCACTCCTTCCACAGTCCAAACAAATGCACATCACTCATTGCAAAGCAAGGGTGTTTGAAACAAAAGTACAGGATTCACAAAAGGTAGACTGTATTTGGACATTACACTGTGAGACACAGCTACGGAACGTTCACACTGCTTGGCAGTCATGGCCTGTCTCCCTTGTCCCGGCCAGTTCTGACTGTGCATTGTGTGGACAGGTGGGCTGAAAAAATCCTTACGTGCAGTGAGCATCCGGTCGCTGCTGCACCCTTGTGGCATGTTGCACCAATACAGAACATTCCCCACACCTAATTTATATAAGTTACATAAATACGAATAATCACATGCAGCACAAATTACACCAAACAAACAAGGAAATAAAATGATTGAAGAAATTGTGTCCACTGTAAACAAAAGAAAAACTTCAGTTAGTAATTTGATTATTATGTGCACTAGATTCTATGTTTCCTGTGGAACAACATGGATCTTCGACAGTGGTCGTTTATAAGTTCCCGTTGCTGTGTGCACTGAAACAAGTTGTACCATACCAACAATGACCCCAGACCATCACACGAGGGGTAGAAAATTGTCTTCCATCAGTAGGACCAATGTACTTGACTGTAGATTGTCCTTTGTTGATCACCACTCAGTTCTCTGTTATTGTTGTGATAGGTAATCCCTTGACCCCCCCTTTCCAGGTGTGCTGCTTGCACTGCTGCATGAGCTGCATCTTGACAATGTGGATGATGGCTCTGAAAGTAAACCTGGCTCTGGGATAGATGTTAAGGGTTCACCAAGAAAATGGCATGGACTAAGGTATGAGAATTCATCAAGGTTGTCAGGAGGCTTGCTAACAGCAGCTGAGATCCTACATGCAACAAACAAAGATGCTCACTCATGATTATTAGTTTAAAGACATGGTGCTTAGGAGTAAGTATCATGGGATGCTTCTGACTGTAAGAAACTTTTGATTGTTCCAATCTGCCGCCCATCCTTAACAATTGTTCCTCGTCTAGAAAGGGTTCAGTTTGCATTTCTTGGGAATTGGTTGGCCATGTTGTAATTCTTCAGTTACCTTGATATAATCTTGCTGTTGCACCATCTAATGACTGCCATTGGTTCAAATGGCTCTGAGCACTATGGGACTTAACTTCTGAGGTCATCAATTGACTGCCTTTGATGCTATGTGAAGTTCTCCTGCTGTTAGGTTCCCACTATGCCTCTAGGTGGGCTGTCAACTAAGATTGTTTATACAGGGTGTGGCAGAATTTATAGTAGGATATTAAAAACACACCATTAGGCAGTAACAGTAATTTATTTATTACCTCTTATGTCAATTAATAGGTGAAGGTTTGCCATTTACTAATATGTAACTCATTGTCCTTTGTGTGGATTACTTTTTGAATATGACTCCTGTCAAATGATGCCCCCTCTGTACAACACATTCATCTAGGTGGCATTGGAAGCTTTCCATAACTCAGCATAACGTATTCCCTGGGACATTGCCGACAGCAATTCTGATATGATCCTTCAACTCAGGAATGGTGGCATAACGTGTTTGGAACACTTCTTGCATCAGGTAGTCGCAAAGGAAAAAGTCTGCACATGAAAGGTCAGGTGAGCGAGGCGGCCAGGAAATGTCACCGAAAGGGGACATTACTCTACCCGGAAATGTCTGTTGCAAGAAATCCTTGCAAATTCTGGCTGTATGCGAGGTCGCTCAGTCTTGTTGAAACCATAATTGTTCCACATCCACATTGACCATACCTAATTGGGGAAGATCGAAATCTTGCAGCACCTTTGGGTAGCATTCACTGGTGACAATTACAGCCACACCACTGTCATCCTCAAAGAAGTAAGGGCCAATAATCGCAAAGGAAGCAACTCCAAATCACATTGTGACACGAGAACTGTGCAAGGGCTTGATGTGCAGTTCATGCGGGCTTTCATCACTCCAATAACACATATTCTGTTTATTCACTGAACCACATAGCTCAAAATGAGCTTCATCTGACATCAGGACGGTGTGCAACATTTGTGGATTTTGGTGAAGGAGATCATGCATGGTTAAGCAGAATGTTTTGCATGAAACCCAATCACGAGGCCTGATTTTGCCCTTGCAGCTTATATGGGTGAAAATGGAGATCTTCGTACAATATTCTCCTGAATGAGCGATCAGACATATGCACAGCTTGCGCATGATGACAAGCAGATCTTTTTGGGCTACGCAATAGTGCAGCATGAACATTGTCCACAGCTTCTGGTGTCCACACAGTTCTTCCACTTCCTTCCCGTTTGCCATTGCAAATTTCTTTTTTGTGTCCATCACTATATATGTTATAATTATATTTCTCATCTTCTTTATTTATTTATTTATTTTATGTCCATATAACAAAAAGTTTTCGGACATTGTCAGGAATATTTAGATTACATTACACATATAAAGTAAAATATTTACATTCTTTCATAACAACATATGGATCAGACACATGTCTGTACACATTATTTTTCAAAAGGGCACTAAAAGTAGATAACTCTATAGTGTAACACAATTTAGCTTATACACTCCTGGAAATTGAAATAAGAACACCGTGAATTCATTGTCCCAGGAAGAGGAAACTTTATTGACACATTCCTGGGGTCAGATACATCACATGAGCACACTGACAGAACCACAGGCACATAGACACAGGCAACAGAGCATGCACAATGTCGGCACTAGTACAGTGTATATTCACCTTTCGCAGCAATGCAGGCTGCTATTCTCCCATGGAGACGATCGTAGAGATGCTGGATGTAGTCCTGTGGAACAGCTTGCCATGCCATTTCCACCTGGCGCCTCAGTTGGACCAGCGTTTGTGCTGGACGTGCAGACCGCGTGAGACGACGCTTCATCCAGTCCCAAACATGCTCAATGGGGGACAGATCCGGAGATGTTGCTGGCCAGGGTAGTTGACTTACACCTTCTAGAGCACGTTGGGTGGCACGGGATACATGCGGATGTGCATTGTCCTGTTGGAACAGCAAGTTCCCTTGCCGGTCTAGGAATGGTAGAACGATGGGTTCGATGACGGTTTGGATGTACCGTGCACTATTCAGTGTCCCCTCAACGATCACCAGTGGTGTACGGCCAGTGTAGGAGATCGCTCCCCACACCATGATGCCGGGCGTTGGCCCTGTGTGCCTCGGTCGTATGCAGTCCTGATTGTGGCGCTCACCTGCACGGCGCCAAACATGCATACGACCATCATTGGCACCAAGGCAGAAGCGACTCTCATCGCTGAAGACGACACGTCTCCATTCGTCCCTCCATTCATGCCTGTCGCGACACCACTGGAGGCGGACTGCACGATGTTGGGGCGTGAGCGGAAGACAGCCTAACGGTGTGTGGGACCGTAGCCCAGCTTCATGGAGACGGTTGCGAATGGTCCTCACCGATACCCCAGGAGCAACAGTGTCCCTAATTTGCTGGGAAGTGGCGGTGCGGTCCCCTACGGCACTGCGTAGGATCCTACGGTCTTGGCATGCATCCGTGCGTCGCTGCGGTCCGGTCCCAGGTCGACAGGCACGTGCACCTTCCGCCGACCACTGGCGACAACATCAATGTACTGTGGAGACCTCACACCCCACGTGTTGAGCAATTCGGCGGTACGTCCACCCGGCCTCCCGCATGCCCACTATATGCCCTCGCTCAAAGTCCATCAACTGCACATACGGTTCACGTCCACGCTGTCGCGGCATGCTACCAGTGTTAAAGACTGTGATGGAGCTCCGTATGCCACGGCAAACTGGCTGACACTGACGGTGGCGGTGCACAAATGCTGCGCAGCTAGCGCCATTCGACGGCCAACACCGCGGTTCCTGGTGTGTCCGCTGTGCCGTGCGTGTGATCATTGCTTGTACAGCCCTCTCGCAGTGTCCGGAGCAAGTATGGTGGGTCTGACACACTGGTGTCAATGTGTTCTTTTTCCATTTCCAGGAGTGTATTTATAATAGTACAGTACACATAATACAGTGTATAATTACATTCTTTCATACCACTGACAGACCGGAGACATTGTCTATATACACTGTTTTCCAAGATGGCACTACAACTTAAAGTCCTCTATAGAGTAACAACACTTCTCTATTAATAATTGCTTCAGTCTACTCTTTAGCATATTTAGATTTACTTTCTTGAGTTCACAGGGTAGTGCATTGTAGAAAATTGCTCCCATTCTGTGTGGGCTGTGGTCCGTTGCCTTTTTATTGGTCACAATTCTTTGAAAATTTTCCCTTCCCCGTGTATCATAGTTGTGTACATTACTGTTTCTCATATTAAATTCAGGATTTTGTTTCACGAACATGACTGTCTGCAGTATATACATGGAGTACACTGTAAGAATTTTATATTTTCTAAAGATGTCTCTACAAGACTCTCTCTTCTTTACCTTGGCTACCATTCTTACTGCCTTTTTTTGTAATCTAAAAAGTCTATCTATATGAACTGCTGATGCCCCACCCCATATCTCAATACCATACTGAAGGTGTGGATGAATTAACCCAAAATATATTTGCCCTAAAGTATCATGGTCCAAGAAAGCCGAGACCCGTTTCAGTAGATACACATTTCTAATGATTTTCTTGCAAATATTACCTACATGGTCTTTCCGTGATAAGTGTTCATCAACAACAATGCCCAAAAATTTATGTGAATTTGCATATGCAAGACCCAGTGGGGATGTAAATACACTATCAGTTATGGCGGCATTATAACTGTGGATGAACTTCATTATTTCCATTTTGTCTTTATTTACAAGAAGCTTGTTTCCTATAAGGTATGCAGATAGAGTATTGAAACTGATCTCGGTACTGTTAGCTACAGACTGCATATCACTGCCACAGCTGATGAAGGATATGTCAGCAGCATAGCTTACAACCATGCAATTTTGGGGTTCAAATAAGTTATTTACATATACAAGGAACAGAAAAGGCCCTAGTATGCTTCCTAGAGGCACGCCACATTGAAGTGTCCTGAAGTTTGATTTGGTTGTTAGGAGCTGTTCATTATTTTGATAAGTTAGCTTTACACACTGTTTCCTGTCTTTCAGATAGGAGGTAAGTAGTTTTAAGGCTAGTCCTCTCAACCCGTACTCTTCTAGCTTACACAGAAGAATGGTATGATTCACAGTATCAAAGGCTTTACTCATATCTAGGAAAGTGCCATTACCTTGTCACTTTTGTCCAGCTTATTTAATATTTCAAGTATAAAAAATACTACTGCTGTTGTAGTAGATCTCCCTTTTCTAAATCCATGTTGTAGGTTGTTTAACAGATTGTGTTTGGTGAAATATGATTCAACTTGATTTAGTATTACTCTCTGTAACAATTTGCCTAGTTCTGAGGTTAATGATATTGGCCTGTAGTTTTTAGTGTCAGTTTTTAATCCCTTTTTATACACTGGTATAATTTCAGTAATTTTCAAAAGGTCAGGGAATACTCCATTTCTGAGGGAGATATTTATCAAGTGAGTCAGGGGTTTCACTAATTCATCCCTGCATTCCTTTAGCAGTTTAGATGAAATGTCATCCCAGCCACAAGACATTTTTGGTTGAAGTGCTGATATGATTGCTAGGACATCCCTCTCAGTAATGCCGTGGATATAAAAGGACTGGCTAGATTTTCCAAGACTAACATTTTGTGGCTTGACATGAGCTTCATTTGTACCAACTGTACTGAACTTTTGTATAAATTTCTCACACACTTCTTTTGGGTCATTTATATCTTCACCATTTTTTATTAATGTTATGTTGCTGTGTTCATAGGAATTCTGTTTCCCACTTTCTTTATGCATTATTTTCCAGGCAGTTTTACTGATACAGCTAGAGTTCCTTATTTCAGAGGTATATTTCTGTGCTTTTAGTTTAGTCAAGGACTCTCTGTATGTTTTTCTGAGCAGTTTATATTTTGTTGAGAAATATTGTAGCTTAGTATCTCTAAAAAGTATATAGCAATCTTTCATTTTCTCCCTCAGTTCAATTATTCCAGAAGGGAGGTTCTCGGGAGCCATAGTAAGGGCTCTGAGATCACAAATGTAGTTCTCTAAGATGTTTACATTTACTTTCTCTTTTCCTGCATTTGTGAGAACATGGTCAATACATGTCTTTGTACTTGCAGTGACTCTTGTAGGTTCTGAGTTCATTTGTTTAAAGTTATAACACTGTAATACATCCATATAGCGCAAATAGTTAACACTATTATTTAATGAGTCTATGTTGATGTCTCCAACAAGCAACAAGTGTTTTTATACATTGCTGTCCCCTCCAGCAAGTCCTCTAGGCAATTTAGAAACTCTTCTGTGTTACTTCCAGGTGACCTATACAATGCTGCTATAATAAGGCTGTTGCTTCCATACTTCAGGTTTACTGCTGCAACCTCAAATACCATTTTAGTACTCAGATCATCTATCCATTTAACTTCTGTTAATTTTACAAAAATATGACCGTGGACTTTTTTTTTTTTTTTCTCCATTTCAATTGTAGATACAGGCAGCCAACTCCAGGGAATACCAGTGCCTCTCAAGATGATATACGAGGGCTATCCACAAAGTACATTACGTTTTCGTTTGTGTCCATTAGTGGCGGAGCTAGCGCGGCCATTTTGGTGTCATGGCATTTCGCCGCTCAGTCAGCATCCTGCCGTGCTAGTGAGAGGTTTGTGTTGTACTCCGTTGAGTTACTGTGACAGTTTGAAATATCAGCATTAATTGAAAATGCCGCAAAGTGTGAAGTGCGTGCTGTAATAAGGTTTCTGACTGCAAAAAACTGTACTCCAATAGAAATCTATCAGCAGCTTTGTGAAGTGTATGGGGACAACATAATCACTGAAGGTGGAGTGCGTCAATGGATCATAAAATTTAAAAATGGCTGAACTAACGTTCACGACGAAGAGCGAAGCAGAAGACCCAGCATAGTGATTGCCGAACTTGTCGAAAAAGTCGATACCGTGGTCTGTGAAAACCGTAATTTCACAATAACGGAACTCTCTATGAGTTTTCCACAAATTTCACCAAGTTTGTTGCACGAAATCATTACCGAAAAGCTTGGTTACCACAAGTTTTGTGCAAGATGGATACCAAAAATCTTGACAGAGATACACAAAAATCAGCGAATGGCTGCAGCGTTAACGTTTTTGGACGCTTACGAGAAAGATGGTGACTCATTACTCGATCCCATCGTTACTGGTGATGAAACATGGGTTAAGCATGGGAACTGCGAGACAAAATTGCAGTCAATGCAGTGGGGGCACACAAATTCCCCCCAAAAACCCAAGAAATGCATGCAGACAATGTTGGCAAGGAAGGTGATGGCGACTGTCTTTTGGGATAGAAAAGGTGTGATTTTTGTGGATTTCCTGGAAAGAGGCACTACAATAAACTCTCAAAGGTATTGCCAAACTCTCCACAAACTCAGAAGAGCAATACAAAACAAGCGCAGGGGAAAGTTGGGCTCAAAGATCTTGCTGATTCACGACAACGCCCGGGCCCACACGGCAAATGCCACTCGTGAAGTTCTCGAATCTTTTAAGTGGGAGTTGTTTCCTCATCTGCCGTACAGTCCCAACCTGGCACCGAGCGACTTCCACTTATTCCCAGCAATGAATAAGTGGTTGGCTATGCAGCGTTTTGATGACGACGCACAGCTTCAAGAAGAGGTAACCACATGGTTGAAGGCGCAGCCGGCTGAATTTTACGATGAAGGAATTTCCAAGCTCGTTCATTGCTACGATAAGTGCCTTAATTTAAATGGCAACTATGTATAAAAGTAGTATTTAAGTGTGGCTTTCATCTGTATATAATAAAAAAAATTTCAATACGTTATTTATTTTTAATTCCAAAACGTAATGTACTTTGTGGATAGCCCTCGTAGAATATGAAGGATTATTCTTAACTTGGTTCAATTTCACTTTAATAAAAATACATAATATTGTTATTAAGTCTTCTCTTATTCAGAGACATATGTGATACAAAACATTCATAGCCCGTCATACTCTGAGCAGTACAGCTTAACCAAACATCTACATATGAGAGAGTGAAACAAAATCATGTACAAAAAAGTGAATGATGTTTTACAGTTATTTGTCTGCACTTTATAGTGTATTCATAACTAATGTCTTTGCTGATGCTTATAGTTGGCTTTTGATTATATCTTTATCGTTGTTTCATTTTTTAAATAAATTTTACCATGTACTACACAGCTTCCCAATATTTACAGTCAAGCAATAGGAACAGAATGGGCACAATTAACAGCACAAGCATGTAACTCAGCAAAAATGAAATAATGTGCATGAACACTAGACTGGAAAAACGTCAAATAAGTAATAATATGGCATATAATCCCAAAATGTGATAGGGCAAAAATTATGCTGTCTCATATGAAGAGCTGAGCCCTCTCACCTAAGAACAAACAGTAAATAACAGGAATGCATAGAAAGCACTGTCTCTCATAAAATTGGAAAGCATGAAAGATGTGATGAGCATGTGTAACTCAGAACCAACCGACAGTGAATCAAGCAACCACAGTGCAACAAAAAGTCTACAACTGCTCTATGTCTAAATGTGGAGTGGAACCACAAAAAATATGACATGGAAGACATACAAACACATGGAGAAAGGCTACCTAGTTGAGCATTAAGACACAGGAAATGAAATCCTACAAACAAAACACCCTCATCATTTAAAAGTGTACTATCTTGCCACTGTTAAGATGAAATCATTATATAAAACAAGCTTATACCTCATCATCACTGCGCATCCTATTGCAAGAGGTGCAAGCTACAATGAATAGATGTGCCCAAGTCCAAGTAGTCATAAAAAAAAAAAAAAAAAAAAAAAAAGAACAGTGTAAATTTACTACGGAGTGCCTTAAGCAAGTACAACAGGAAACAGCTTCCAAAGTAATATTATTAGAGATTGTTCTGATCTGATAAGATTCGACACAGTAGCAGTTTGTTGGATGTACAAGCCACACCTTCATTGCCACTGATTGGTCTGTCCTAAATTGGGTAGCGCTGATGTAACCCGGAAAAGATGGTATGCGGGTGCTGCCACTTGTGAGTTGCCCATTGGTCTAGAGAACCACATCTGTGAACTTCCAATGTCAACTGTCTATTGAGTGATTGAATGATGTCCTACAAAGCACCCAGCAGTAGAAGACAAGGAAATTGTGATGCTGTCACGTGGCTTGTGGAGTTGACCTAGTGCCAGTCATAACATCAGAGTATCTGACAGATGTGGCACCACAACATACCACAACAGCTGCAGCAAGCATAATGTGCTGCAGACATGTTGGCAACCTGGCAAACCATAGCACTCTGTTGTGTGCTGCTGGCTGGATTGAATTAATTACCACAGAACAAATAGATTAAATAATCTTTGTTCCGGGCAGTATGGTATATGTGTATTTCATTCATTGTTAACTCAGCTTTATACTCTCCTAAAGGACTAATTGGAATCAATATCCAATAGGTTATAGGCCGAGAAAGAGATAAGTGAAGTTTCCACATCAATAAAGTAGCATCTGCTCAGAAACTGAAAATCAAAAGGACAAGTATTTGTGTGGTATCAATTGTTGAGATTGTGATTTTTACTTGTGAGTTTGTAGGGACTCCATTAAGGAAGTACTACAAATAATGTTGTGGCACTCCATTCTTTGATGCACTTGTTTTATTTATCACAGTCTATAAGCTTCAATTTCACTCAGACTAGTGTGGATAGCAAGCATGGGAGCGGCTAATCAACAGAACAGAAGACAAAGATAAAGGATAATATACTTCATTGAAGAACTATGATTTCTGATAGCAAAATGTCCCACGCAGGCCTCCCCACTTAGTGTGGAGTACTAGGGCAGGAGCATAGGCATCTACACTAGTTGAGGATGCAGTCATTGAAGTGAGATGTTAGTTGAGGGGTGTGCCCATGCCGGAATTGTGGGTGGTTGTCTTGTGGAGGGAATGGTGTAGCTGGTGGTGGAGGTGGAGAAGCAGCTGGCAACAGCTCTAGCAGTGTCACTGAACAACAATGTGTCTTTGAGTACTGCTGAGCATCAATAGATGGGAAAATGCTGTCCGGGTCCTGGGCATCAGCAGTTTCCTGTAGATTACAAAGTTTGAGTCAGTGTTCTGAAACAGTTGTAGGTTTAGCATGAGGGAGTACATCAAAGGTGTTAATTCCTCTATTTAGAACTTTGTGAGGGCCAGAGTATGGTGGCTGCAGAGCTGCATGTACTGTGTCATTATGCAGTGTTGCAAACCTGCCGCTTTCCAGGGGCTTGTGAATGAAACTATCATAAGTTCTGTGGTGATGAGGAGGTGATGTGCTAATGTGTGAGATGTGCTTTTTCACATGGCTGACTAGATTAGGCAACTGATTGGTGATTGGAAGTTCTGTAGGCTTGAGAAACTCCACCAGTAGGTTCAATGGCTCTCCATATAAAATTTCTGCCCATGATGCCTGCATGTCTTCCTTAAAAGCCGAACGACCCCCCCCCCCCCCCTACTTCTGTACACGCATCCCTGTGGCATGTTAATGCAGCCTTTAAAGTGTGACCCATTACTCTGCAGGTGGCAGGCAATGGTGCAATAGCTTTTCACTCTGCACAGTTTTCATATTTCTGAGAATGAGGTTGACTCAAACCGGTGGTCCTGGACTGTGGTTATTGTGGCTGGACATCTGCAGAGTGAGACCTGAAGTTGCACAAAGGCTTAGTTGTAGTTTCTGCCATAATATCTGGTACGGGCTCCACCTCTACCCACCATGTAACATGGTAGATTGCAGAGATGTGTTTATATAATATGGACTCTAGGGAACAGGCTAACTAGGTCCTGGTGAATGTGCTGCAGTCTTCCTGTTGGAACATTGTATCTCCAAGAGCTGGATTTGCATAGCACCCTGTTTTGCATCACTGGTAGTCTTCACAAGCCTTTGTCCATAGTTTGCAATCACATTTCATGTATGGCCAAACTAAACGGTCTGTCATTAGTTTGTTGGAAGATCGAATTTTGGGATGTGACAAACAGCGGAGACTGCAAAAAATGTGATGTTGCACTGAATGTGGAACCAGTGGGTGAAATCTCCCTTGTAATACATCACACCAGATCTGTTTCTCAGATCCAGAAAGATAGCAGTATTTGAAAATGAAACCAGTTGCTTGATCCTACAGTAGCGCCTGGATTTGTGGGGCATCTTCTTAAGCTGAACTGAGGTCATCATTCATATTTGTAGACAAAGCATTTATTCAAAACAAGTGGTCCACCAGTAAGTTCTCAACATCCTTGATGTACTGAACATTGCTGGAAAATTTGTTGATGTAGTGTATGTATCAACAACACTTGGGTGGCAGTCATTACTTGGATTTTGTATGGCATCCATGAGTGGGTGATGGTCTGTGTAAATAGTAAACGGTCTAAACTCCACCTCCAATTTGAATCGCCAAACAGCCTTGTACAGCCAAAAGCTCTGGTTCAAATGCAAACCATTTGCATTGTAGGGGTGCGAGAGCAAGTTTTGTGAAAAAAATTGTAATGGCTGCTGTCTGTTTACCAATTGATGCAATACTGCTGCAACTGGTATTTCTCTGGAATCAGTTGTGATAGACAAGGGAGGATTCTTGACAGGGTGAGCCATGGTAACAGCTTTTTGTGGGTGCAGTTTGACATTATTGAATACCGTATACATCTTTTGTCCATGTAAAAGCTTTCTTGCTTTCTTGCTGGTGTGCCAGTAAGCGGAACTTGTACTTTGACAACATGGGGCAAAAGTCTTCTATAAAAGTTAATCGCTCCAAGAAATCTTCTAAATTACTTATAATTGCTTGGACATGGATCCTTTTTGCTGCAGGGCAGATTATGGGCTGATTGAAGGAGTAACCAAAGAATGTAACCTCTTTCTGTTGGAGATGCCATTTTTCATTACACATGTCGAAAGAAGATTTGCATCACCCCAGTTCCCAGAACTCCTGAAGATAGACATTGACTGTGGATATTGTATCACAGGCACAGTCCCTGTTACTCTTCAGGGATGTCACTAAACCCACCCAAAGATATAAACAACCATACATGAGCAGCACCTATTAGACAGAGGGGGTCCGACAGCTGATCAGTTCCAGTCATTACACACAGGAAGGAAGTACATGACTCATGTTGTCTGTAATTCACCATGCCTAGATGGTCAATACTGCAGTTTGATCGTTTCTGCATTGTTACTTTGTGCCAGGAAGGGCTCTCAACACTTGAAGCATCCAGGCGTCTCAGAATGAACCAAAGCGATGTGGCATGGAGGAGATACAGTGAGACAGGAACTGTCGATGACATGCCTCGCTCAGGCCGCCCAAGTGCTACTATTGCAGTGGATTACCACTGTCTACAAATTATGCTTCAGAGGAACACTGACAGCAATGCCACAATGTTGAATAGTGATTTTTCTGCAGCCACAGAATGTCGTGTTGTGACTCAAATTGTGTGCAATGGGCGGCATGATGCACAACTTCACCCCCGACGTACATGGTGAGGTCCATCTTTGCAACCACGACACCATGCAGCATGGTACAGATGGACCCAGAAACATGTCAAATAGACTGCTCAGGATTGGCATCACATTCTCTTGAATGATGTGTGCCGCATATGCCTTCAACCAGACAATCGTCGAAGATGTGTTTGGAGGCAACCGATTAGGCTGAATGCCTTAGACACATTGTCCAGTGAGTGCAGCAAGGTGGAGGTTCCCTGCTGTTTTGGGGTGGCAGTATGTGGGGCCGACGTACACCGCTGGTGGGCATAGAAGGCACCGTAACGGCTGTACGATACGTGAATGCCATTCTCTGACTAATAGTGCAATCATATTGGCAGCATATTGACAAGGCATTTGTCTTCATGGATGACAATTTGTACCTCACCGTGCACATCTTGTGAATTACTTCCTTCAGGATAATGACATTGCTCGACTAGAGTGGCCAGCATGTTCTGCAGACATGAACCATATTAAACGTGCCTGGGATAGATTGAAAAGCACTGTTTATGGATGATGTGACCCACCAACCATTCTGAGGAATCTACTCCAAATCGTCATTGAGGAGTGGGACAATCTGGACTAACAGTACATTGATAAACTTGTGGATAGTATACCATGAGAAATACAGGCATGCATCAATGCAAGAGGACATGCTACTGGTATTAGAGGTACCAGTGTGTACAGCAGTCTGGACCACCACCTCTGAAGGTCTCGCTGTATGGTAGTACAGCATGCAATGTGTTTTTTTCATGAGCAATAAAATAGGCAGAAATGATGTTTATGTTGATCTCTATTCCAATTTTCTGTGCAGGTTCCAGAACTCTCAGGACTGAGGTGATGGAAAACTTTTTTTGTTGTGTGTATTTATCACAACATGATGCTCTTCTAGACTATCAAACATACGACTGAGATGTATTTCATGTTCTTGGAGTGATAATGAGAAGACCATGATGTCATCAAGACACATAAGGCAGAAAGGAAACTGTACTAGTATCTTGTCTATAAGACTCTGCCATGTTTGGGCAGCATCTTTTGTTAGCTATAAGGCATCCTAAAGAGAAATACATGTAATCTGAATGGTGTTATTATGCAGTTTTGGGTACACCTTCACTATAAGAGTCTCTAAATACGCTTTTTTGCTGTCTAACACGTTGAAGGTGGTAGCACTAGCCAAAGCATGTGAAAAGTCCAGTACACTGAGGTGACAATATTCATGGGATAGCAATATGCACATATGAGAATGTAGGATTCCTTGGGGAATCTTGATGATAAAATCTTCTCGGGTTGACAGCTGAGTCAATGCATTGTTCTTCAGCAATGTTTCAGCAAGTTTTTTACTTGCCATCTTCAGGCCATCTTCACGTCTCGTCTGGATCTTTATAGCTGCTGGACCATGGGCTTCTCTGCATCCTCATTGCCAGTCAGGCCAATCAGGTGCGAACCGAATCGGCGTGGCAGCGTGTGGTGGGGGGAAGCTGTGGGTGCCAGTTCCTGCCATCTCGTCTTGGTGCGGTCTGTTTATTCCATCTGCCACCACTGACCTGCATCCAACAGTGTGATCTCATCTTATTCATGATAATGTTGTGTTCCACATGGTGCTGAGTTGGAATCCACTATCCCTGTTGACTTGGCCAACCAGATCAGTTGGCTTGAATCCCATTGAACATTTATGGGACATATTCGAGATGTCACTTCATGCACAAAATCCTGCACTGGCAATACTTCTGCAGTTATGTATGGCTATAGAGGCAGCATGACTCAGTATTTCTACAAAGGACTTCCAGTAACTTGTAGAGTCCATGTCATGTTGAGCAGCTGCACTATGCCAGGCAAGAGAAGGTCCAACACAATATTAGGAGCTATCCCATGACTTTTGTTACCTCATTGTATGTTTGGAACTGGGGTTGGTATCGCACATGTCCTCAGCAGATGATAGCCACCACAGAGTCTGTAAGAATCATCTTTCTTAATCACTAAGTGGATGGGTCAAGCCCATAAACTCTCTGATGGCCTGACTATATCAACACATAGCATCTTATCTGTTATGTTTTTAGTGACGCATAGTCTATATTGCGCCAGGCACTATGCTTTGTAAAGCACTGACTGTCCAGGCATGTTATCAATTCTACGCATAGTGTCATGAATCAGTCTACATTTTGTGGTTTGCTCACACTGTGCATGAGTGATAGGGGTGTCACTGACGAAGGCAGCATGCACAGTGGGAGTATTGTAAACTGTGCTGACCAGGGCACTCGGTGATGTGTAGGTTGCATATTCTGAATCCTCCTTCTGTGGGGTCAGCAGTGGGTGCTGCTGCTCCTGTTGTTGCTGATGATGCAATTACTGAAAAACTAGCTGATTCTGAGGGTGTATATGTTGCCATTGTAACTGCTGCGGCTGTTGTAACTGTGCAAGATGAGCTCATTTGTTGCCTAGGTTTGCCTCCAACAGATGCAATTTTTCCCTTAGTACAGACTTTTTAGTGAGAACAGAAACTCTCTCCCTTTTAATTTCCTCATATTTCATGATCATGTTCTGGATGTCATGTTCCTCCAGACATTGTGTATCAAGAAGGATAGTAATTGTTTTGCCTGTTGGTGGGAAGCTAGTGTACTGACACATGGGTTCTCCACTAATTGTCTGATGAAGAAACCCCTCTCTTAAGTTGGAGGAAAGGTGGAAT
The DNA here is from genome assembly GCF_021461385.2 of Schistocerca piceifrons. Taxonomy (NCBI): domain Eukaryota; kingdom Metazoa; phylum Arthropoda; class Insecta; order Orthoptera; family Acrididae; genus Schistocerca; species Schistocerca piceifrons. Next base: position 599,179,161 of record NC_060138.1, on the reverse strand, counting down.
TTTTTTAGAATGTCCGCCCCCATTATAGGGTCACACACATCTACTTTAATGAATTGCCAAGTATTTGTTTCATGTAGCTCTATATCTACTGTCTGTTCCACAGTTCTGAAATATTTTATGTGTGTGTCATTGGTGGTATTTAGTTGTGCTTCTGACATTTCATGCATTGGTTTAAATAAATGACAGGTATGGGGCTCACTGTGCAGCAGGCATCTATTAGGAAGAGTCTGCTAGAGGTGTAGTCCCACACATAAAGCTTATATCTGGTCCTGCTGGCGCAGTCAAACTGGTTTGGTCTTGCTCCCAATCCTTAAGTGGTTATTTTGTCTGTTGTGACCAAGAGTGGCTATTGTGCTATTGTGAGCTACTTCTGAAGTTTCAGGGAATCGTATGGTTGGGAGCAGTTGCATGCTCTCTTGCTGAAATGGACATGGAACCAGCACCATTGTTTTCTCACTATCTCATTGGCGTGTGAAGTGTTGACAGCCAGTGTGGACATGGTTTCTCCAGCTGACTGCAGGTCAGTGCACAGCAGTCAGGTGCTGTCAGCAGTGTTTGTGAGTGCATGGGGCTAAGAGCCCCTGCATGTTTGGTGACATCTCCATACAGCTGATAAATTTGCACAGGAAACTTTATATTTCCGGTTGTCTGCTCTGTGTTGTTGTTGTTGTGGGATAGCATAAAGTCTATCAGCTGAACACGGATTACTGTCTTTCAGATCATGTTCCTTTGAGAAAAATGCACGTTGAATTACTTGGGGTAGTTTCAGAAATCATACTGACCAAAGAGTATTGTCCGACATGATGCTTAGAGAGACAGCCTCTCGCAGATGTCACCATAGTTGAGAAGGTGTTTTGCTGACACAGCGGTTGTTTAGGAGTCTTGTTGAGTCATTGAAGTACTGCTGATTTTGTGGTATCAAATTTTTTAACTGCCAGTGGGGCATGTGCGATATTGCTGATAATTTGAGAATAATGTGCAATATTGCTTAATAAGATCACAAATTTGGATGAGTCCTCCATGATGCCATAGCTTTGTAAAATGAGTTCAGCAATTTGAAACCATGGTAAAGCATGCTAAGTTTGGAAAGCTGGCAATTTAGGAAGGCAACAGGTCTTAGTGGAATGGCATTGAAGTCTGGATTACAGTGTGATGGCATGTTCAGTCTAAGCTCGTGGCACATTTGTGGAGTGGAAGCAAAATTTGAACACATCTCATGAGGTCCAGCTGGTTGGGATATGTACTGTGCATGAATGGATTTGTCAGGGGCAGAACTGATTCAGAAGTGTTCTGAGTTGTACGTTGTTGATAAGTAGCACAAAGTTCTTCTGCTGTGACCTTGCCAAGTAGGTCTGTATTGCACAAATGTTTGTCATGTCTTAGCACACCATCTGCATAGTTTTTGAAATGTTGCTTTGGCACAACACTTTCATTTTTCATTTCTACCGTGTGCTGTGCAAGAGGCTTGAAAATGTTTGTCTTTGCACTGTAGAATGGGTTGCTTTGAAGTACTTGTGTGAATAACAGGTGTTCCTCTACATTATCTGTGGCTGGTGAGGCGATGTAGCTGCAGAACTCTCTTTGAAGGTCGAGTCTATCTTGTTGCATTTTCTGGGATCAGCACTGTAGGGACATTACTCAAGAAGTACTCTGAATAATTTTATGGTACTACATTCATTGATGCACTTCTTTTGTTTATCACTATGAATACACTTCAGTTCCACTTGGATTAATGTGGATGGCAAACATGGATGCAACTAGACAATTGAACAAAATACAAAGATAAGAAAAAGTGCATTATTAAATTAAGAATTATAATCTCTGATAGGAAGAGTTCCCACAAGTTACTGTGTTTCATCTCTTTGAGTTTGGTTTAATCATATTTTTGATAGGAAAATTTTAAGATTTATTTGTTGAACTAGCTGAATGCATCTGAGATGGTTTTGGATGGACAATCACTGTGACTACTTATAACATTTCCTGGTAAAACATACTTTATAGCTGTGTAATTACAATTTTATTTATATATAGGCACTGATTACGTCTGTGCACTCTGAATAATAATAGAATAGAATAGATTAAGTACTGGATCTGTGAAATAATATCTGTGTCGCCGATTTCTGAAACTGCCACCAAAAAAAATATGTATCTTTCATTTCTCAAGATTGTAAGCAGGACGCCATTAGGTGCTGATTATAAAGAAACGTGTGTGAGCTTGCTATTATTCGAGTTTTATTTAATGAGAACTCGCATGGTATTATTAGAAAGCTTGCCTGGTATTTTACCCATTTATTTAAGACATTTTTAACTTTTTAAGTAGTGTTTGTGTTGCAGAGCAGCGACACGGCAGAACGAGCTGTGACAGATTCAAATCTAATAAAAAGGGCAATCATACCACAATAAGCGGTCAGTTAAAAAGTGAATTTAAAATTATTTCTTACCGCAGTTCAAGATCGGAGTACAAAGCAGCAGATTTTTTATGGTGTTTGACGGGCAGACGTGGGCTGCTAAGATTGTAAACTTTAACAGTGTACTTTCATGTTTCAAAAGAAAATCTTGCTATGCAAAAATTCTGGACTGATAAAAGTTATAGAAAAATCATTTTCTGGTTAATAATGATAGTATTATGCTCTAGTGTTAGCTGAGGCACTGATTAACAATTAATGTTGACGAAAAATCCACTACAAGGTTTGAGGTTCTTTAAGCATTGCGTACGGTAACATATATTTTTGATAACAGAAATAATTTCAGAACGTTTTTAAGATTGTTGTAGCAGAGATGGATATTGTTGTGCATTCTATTAAGTCACAGTAACAAAACTGTTCATTTAATAAGAAGTCAGTTCCAGTATAATAATAATTAATCTTATTTGTTCGCAACATACAATTAACAGAAGTAAACCAGTGTACAGAAAAAATAGTGCAGTGCGAAAGACTTTCAAGATAGCGACAACTAGTTATTTATAGGGGAGTTAATAATATGGTTTGCACAACTTTTAGACCAAGGGCTGATAGGGAATTTGACAAAGGAAAAAGTGGACCCACAAATATTGGGTATGGCAATGAGTGCCATATGCCTTAGGAATCATTTGGGGTCAGCCATTATGCAAATAAGGGAGGTTTCTTCCAAGGGTGAAATTTCATTATAAAATTATTTTTGAATGAGTAAAATCAATTTTTAATTCCTTTTGAGCCACATTTATGGGGGAAGCAGCTTCATGCAAGAAAATTAAAAGCCTTTTATCTTTTGGAACTAACATGTACGCTGGTAGGACAGTGTGCGTGTAGGGTGTTTCCACATGTAAGGTGACTTAAGGGATTGGTGGTGAGGAAATGTAAGTGTAAGTAATTGATGTTTGTGGAACCCCAGCTTTGGATTAAGTTTGTCGTCATGCAAATGTGACTTTCAAGATGGTGGCAAGTGCAGTGTAGTGAGAAGCTAGTGTTACCCATAACTTATCAGTAAGCTTTGGATTTTACTTGAGTCTCCCTTATTCATATGGAAGTTAATATGGTCGCACAGCTTTTTGCAGAAGAGTTTATATTCGTGTTGATGAAGAAAAAATGGACCCACAGGTGTTGAGTATGGAAATGAGTATCTCATAGAAATTGTTAGGAAACACCCAATACATTAATAAGGGAGCTATCTTCAGAGGACAAAACTTTTTTTCGAACGAGTAAAATCAATTTTGAATTTCCTTTGAGCCACATTTCTGCCTCAATACAAAAATCTAATACATGTACCTGAGATGCCATGTGTAACAGCGCCTCACGGTGTTGAAAAAACAAAAATAGCTCCCATATTAGCTCCCATGTCCTTAAAACATCAATCCACAAAATGACCCAAGTCTATTCAGAAGTAGTAATTTCGAAAAATAAATAAAAAACAAATAAATAAAGGGAAATATCTAGTATAAAAAGCAAAAGAAAAAAAAGGAAAATTTAATTATAAATTTTAGAAACATGGGATGGGGGAAAACAGTAGAAAATATTGAAATGTTAGTTATTCCCATGGAGGTAGAATTTTTACCTCCATGGTTATTCCAATACGTAAGAAAATCAATATTATAGTCATAGAACGTAGGTCTGGGACACCAAAGATAATGTTTATTAAAGTAGAAACACAGTCTAACACAACAGTCGCGACACTTCGCCTCGGTTTTGTTGCTTAATGCGCCAGCTCCGCCCCAAGCGGCCAGTAACTTAAACGGTGAGTTCGGCGCGATCGTGAAAGCGAATAGTGGTTGCTTATTTTGATTGCTACAATGGTTTTTACAAGCGAGAGCTTTTCTAGGGCCATAAATTTCAGTAACAACAGGAATAAGACACCACAGCTGAATTTTTTTAGGTTTTTAAGGATCCTGAGAGGTATATACCATCATGTTACTAAACTGTATTGTCAGGATTCACTTGCAAACTTCATGTGTATTAATAATTAATGTTTCGTTTTAGGAGCAGAAAATGGCTACTTAATATCAGATGAGAAGACCTTATGAAAAAAGACCCAGTTTACCTGTATAATAATATTAGGTTTTGTTCGCTACATTTCGAACAAAACCAGTTAACGAACGCAGACAATAATAAACCCATGTGGAATGCAGTACCCATGCTGTTTGACATCCCAAATAACCCACCACAACTGACGATGAAGAGGAAACTGCCACAAAGATTCGACAATCCATCTAAATCTGTAAAACAGTCGTATGACACAGAAGCAGCCAGTTCAACTCTCCATGTATCAGTGCCAGATTCGTGTGAATCGTCAACACAGACCTGTTTTAACGTTGAAGTGGTTAGATTAACTGCACTTATCCGTGTCTTACAAAAGCGTAATGTTTGGTTTGTATTTCATTCACTTCTGTTGTTAGTCACTTAATTTTCCTTGCTTCCTTCATCTGACGACATTATTTTGCTAGTGCCTTGTTCACTGACAGATTGTTTGAAAATTATTCAGATAATTGGTTTTGCGTGAAATGTAATGTAATCAGCTCATTATAATGTTTTCAACGTGTTTCTCTCACTATTTAGCAGTTACTTATCCCACTTAGAATAAGTTACTAAATAATAAAAAGGCACTTAGAGTAAATAAGGTCAAGGATGAAAAGGTGTTGAAGATCAAGAGGGAGTATGATCAATATTATGACTGGTATAGAAGTACAGGTTCTCAAGTATTTAAAGACATGCTCACAGTGAAAAAGAAAAGATTAAGACAGGCCTTAAAGGAAGCTAGATGTAAAAAAAATGAAGATATAATACTAACATCCGAAAATAAGACACGTGCAATGTGGAATATCATTAACAGTCAGTGCAACAGGAAAATGACTTCACAGGCTGAAAGCAGTGATCTGAATGCTGCACGGTTAAATACATTCTTCACTGACAAGGTGCAAGAAATAATAAAGGTGATTGGCACTTCCAATATAGCTACTGACCATAAATACTACCTGAGAAACACCACAAACCCTGAAAGTACATTTAGCTTTAAACTGGTCAAGGTACAGGATGTTACTAATATACTGAGGAAAATTAAGAACAGTTTTGGTAATGATGTTTATGGTTTAAGTTCAGCCATGTTAAAGTGTGATTCAGTTCAACTGCCAGAATTGAAAACACATGTAGTAAATACATGTATTTTGGAGGCTCAGTTCCCAAAGGCACTGAAGTTTGTTAAAGTCACTCTAATACACAAAAAAGGCAGCCTCTCAAGTTGTGATAATTTTAGGCCTGTTTCAATTGTGCCAATCTTGTCTAAAGTGATAGAAGCTATATTAAATAATCAAATAGTAAAATACTTTGAAGAAAACAAAATCTTCACTGATAGTCAATTTGGCTTTAGATCAGGGTTAGGAATTGTTAAATCTGCCTTATCACTTTTAACACAGTGTGTGAAGCAAGCTAGTGGTTCAGAATAAACTCTTTGATTTATGAAAAGCTTTCAACACTGTCTCTCATGAAATCTTATTGAACAAACTGCAATTCTATGGCTTTACAGGAAGTGCTCTGGATTTGATAAAATCTTATCTAGTTAATAGAGTGCAGAAGGTGCAGAATCAGATTACTTACCTGTGGCCATGGGTGTCCCACAAGGTTCTGTACTTGGCCCAATTCTATTTATTATTTATATAAATGACTTACCATGTAACATAGTTGGACTGTCAATTAGCACTTACTTATTTGCAGATGATCTTGCAGTCTGTATAACTGCAGAAACAGCACAGAAGGTGAAATATGAAGCAGACCACTGCACTGTCAAAGTTGAAAATTGGTGTAAAGCTAATTCCCTTTGTGTCAAACGAAAAAAAATACAAGACCTGTATGTATCGTGGAATAATAACACTGAACTTAAGCAGAGCTCAAATGCTGTTAATTTCCTTGGAATCTCAATTGATTCAAAATTATCCTGGGGTAGCCATATAGAAAAAGTGGAAAGCAGCATTAGCAAAGGAATATTTGTTCTAACGTAGGCGTGTCTTTGTCTAAACGTGCCAGTACTTAAAGTGGTTTATTTTGCTTTAGTACACACTCACATTTCCTATGGTACAATACTGTGGGGACATCAAAGCAAGGCAGCTAATGTCTTCAAACTACAAAAGAAGGCAATAAGACTGATATGTAGCTTGGCACCCAGAGCACACTGTAGGCCAAGCTTTAAAAAATTACAGATTATGACCCTGCCATCAATATTTATATTACAGTGTGTAATGCATATTAAGGAAAACTATCCGAGTTATCAACAGTGTGACATGCGACATAATTATAACACAAGAAAGAAGCAGGACCTAGTTTCTTTCTGATGTAACTATAAAAAAACACAAAAGTGCTTCTTATACAAGTCCATAAAATTTTTTAATGCCATACCCCAACATATCAGGGTTCTTCCAATTCAACAATTCAAAAAAAAGTAAAAGAATTTCTTCTTGAGCTCAGCATTTATGAAACTAATGAATTTTTAAGGGAGGCAAAGAATATGGTATGACTACACTTTGTGACCAGTTTTATATATATATATATATATATATATATATATATATATATATATATATATATATATATATATAAGTAAGTCCCCCCATGAACCATGGACCTTGCCGTTGGTGGGGAGGCTTGCGTGCCTCAGCGATACAGATAGCCGTACTGTAGGTGCAACCACAACGGAGGGGTATCTGTTGAGAGGCCAGACAAACGTGTGGTTCCTGAAGAGGGGCAGCAGCCTTTTCAGTAGTTGCAAGGGCAACAGTCTGGATGATTGACTGATCTGGCCTTGTAACAATAACCAAAACGGCCTTGCTGTGCTGGTACTGCGAACGGCTGAAAGCAAGGGGGAACTACAGCCGTAATTTTTCCCGAGGGCATGCAGCTTTACTGTATGATTACATGATGATGGCGTCCTCTTGGGTAAAATATTCCAGAGGTAAAATAGTCCCCCATTCGGATCTCCGGGCGGGGACTACTCAAGAGGATGTCGTTATCAGGAGAAAGAAAACTGGCGTTCTACGGATCGGAGCGTGGAATGTCAGATCCCTTAATCGGGCAGGTAGGTTAGAAAATTTAAAAAGGGAAATGGATAGGTTGAAGTTAGATATAGTGGGAATTAGTGAAGTTCGGTGGCAGGAGGAACAAGACTTCTGGTCAGGTGACTACAGGGTTATAAACACAAAATCAAATAGGGGTAATGCAGGAGTAGGTTTAATAATGAATAGGAAAATAGGAATGCGGGTAAGCTACTACAAACAGCATAGTGAACGCATTATTGTGGCCAAGATAGATATGAAGCCCACACCTACTACAGTAGTACAAGTTTATATGCCAACTAGCTCTGCAGATGACGAAGAAATTGAAGAAATGTATGATGAAATAAAAGAAATTATTCAGATTGTGAAGGGAGACGAAAATTTAATAGTCATGGGTGACTGGAATTCGAGTGTGGGAAAAGGGAGAGAAGGAAACATAGTAGGTGAATATGGATTGGGGGACAGAAATGAAAGAGGAAGCCACCTGGTAGAATTTTGCACAGAGCACAACATAATCATAACTAACACTTGGTTTAAGAATCATGAAAGAAGGTTGTATACATGGAAGAACCCTGGAGATACTAAAAGGTATCAGATAGATTATATAATGGTAAGACAGAGATTTAGGAACCAGGTTTTAAATTGTAGGACATTTCCAGGGGCAGAAGTGGACTCTGACCACAATCTATTGGTTATGACCTGTAGATTAAAACTGAAGAAACTGCAAAAAGGTGGGAATTTAAGGAGATGGGACCTGGATAAACTAAAAGAACCGGAGGTTGTACAGAGATTCAGGGAGAGCATAAGGGAGCAATTGACAGGAATGGGGGAAAGAAATACAGTAGAAGAAGAATGGGTAGCTTCGAGGGATGAAGTAGTGAAGGCAGCAGAGGATCAAGTAGGTAAAAAGACGAGGGCTAATAGAAATCCTTGGGTAACAGGAGAAATATTGAAATTAATGGATGAAAGGAGAAAATATAAAAATGCAGTAAGTGAAACAGGCAAAAAGGAATACAAACGTCTCAAAAATGAGATCGACAGGAAGTGCAAAATGGCTAAGCAGGGATAGCTAGAGGACAAATGTAAGGATGTAGAGGCCTATCTCACTAGGGGTAAGATAGATACCGCCTACAGGAAAATTAAAGAGACCTTTGGAGATAAGAGAACGACTTGTATGAATATCAAGAGCTCAGATGGAAACCCAGTTCTAAGCAAAGAAGGGAAAGCAGAAAGGTGGAAGGAGTATATAGAGGGTCTGTACAAGGGCGATGTACTTGAGGACAATATTATGGAAATGGAAGAGGATGTAGATGAAGATGAAATGGGAGATACGATACTGCGTGAAGAGTTTGACAGAGCACTGAAAGACCTGAGTCGAAACAAGGCCCCCGGAGTAGACAATATTCCATTGGAACTACTGACGGCCGTGGGAGAGCCAGTCCTGACAAAACTCTACCATCTGGTGAGCAAGATGTATGAAACAGGCAAAATACCCTCAGACTTCAAGAAGAATATAATAATTCCAATCCCAAAGAAAGCAGGTGTTGACAGATGTGAAAATTACCGAACTATCAGCTTAATAAGTCACAGCTGCAAAATACTAACACGAATTCTTTACAGACGAATGGAAAAACTAGTAGAAGCCAACCTCGGGGAAGATCAGTTTGGATTCCGTAGAAACACTGGAACACGTGAGGCAATACTGACCTTACGACTTATCTTAGAAGAAAGATTAAGGAAAGGCAAACCTACGTTTCTGGCATTTGTAGACTTAGAGAAAGCTTTTGACAATGTTGACTGGAATACTCTCTTTCAAATTCTGAAGGTGGCAGGGGTAAAATACAGGGAGCGAAAGGCTATTTACAATTTGTACAGAAACCAGATGGCAGTTATAAGAGTCGAGGGACATGAAAGGGAAGCAGTGGTTGGGAAGGGAGTAAGACAGGGTTGTAGCCTGTCCCCGATGTTGTTCAATCTGTATATTGAGCAAGCAGTAAAGGAAACAAAAGAAAAATTCGGAGTAGGTATTAAAATCCATGGAGAAGAAATAAAAACTTTGAAGTTTGCTGATGACATTGTAATTCTGTCAGAGACAGCAAAGGAGTTGGAAGAGCAGTTGAATGGAATGGATAGTGTCTTGAAAGGAGGATATAAGATGAACATCAACAAAAGCAAAACAAGGATAATGGAATGTAGTCTAATTAAGTCGGGTGATGCTGAGGGAATTAGATTAGGAAATGAGGCACTTAAAGTAGTAAAGGAGTTTTACTATTTGGGGAGCAAAATAACTGATGATGGTCGAAGTAGAGAGGATATAAAATGTAGGCTGGCAATGGCAAGGAAAGCGTTTCTGAAGAAGAGAAATTTGTTAACATCCAGTATTGATTTAAGTGTCAGGAAGTCATTTCTGAAAGTATTCATATGGAGTGTAGCCATGTATGGAAGTGAAACATGGACGATAAATAGTTTGGACAAGAAGAGAATAGAAGCTTTCGAAATGTGGTGCTACAGAAGAATGCTGAAGATTAGATGGGTAGATCACATAACTAATGAGGAAGTATTGAATAGGATTGGGGAGAAGAGAAGTTTGTGGCACAACCTGACTAGAAGAAGGGATCGGTTGGTAGGACATGTTCTGAGGCATCAAGGGATCACCAATTTAGTATTGGAGGGCAGCGTGGAGGGTAAAAATCGTAGGGGAGACCAAGAGATGAATACACTAAGCAGATTCAGAAGGATGTAGGTTGCAGTAGGTACTGGGAGATGAAAAAGCTTGCACAGGATAGAGTAGCATGGAGAGCTGCATCAAACCAGTCTCAGGACTGAAGACCACAACAACAACAACATATATGAGTAAGTCTGTAATCGGCTAAATTTACTATGTAATATCAATTTGTATCAGAAGTTTCTCTGTTTTGTATTTGTGTGAAGGTACCATAATTATTTGTGTTATATTTATATTGTGTAATATTTTCTTGTTTTTGTAATTATTTGTGTAACATTTATACTGTGTAATATTGACTTTTGTAATGCCTCAGATGATCTCTGAGGTCTCTACAACAATAAAAGTCAATCAATCAATCAATACTTGTGACAACAGGCGACAGTGACAAACACAGTAGACCTACAGAACGATAAATCAGCTGTTGGTCACTTTTGCATGTAGAGGTACATGTCTGTGCATCTGTGTGTTTATATTCTTTTGATATCAACGTGGTAAGCTGCAATTCTATCCAACGTCACAAGTGTTCCTTCACGATGTGTTGTAGCTTGCCACTGGATTCATGGTTTATGTCTATACTTGCGCTTATTTTAGAATCATTTTTAGAAACATATATGCCTTCTGATACTATACGAACCCTTGGAGGCAAGAAAATAACTCAAATATTTCCTAAATTACGTAGGAAATGGATGCAAAACAAACATTATGTTTACGACGCGGCTGAAGTTCACCTTACTCGCCGCTTGGAACGCTAGTGTCGCTCCATCTGTCAAACGGTAACAACATTTACAGCAGAGAGTGTGGCGACTGTTATGTTAGACTGTGGTATAAATAGCCATACGTTCTAATTACGATACTCTAGTCTCTAGTCTGTTCTACTTCGGAAGTTATTTAGGACATACAGCTTTAGAGAACAACAATTTGGGCTTTATTAAACAAGGATCAAGAATAGATCGTGACGAGATTGTTTCTGAGGATTGTCAGTTCAAGACTTTAATTTTGATATTTATCAGATTAGATAAACGGGAAGGTGAATAGTAATCTCTTTGGCTTTAATGTCAGTTCGTGTGAATATTTAAACACTTTAGTGAATTGAGAATTTTAACCGGATTCGGACTTTGAAATGTGATAGTGGGAAAATTTAACTTCACGCGACTAGTGATCATAGTTAATGACAGTTTGCGGATATTAAATAGAAAGAACTTATTTACCGGAAGTGACAGATTATTATCTAACATCTCTGATGCTAGCGGAAACAGGCGTCTAAAGCTAGCGAAATGAGGGATGCTCAACTACCGGACCTACCAATAGATGGCTCTACCAGCTGATTACTGTCGTCTGTATTGCCCGCCTTATTTGAATTTGCCAAGAAGTTTCTCTCGGTCTGTACGGTGTATAAGGAATTAAGGATTATCGAAATGGTGATTTCTTGTTCCGCTTTCAAGTGTACGAGGCGATGGAGTAAGGAAAATGACTTACCATTTCACAGGTAATAGGACTACCGATACAATACGACAGCAATACAGACTTAGTGCGTTTGCTAATTCGATGTTTTTGAACAGGTTTCCTCTAAAGCACCCAGAGCTGCTAAAGAAGTGGATTACTTCCGTGAAGCGGAAAGATTTTAAACCTACGTCTTGCAGTTTTCTTTGCGGAAACCTTTTCCGGCAAGATGATTACGTAGTGAGCCCTGGAACGTGGAAGAAACGTCTCAGACACGAAGCAGTGCCATCAATTTTTGACTTTCCGACACATTTGATGCCACCAAATAAACAGCCACGACGACATGTTAGGATTTTGAGTGACGACGATGCTTCTCCATTTGAGGTAGCTAATTAATTTCCTTGCTATGTGTGTGGTTTTGACTTTTGTAAATTTATTTCGTACGGACACAAATGGGCTACATAGGTTTAAGCAATGTTGTAATACAGTTCCATATTTTTGTTTTTAGCGTTCTGTCCTGGAATCCGAGCTTGATTTGCCTTCTGCAGAAGCTACTGATTGCGTGGAGAATGTTGTCAATGAGAATTCTTCCGTGGAAAGCATGTCCCATTTATCCAATGCAGAAGCTGCGAATTGTGTCGAAATCGTTAGTATAAGGATGTTTTCACACCCCCAAAGTTTTCTTATAATATTTTTTCATCAAGCCTTGAGTTATTTCAATCCTATATATAGAAATTATTTCTTTATTTCAGAGCCAGTTGGTTCTCAAGTAATTGATTGTGGTATACAGTCGAAAGTAGAAATGGAAGACAAGGCGACCAAAACTTGCAATTTTTTCTCAGACACTGTGCACGAATTAAAACGTAAACTGAAGTGTGTCCGTGAAAAACTTCGAAGAAGAGAGAAGAAAGTGTTTTCCATGGATGACATCATAAGTTCATTGAAGGAGAAGGGGCATCTTCCTGAGAAGTTACATAACTTCCCCAATCATCAGAAAGGAACACAAGTGGAATTAGTGTGCAATTTAGTGGACAACTCTCTCTCGTCAAAGGGTAATAGATACACAACAAATGTGAAAATGTTTGCGAGGACTGTGTACTTTTATTCACCAGCAGCATATGAATACCTGCAAAAATTAATGCCTCTGATCCATAAATCATTGAATTCCAAATGGGTGGCAAGTGTCGACTGTGAAACTGGCTTCTTAAAAGATGTTTTTAAGTACGTTGATTCGAACCCAATCGTAAGGGACCAGTTCAGCGATTCATGTCTAATTGTAGACAGTGTGGCACTTACGAAGCAAGTAGTTTGGGACAAGGAACTAAGCAATACACAGGTTTTTTAGAGTTTGGTGGGGAAGTGCCTCAGTCAAAAGAAGTAATAGAGGCATCTGAGGCTCTGGTTTTCATGCTTGTCTCTATTAAAGGCAAATTTATATGCCCGATTGCATATTTCTTTATCAACGGTGTACAGGCAAATAATCAGGCCACACTGATGAAATCCGCTTTAGAGAGGCTGCATAGTTCTGGCATTAGGGTTTGGTGTGATGGCTGCAAGGTAAATATAAGCACTTTACGTACACTTGGCTGTACTTTAAATTTTTCCAAGGGTGATTTTAAGAGCTACAATGTTTATTGTATGTTGGACTTGTCATATGATGAAGTTTGCCAGAAATGCTCTAGCAGAAGTATCTGCTATTGAGTCTCCAACTGGCATTATTAGATGGCATTTCATTGAGCAATTGAACAAGGTACAACAAGAAGGTATGACATTTGCCAACAAACTATCAGGACAACATATAAGTTATGTAAATAGAAAAATGAATGTTTCATTAGCTCCACAGACTTTGAGTTCTAGTGTGGCAGATAGTATAGAGTTTTTGAGGAGGGTTGGTGATCCAAATATTAAAGGAAGTGAAGCAACAGTAGAATTTTTGTATAATATTGATAGGATTTTTGATATTCTGAACTCCAGAAATCTATTAGGTAAAGGGTATAAGAGCCCCCTGAGACTTGACAACAAATCTTATTGTCTTGGTATTTAAAAAAAAAATTAAATTTAAAAAAAATGGTTCAAATGGCTCTGAGCACTATGGAACTTAGCATCTGTGATAATCAGTCCCCTAGAACTTAGAACTACTTAAACCTAACTAACCTAAGGACATCACACAACACCCAGTCAACACGTTGGTATTTTCAGACACACTGAAAATTATATCAAAAGCTTAAAAATCATTGGTGTTAGATTGCTGCTCCATGCAAGAAATACTTTTGCTTTTGGGATAATTTTCAATACGCAATCAGTAAGGCACATAGCTCTGACAAGTATGCTTCGTTTTGAATCTCCTTTGAAGCATTTGCTAACATATAAACTGTCACAAGACCACATAGAGCTTTTTTTTCCCCTGCATTCGGTCCAGATGTGGTTGGAACAACAATCCAAATGCATACCAGTTCAAATGTGCCATGAGAAAGTTGCTCTTGGGTAACAGTGTCACTGCAATGAATGGGAATTGCTCAAATTTTAATGTGTGTTGTTTGCCACCTGTTCATGATTTTCATGCAAGAAAGCATGTAGTAGAAAGTGATGAAACTGCTGCAGAAAATGAAGTAGAGGAGTGGTGTGCACTTCTTGATGATAAGATTACGTTCTCATTTCACAAGTAAAACATACTCTATTATATTGCAGGGTATGCGTCATTGCGCCTTTCAAGGCAGATCACATGCAAAGACTGTCTTCACATACTGAAGCCACCAGTAGTTAAATCTGCATTAGAATGTGATTCTCTCTATGCTTTTCCCAATATGGCCAATAAAAATGCATTTGTAAATTTTGTTAACTGGGGAAAACTGGTTAAAACAAGTGACTGCGTGTACTCTGTTGTAGAATACTCAGAAACTGTTTTAGATGTTTGTGACTGCTGGGGATATGTGACAGAAATATATACAGGCCAAGATTTTGCATTGTGTTAAAAATAAATTTGTAGATTACCCATTTCCTGCTCTTGGTCATGATTACCATTATGAAATTAGGATTGAGGACTTACATCAGACTCAACTTGTTTGTAAGATTGCATCCCTATACTCCTGCATGCGCTTAAAAACATGTGGAAAGAAAGCCTGCTGAGAAAATTTTAAACAACAAATCAAGTATAAGACAGAAGTTAAATAAACTCATATTGTTTAATCATGTATAGTGCTCAAATTGGATAAATTATGTAATGGGACATTCCATGCAGATGGGTGTGACGTTTTGACAGATTTTTTAAAACTATTTTGTCCATAGATTTGTTGTTGTGTAATGATGAACTTCAAAAGATGAATCACATTGAAGTAAAATTAAGTCTTTACATCCTGTGTAGATATTGTAACAAAATTATAATTGTTTATTATATAAGCTTATTTTAAGATATTTGGTGTTACAAAATATGCAATTGCATTAAAAACGGGTGATTTGTGTGAAATTAATGAAAAAAAATGTTCCGAGACTTATTTGACAGATGGCTTTCAGTGTGAGAAAATATGTCCCTCAATAACTATGTTAATTTGAATTTTTCACTTTAAGAAAACAGTTTAATCACAGGATGGGTGTGATCTAATGAAGTATGCAGTGGCCCTATGTTTCAAACAGTAATGTTTGTGGATACTCTGCAACATAAGAGCAATAAAATTGTTACACTGTTAATTCTTGTTTTAATACTTCCTATAATGAACACAATGTTCCAGTTGATCATAAGCATTCTTATTACTTTATAACCATTCTAGAATAAGAGGACCTGAGTCAGGTAAAACCTAATTTTCTGAATTTTGTGTTGAGGGGGGGGGGGGGGGGGGGGAGAAGAGAATGCAAATAATCATATAGAATTATCTTTCTAGCACTACAAAGTGCAGAATACAGTGATTACAGGTACACGTGGAAATCTAGGAAATTTCAGTAATGTTACATGCCTAATTTTCATTAACATTTACCTTAATTATACGGTTACACTTTTTGCTGATTTGAACTGTGTACTACATGTTAAAAAGATTTTGTTTGGTCATAGTAATAAAAGCATTTCATTTTGTTAGTTCATATGTCCCATACGGAACTGAAATTATCGAGTTATGATGACAAAGGAAGGAAATAACATTAAGGAATCTTACTTCACAGAAATTATGTAACAATGGTTACACTTTGTGCTAGTTAACTTTAACCGTTTAGTTTTCCATTAAGAGTGAAAGCAGTTGCACGAGTCACGTAAAGAACAAAGTTTCCCATAGGAAACTAAAGTATTTTACATTTGAGTTATTGCAGACCCAAAGTATTGTGATCTTCATATTTCTATTTAAAAAAGTTTGTAACTCAAATTCACAGACATTTTGGAATCTGTACATACATGTGTGTAGCAAGGTACTTTTCGTGTGCCATGTGGAACCTTTAATTTTCTGGTTTAAATATAATTTATTTCATGAATTACCTTTAATACCAGCACTGTCTGAATGCATTATTTACCAGTTAGAAGAAGAAATATTAGTGTACAGAATAACAAACCTCATGAAAAATGCGAGAGATTGTTCTGTACAGAACTTGGAATGGCTCTTTATCAATAGCAGGTAAAAAAGAAGGTTTCTATTAAATGTTCAAAGAAACCAGTCAGTACCTCTTAATTCGCCATAGAGGTGATACAGTAATAAAACAATTTACTTTTTTCAGAATTTCTGCTAAGTTTTAAAAGTATGAAGACATATTCAATTAGTATTTGCTTTACCAATAACCTGTAGTACAAGCACACGTATAAGCAGATAATTATGGGAGTCAAGAGTTATGTTCAAATTAAAGATGCTGACTGTTATTACTTGCTCACAAAGCATTGTAGTTGCTGTACAGTTTATGCTGTATGTGTTGTACCCAATGTGATTCCTGGAGGACATAATATTCTGTTATCCCATGGGAGTGCATTGGTACCACACCTATTGAAAGTACGTTTTGTTGTGGAATAGTTGTATCAGACGTCTGTACCAGAAAACACATCTCCACTGTGACACCCTTATGTTCTTGGTATGCTATTAGCTATTATTACAGGAATACTCTTCACATGGAGGAGGAAGCATAGTGAGATTTTCTTTTTCATCATTTCCAACATTGTACCCAACTTTCTTGCACTTTTATGTTATCACATTTTTTCCCTTGATAATCGAAAAGAGAGAGGGGGAAAAAAATAATAAATTTAAGCGAGCTTTCATAACTGAAAACTCTACTTGCGTCATTTGTTATTTTCAAAATGTTACTCTCTTTCCAAATACTGTCCTATATCTTCAGACCAATTTTGAATTTCTCAGGTTATTACATATTATTTACTGTACATTGTCCACCAATACTTCTGTTATTACCAGATAGTTTGTAATGTGGCACTACCATTGTGCCACTGGTATTGGCTAGTGTACTTTTGCAGATAAGAAAATCGACTGGACTACATTGTCCTGTCAGTATAGGACAAATTCAGACAATATGGAACTTTTTACACTAAATTTGCAATATAATGTCACCCTTGTCTCACACAGATTGTAGCAGCCATTGGGGTGCCTGTCTGGCCAGCTTCTGCAGCTTTCACTTTCAGATTTGTTTTTTGCTTGGGCCGTATACTGACAACCAGTCATTCCAGTGATTGACACCATGTCAAAGACTGGAACCAAGATTCACAGAAATAGAATTCTATGGTTGTAATTCAAAGTGTAATTAATTTTGCTCACTGACATGTTTTGAATTCAATTTTAAAATTGTTCGGGTGTCAGACTGGAAAATTAGTTTTAAGACACCCCAACCTTAAAATTAACAGCTGTGATCGAGGTTATTTTCAACAAGTTCCTTCACTTCCTACATCATCATGGATCAGTCCAATATAATATTATTACTAGACTTAACTTCCAAATGATACAAGTCAAGCATTTAAGAGGAGCCTTAACGTTGGGCTTTGTGTTTATCTCATTTAAATGTATTTCTTGTCTCGTATCAAAGACTGTAGCACTGTTAAAAACTGGTGCTTCTACCATATCACTCAGTTTAAATACACTGCGTCATGTACAGGCGTTAATAAAATCATGGCATTTAAATTACTGATCAAAGAGAGTGCCAAATTCGTAAGTGCATGTTGCAATTACAGTGTCAGCATATATGCAGATCGGTAATGCATCACTTCAAAAAATAACGATTTTTTTCTGTTTATACGTAAGTAATACTTTAATAGTTCAGTTGTAATTTCTGTTGTCAGTAAAGATACCCCTAAGCACACGATGTCAACTTTTTTTCAAGAGACGTCTTCACTGTTGTCCACACTTGATTTTCCGAATTATACCAGTAGTTAAAAGCTTCGGCAAGTAAGGTAATTTGTTGACCTCCATTGAATCTTAAATAGTGTTTTAAAAGGGGCAAATAAGTAAAGCACTCATAAAATAGTAAACAATTTATAGGTCAGCTTGTCAAACTTTCAAAACACACTCGAATTTAGGAATTTCATAGCAGAACTGTCACTGTTTTTTCTGGATAGATTAGAAACACTTCATTATGTTGATGTGTAGATATCTAGAACATCCAATATAAAATACTTATAAGGGCGCAGAACGAAAAACATTTTCATCCGTGTTTTGACACTTCGTTTTTTTGCCAAATTCAGAATGGCGGACACTCAATGATATAATCTCTTGGCGGCACGCGCTAGAGCCATCTATCGGTAGGTCCGGTAGTTGAGCATCCCTCATTTCGCTAGCTTTAGACGCCTGTCTAGCGGAAATCCTACTTAGATCTAATTAAAGAACTTCTTTGAATGAGATCGTCTGAGTGAATCTGTTTATTAAAAATTCTTGTCAATAAACTGGCGTTGTTAATTTGAAACGCAATACAAGTCCTGAACATTAATTTAACTTAGATTAATAAACGTTAAGGTTACGTGATCTATGCCAAGAACAAACCTAAAACAACTGAACGAAAGATTGAAGTATCGTCGTCTGTAAACATTGGTAGTAAAGCTACTAAAGATTTTTCCTCTCAGAGTTGGGAAGACTATACGTGTAGTGAACCACGTTTAACGTTGGGTTTTAAAAGTAATCAAATTGATACTTCGCCGGGACAATATCAAACAAAAGTAAAACCCTTCAATGACGGTCAATGTATAAAAAATAAAGTCAAACTTTCACTTTATTAGACGAAAAAGCGAAAACAGAAAAAGTGCTGCTACACATGCCAGCTCACATTAAATTATAAGTAACATTGTGATATCTTGCAGCTGGAAACACATCCATTACTGCAATACATGTATCACATTCTGAAAAGAACTGTTTCTAAATTTTTATGTGAAATACTTGGATGCTGTCTACAATATACTGAAGGTGAATAGGAAAGCAAGGTTTTGCCTCAGCGAGTCTGCTTTGTTTCTATCATTAGAGTTAGGTACCAAATCATGAGTTATAATCCATCCCCACAACTTTAATTCCTCCAGCGCCTCATCTTGTACCTCCCAAGCTTCACATAAGTTCTCCTGCATAACCTGTGGGAGTGGCACTCCTGGTGGAAAGCGTATTGTGGGGGCATGGCTTATCCACAGCTTGGAGGATGGTTCCAGAATGAAATTTCATTCAGCAACAAAGTGTGCTCTGACATTAAACTTCCTGACAGGTTAAAACTGTGGACCAAACGGAGGCCAGAACCCAGGACTTCTGTATTTCACAGGCAAGTAAGTCCAGCAGATAGTTTTAATCTGACAGAAGTTTGACATCAATGCTCAATCTACTGTAGAATGAAAATTCAAAACAACCCCCCTCCCCTCCCAGGCTGTGGTTAAGCCATGTCTCCATGCCAAGCAATATCCTTTCTTCCATGAATGCTAGTTCTGCAAGTTATGAATAAGGACTTTTGTGTAGTTTGAAAGGGAGGAGATAGTATACTTGTGGAATTAAAGCTGTGAGGATGGGTCATGAGTTGTGCTTGTATAGCTCAGTTGTTAGAGCACTTACTCATAAAAGGTACAGGACCCAGGTTTGAGTCCAAATCCAGCACACACTTTTAATATGCCAGTAAATTTTATACCAGCACACACTCTGCTGCAGATGATGATGATAATGATGATTATGTTTGGTTTGTGGGGCGCTCAACCACATGGTTATCAGTGCCCATACGAATTCCCAACCTTGGGTCAGTCCAATCTCACCACTTTCATGAATGACGATGAAATAATGAGGACAACACAAACACCCAGTCATCTCGAGGCAGGTGAAAATGCCTGACCCCACCAAGAATTGAACCCAGGACCCCGTGCTTGGGAAGCGAGAATGCAACCACAAGACCATGAGCTGTGGACTCTTCTGCAGAGTCATAACTCACTCTGGAAAAAATCTGCAGGCTGTGGCTAAGTCACATTTCTTGCAGGAGTGCTAGTTCCTCACTCTCCTGTGAAAGGCAAGTGTCCCACATGCAAATTCCTGTCTGATACACAGTTTTAACCTGCCAGCAAGTTATCAAGTCTGTGCACACTTCACTGCTGAGTGAAATTTCGTTATGGATCCTATATTACTTTATTACAAATAAGTGATTATAAGGAATTGCTGAATGCTAGAATGAGATTCCTATTGCACTTTTCAGGAACATTTTGCCACTTTGCAAAGTATTTTTTGTATTTAGTTTAAAACAAGGTTCATTAGTTTCTCCTGAAGCTAACTTTTCACATACATAAACAAATGATTCAAGACATGTACTGTCCAATGAACAAGAGCCTAATGAGTGCAGATCCATCTAGTGGCTGTTGTTGAAGAACATATGCAGTGGTGGTGCAACTACATGCATGAAAATTAACTGCCTTTCAACTTTCATAACTTATGTATAAGTTGGCATAACAGTGTGTTTCCATATGTAAGTTCATGTATAGGAGTGCTGATGAGGACATGCATGTGTAAGCTATTCATGCTTGTGGAAACCAGCCTTTGCAGGAGGTACTGTGGCTCTGCGCCTTTCAAAGATGTACTTTGACTAAAAATTTTGGAGATGCCTTATTACATTTCATTGTTTTTAGTTGAATCTCTTATTTGACAGGCTTATATTAAAATGCAAGTCCTATGAATATGTGCTTTTTCAAAACACCAGCTCATTGTGGATCTTCCAGAAATGTGTCAGGCCTGAAACAACTTGTTGTAATTAAATGTCAGGTAATGAGAAATTAGAGGTTAATGCCTTCGGAAGACCTATAACAAATTATACAGTTCCAAATTGCCAAAGTTCACTGTGATGCAGTGGATACAGGTGTGGAGTTATGAAGTCTAAAGCTCCTGATCTGCAGCTTGCTGTCTGCAAATATTTTTTTATTCACCTTCAGATTTCTAAGAGATTCTGATGCTTTCTTATTAATTAAATAAAAGTCTGTAATGTATAATTCAATATTGTGTACATATAAAAGTGCTTTCTCTCATGAATGAACTGCCACTGTCAGTAATTTACAAATTAAGCATGAAACATGCAAATGCAAGTAACTATTCAAAATCCACTGACCAACTGGCAAACCAAGCTATTACTCAGAATTAAAAGCATGGAAAAAATGGACACATCTGAAAAGGGATTAAAAAGTAACTTAGTCTCCGTCATGTATAAAGTATAACAGAAAAATCATAAGGTAGTTATTTTAGGAGAATTCTTTTCCAAACAAGAAAGTCTTTAATTTCATTTGACAAAAAAATTTAATTGGATAGATACAAAATCTACTCACCAAGCGATGGCAGAACACACACATAAAAGAGATTATAATTAGGCAAGTTTTCAGAGCCAGTGGCTCCTTCTTCAGGAAGAAGGGTTGAAGGAAAAGAAAGTGGGATGAAGGAAAAGGACTGCAGGGGTCTAGGAAAAGGGGCAGATTTTGGGGAAGTCCCCCCTGAACCACGGGTCAGGTGAGTCTTACTGCATGGGATGAGAAGGAAAGACTGATTGTTGGGGACTGCATCAGATGAGATTTGGAAACCTGAGAGCTTAAAGGTGGAAGACAGGGTAATATGCAAGAAAGAGATTACTGCTTAAACATAATGCCTGAGTTAATAAGAGTGAAAAGCTAAGTGCATTGTACTAAGATGGTTCAGATGGCTCTGAGCACTGTGGGACTTAACGTCCGAGGTCATCAGCCCCCTAGAACTTAGAACTACTTAAACCTAACTAACCTAAGGACATCACACACATCCATGCTCGAGGCAGGATTCGAACCTGTGACCGTAGCAGTCGCACGGTTCCAGACTGTAGCGCCTAGAACCGCTCGGCCACTCCGGCCTGCGCATTGTACTAACAGAGGTGGGAGGGGTGTAGTGAAAAATAGACAGGTAAGACAATGAAAAATGTAGAAAATTAAAATGGAGTGAAGGAAAGAGTAGTTACTGTGAAGAAATGCTGAAATGGAGGAAATTAACATAAATTAAGGGCAGATGCCTGGCAAGAATCAAGGACATGTTGTAGTGTTAGTTCCCACTTGTGGAGTACTGAAACTGGTGTCTGAGGGAAGAATCCATATGGCACATGTGGTGAAACAGGCACCGAGGTCACAATTGCCATGATTTGCAACAAGTTAGTGTGTGGTGCCAATAAACACCTCCTGCCTACGCCCATTCATCCTAATTGATAAATTGGTGGTAGACATGCTGATGTAAAAAGCCAAACAGTGTTTACATAACAGCTGGTATATGACATGTGTCTTTTCACAGGTGGCTTTCCCATTGATAGTACATGTTTTGCCAGTCACAGGGCTGCTATAGGTGGTGGTAGGAGGGTGCGTAGGGCAAGTCTTGCAGTGGGGATGGTCACGGGGAGATGGGTGCAGATGGAGCATAGGGTTTATTGGATGGATCAGCAGTACTAGGATTGGATGTCAAACATTTCCTCCCATACAGCCTTGGTATTTGATGCTAACATATTTGTTTGGAAGCAGACTTTTTACAGCAATACACCACCATTCTCACCTCAGTCTTCACAGCATGTAATTACCCCCACAAGCCCAGTTCAAAAGCAGATTTTCCAGACCATCACATCCAATCCTAGTACTGCCGATCCCTCCAAGAAAGAATCATTGGAGCACACCACTGGTGACTCAGCATTATCCTGGTCTGGAATGTATTATATTTCGACAGGGCCATGACTTCCTAAAATCATACTCTGAAATTAGATCCATTCTTTGTGAGATTTTGCCCACCACACCTAGAATAGCTTTTCATTGCCCTCCCAGTCTCCACAATATCCTTGTCAGACCCTATGCTCTTTCTGCACCCATCTCCCTACCCTATGGCTCCTACACCTGAGACCGTCCCCACTACAAGACTTGCCCTATGCACCCTCCTGCCACTGCCTATAAATGCCCTGTAACTGGCAAAACATGTAGTATCAGAAGGAGAGCCACCCGAGAAATGACACATGTTATATACCAACTGTTATGTAAACACTGTTCAGCCTTTTACACCAGCATGACTGCCACCAAATTATCAATTAGGATGAATGGGCACAGGCAGAGGGTGTTTATTGGCAACACACAATAACCTGTTGCAGAGCATGCTCTACAACATGACAATTGTGACCTTGGTGACTGTTTCACCACATGTACCATCTGGATTCTCCCCCCCAGACACTGGTTAATCAGAACTCCGCAATTGTAAACTAGCGCTACAACATGTCCTTGGTTCTTGCCACTCATCTGGCCTTAATTTACTTTAATTTCTTCAACTTCAGCATTTCTTCACAGTTACTACTCTTTTCTTCACTCTGTTTCAGTTTTCTCCATCTTTCATTATCTTACCTGTCTATTTTTCACCGCCCTCTCCCAACTCTGTTATGTATGATGCACTTAGCTTTTCACTCTTATTAACACATGCATGATGTTTAAGCAATAATCTCTGTCTTGCGTATTACCCTGTCTTCCACCTTTAAGCTTTCAAATTTTGCCCAGTGTAGTGTCCAACAATTAGTCTTTCCTTCTCATCCCATGTGGTAAGTCTTCCCTAACATGCTTTCCCGAAATCTACACCCTTTTTCTAGATCTCACCAGTCCTTTAACTTCACCCTCCTTCCTTCCCCTTCAACCATTCTGCCTGAAGGAACCACTGGCTCTGAAAGCTTGCCTAATTATAACCTTCCGTTATGTGTGTGTTCTGCTGCCAGTTGTTGAGTAAATGCTGTATCCATCCAATTAAATTATTTTTCAAAAATTCGTTGTTTCTATTTCATTTGATTTGATTTGATATTTATTTGGTCTTGTTGACTACATATTGTACAAGTAATGTACTATTAATATACGGCAGCAGTCCCTCACCATCACCCCAGTCAACTGCAATATGTGTGCTCATGGCAGGTTACTCTTCCATCAGTGGAACTGTTGCCCTTTCTGGCATATGATGAATCAGCTGCAGATTGGTGCTCCTAAGAGACACGGTTACACCAACATTTGCAGGTTTTTCATGTGGGCGATGCAAACCTGTGTAGGGCTTTCATTATTTCCTGGTTTTCATTGCCCATGTAACAGTTTCTGTACCAACCAACTTGTGCCTTTGCAAGAAATGGCCAGCTTACCATTTGTCAAAATGTGCAAGCTTCTCTCAACCTATTATTCTGACAAAACGCATGTCACTGTGACACATATAGAATTTTATCATTGTCAGAAATGCAAAAACCAATCTTACGGAGACTGGGCTGCAGAATTAATGCATCAAGCCATCTTTGTAAATTTGTCATCAGCATCCGCCATGGATCTTTTGCTGATCACATGCTGCATGATATTATTTATCTGGCCCCATATAGGGAAGTCTGCAAAAGGCAAAGTCCTGAATTTGAATCAAGATCTAGCACACAGTTTTAATCTGCCAGGTACCCTCGTATGAGCACATGTTCCATTGCAGAGTCCAAACTCATTCTGGAAACAACCTCCCAGGTAGTAGCTAAGCCTTGTTTCTGCAATGTCCTTTCTCCCAGGAGCAGTAGTCCTGCAACCTATGCATGAGAGCTTCTGTGCTGTTCGGAAGGTAGGAGATGAGTTATTGGCAGAATTAAAGCTGTGAGAATGGGTCATGAGTCATGATTAAGTAGCTCAATCTGTGGGGCATTTGCCTTTGAAATACCAAGGTTCTGGGTTCAGTACTGGTCCACCACACACTTTTAATACACCAAAGTTTCACATCTGTGTGCATTACAATACAGAGTGAAAATCCATTTTGGATTGATCTCCCAGACCATTGATAAGCCATGTTTCCACAATATCCTTTCTCCTATGAGTAGTAGTTCCGTAAGTTATGCAGGAGATCTTTTGCAAAGTTTGGAAGGTAGGAGATGAGTTATTGGTGATATTATAACTGTGACGACAAGTTGTGACAAATGTTGGGTAGCTTACTCTATTTGTAGAGAATTGGATCACAAAAGGTACGGGTCCCAGGTTCAAATTCTGGCCTGGCACACAGTTTTAATCTGCCAGGAGGTTTCATATGAGAGCACGCTCTACTGCAGAGTCAAAAATTCATTCCGTAAACAGTCCCCCAGGCTGTGGCTAAGCCGTGTCTCTGCAGTTTCCTTTAGACCAGGAGTGGTAGTCCTCAGCAGAACTTCTGTGAAGTTTTAAGGTAGGAGATGAGGTACTGGGGGAATTACAGCTGTGAGGACAGGTAGCAAGTCATACTCAGGCGAGGTCATGGGATCGAGTCCTGTTCAAGCACACTGTTCTAATCTTCAAGTAACATTGTATTATTTGACATGATGTACTGATTCAAAAAATATTGTATCTGAGAGTGTGGAATTCCGATTCTCATCTTTCTACAAAGCAACTAATGTTGTGAAGGCATTTTTCATTTCAGTATCATGATGAAAATGTTTTGGTCTAGTCATTCAGTGTAAGTATTAATTTAAACTGTGCCTTTAAAGATTTGAAGCTATTGTTGACCCTAATTAAAATCCTTTGAGGCATGTTTAGCAAGTAAGTGTAATGTGATCATAAAAGGTTGTGGCTTTTTATTCTCAAGGGTTGGCAACACTGACTGGTGGAGAGAGATCCTCTGGCCAGAGAGAACATTGCAGGAACATGGTAGTACATAAACTCATTTCACAGAATCCAGTTGCATGAAAGATGTTGGTAAGAAATCCTGTCAAGTGCGAGATACATTCTGTGATCTGCTTCCTACTTGAAGAAGATACTATAACACATATTGAATTTGTTTGTGAATCATATCAGTTTACTGCAAAGATATTTTGAACAGAACTAGTGTGTTTAAGTAGCCTAGGGAATTTAGTGGAAGCAGAGAGATATTACTGATGAACAGAGAACGAGAAGACCATCCACTTTAGTGAAAAAATCAAGGAAACTGTTCATGCAGACTGGTGATTGGCAGTGGATGAAATTTCTTGCAACATGAACTGGAAGTTGAACATTGTCTGAGCTATATTGTGACTGGATTGTGGGTGGCTCATTACATACCTGAGACAAAAACACAGTCACCATAGTGGTGTCATACCAGTTCTGCATCTGCCAAATAATTCACAACAACAATTTCAGAAAAAAGAATAATGGCCTTAGTGTTTTGCAACCAAAAAGGCATCATTTTGGTCAAATTTCTGCCTCAGGAGGAAGCCATCAGTGCACAACTATATTGTGAGACCCATAAAACTCAAAATGAACATTCTAAACAAAAGAAGAGGAATGCACATGAGAGGAATGTGCTTGTTGCATGACAATGCCTGTCTTAATACAGCCTTAGCCAGCAAAGTGCTCTTGGTCTCTTTTGGTTGGGATGTTTGGTACAACCCTCATGTCCCCTGACTTGGCACCTTCAGATTATCATTTTTTCAGCTCTCTGAAGGTGCACTTGAGTGGAATTAAATTTTCAACCAACTAGCAGGTGCAGAAAGAGGTTTTGAACCTGGTGAAGGAGGTGGTGGGGGAATTCTTCAAAGAGGGCATAAAGAAACTTGTACCACAGTTTGCCACATGCATTAGACAGGATGGCAATAATGTGGAGAAACAGTCAACAAGTGTATAAACAATATCCTGTAATTTCTTTTTCAAATATTATTTTTCTAAAAAAATATAAAAATCTAGTTCATTCACTTTCTGAACTTGCCTTTTATGTAAGTACAACAGTCCCTGAGTAATGATTGCTCTGCATAGTAGAACAATATTTGATTACAAAATTAAGTATAATACTGGTAAAAGAACACTATTCTTATGGCACCTGTGACCTGCCAGAATACTGACTACCTAACTCTAATGATAGAAACAAAGCAGACTCGCTGAGGCAAAGCCTTGCTTTCCTATTTACCTTCAGTGTATTGTAGACAGCATCCAAGTATTTCACATAAAAATTTAGAAACAGTGCTTTTCAGAATGTGGTACATGTATTGCAGTAATGGATGTGTTTCCAGCTGAAAGATATCACACTGTTACTTTAATTTAATGTGAGCTGGCACAGCATTTCAGGTACATGTGTGGCGCCGATGAAATCGAAACCAACATCGATATGCATTCATCTTTGGAGTCTAAGCATTATCTTTGGCTGTTCTGCCATGTTCAGTTCAGTTCTTTGTGATCCTTGTTTGTGTTAAGGTTAATAAATGAACTATTGCTAAATGGGTGTGATTATTGGTGCAACCAACCCAGTTATCCTCCTCACTGGTGACCTCGAGTTGTAAAATCTTCCGTTTTTGGCGTTTTACTGTGTCTGTGACCTCCGCGTTGGTTATTTTCACAAGTATTACATCGACACAGCATTTGAACAATGACTTCAGCCCAGCGCCTAATGCCGGATTTTGTGATCGACATGCATTGGGTTGCGGGTGATGTACACCCGCCAGGACTGCAACACGATGCCCCTCACTTGATGATTTCACCGGACGTTTTTCAGCCTGCAACAATAAGTAAGGTTCCTGCCACATGTGCCCTCCCTCCTCGACTGTGCAGTTACCTCTTACGGATCTCCGTGCAGTGCAGGACCAATGCCGATTTCTGCAAATGCTTCGTCGGACAACCTACTACCGCCAATACAACGATCTGCCGTGCCGCAATCCATGCAGTACCATGCAGATACCTGCCACGTTGCTGGAATTGCTTCATTCACAGGTCTACCTCCTCAGCATCCGACCACGCCTGCACCTGCCTCGGTTCAGCATCAGCACATGCCTTCCTACTTCGATACCACGGCCTGCAACAGGAACAACAATTTGTTATCTGTGCCTGACCTCCACCTCCATCCCACTGCTACGCCTCAGTGTTTTGTGCCATGACATTCACCTTATCTGCACACTGTTTTGAGTGGAGTGACTATGAACAGTGAACATTCACACATTCCATTCCACGTTCAACATCATTTCCCACACTGCGCTTCTGGACAGCCTGCACCTCCACAGCCTCCCTGCAACACAGGTGGCCCCAGCTCTGATCATACGTCGATCTTTCCGCGGACTAACTCAAACTTTGAACTTTTTCTCACCTGTCGCCCCCGCGCCGGCTCCAGTCGAGCTTCCGCTACCATTCTCGGCACATCTCGGTGCCTCATCCGTGTCGGTCTACCGCGATGCGTCAATCCGAACACACCCGCAACGTGTCGAGCTTCCGCAACCGCAATCAACACATTACGGTGTCTCACCCACGTCGGCCTTCCGCGTCACGACAGGTCATGCTCAACCAGAACGTGTCACCTTCACGCTGCCACCCAAACAGCCATTGTTGCCACATCCCCTGGAGGCACACTCTCCTGGAATACTACAGCAACAACAGCTCGAGTCAGGCAGTGCCCCGCCAAACTCAAGTCAACCTGTTCTTCCGAACGTTCTACAACACTTACTGACGCTGCCATCGTTTAATCCCAACAGAGCAATAACCTGGTTCAGAATTGTGGACAAAGTGTTCGACCATTACAAACTTGACGAGTCAACCAGGTTTCTGTGCCTCCTCACCCACCCGCACGACCAGGAGGACTTGATTGCTGACCTGGTCGATGCCCTGGACTCATCTACCGGGTACACTCTTGCCAAAAAGACAGTTCTACGTCGTCTTGCACGCTCACCTGAGGTAGCAAAACGGAAAGTGTTCCACGTCGAGCAACTAGGCAACGACAAACCTTCCCAGCTCTGGAGATGGCTAAGTGCCCTGGTCAGCACCGATCTACTCTCTGACATGGCTCTCCTCGCCATCTGGTCAGATAAACTATCTCCTCACATCCGCTTTGCTCTGGCTCAAAGGTCTCCTGAACCTGTCGAGCAAAGAATGACAATTGCTGAAAAGCTACACGATGCATCACTGCTCTATTTCGCCAGCCACTGCCTACCTGACAAGTCTCAGGTTCAGGCTCATTGCCCTGCATCCAGATGTGGCCGGGGCCGTAGTGTACCAACCGTTCCACTCGCTCCGGGAAGCAGTAAACAAGCAACTGGCACATCACCAGCTCAGCCCATGGTCACGCCCCCTCCTGCAACCGAACCTGGTGTGACCACCATACCTCGGCCACCGCCACTGTCAATGAACCTTCTGCAGGAAATGCAACCACACTACCCGTACTGTTACTTCCACACACGGTTTGGTGAGGTGGCACGCAACTGCAGACCACCCTGCTACTTCCCAAACGCCAATTGCAGGTAGGTCTGGGTGACACCTCCTGTGCGCAACATGACAGGCACCCCCCAGTGCTCCATTATGTCCGGGAACAACCAGATAATTGCAGACGACTTTACATTAAAGGCATTTCGTCGGGATACCTTTTCCTAGTGGACACAGGCGCCAATGCTTCACTGCTGCCTACGTCCTTAGTGTCGTTGAACATCTGCCCTCATCATACTTCACTGCAAGCTGTGAATTCAACTAAACTACAATGCTCGGGTTCAACTTCCCACGTCGTCTCACTCTCCGAAAACTGCAAACTTGAGTGGATTTTTTTAGTGTGCGAAATTGACGAACCTATACTAGGCATTGACTCCTTGTGACACCACAAACTTTCACCGGACTTAGTGCAAAACACCATGTTTCATCATCTGTCCAAGACTCACTTCCCCTGTGCTCCGTCGAGCAACCACCCCGCCCCCCTCCGTGACACATCGGTCCGGGCTCATCTCATCCGTACTTACTTGTCTCTGCTCTGTCGACGACGTTACGAGAAACCACGCACTAGCGCCTTGTCGAGCTTGAACACATCGCTCGCCTATGCAAGGAAAACTTCGAGCTCTCCCTCCAGCTCCACGAAACACAGCTCCAGTTCTCGGAGGCAGCAAAGGAATTACAGACACTACAGCAAGGACAAAGCGAGGTCATTAATTGCACTGAACCTGCTTGCAATCCCAGCAATCGAGCCTCCGTGTGTTTACCTCCCGCTACCCCTCACAACTGTGTTATCAAGACTGCCATAACGTGTACTGACAGTTACGCAGGGCCACACCCTCCTAACACGGCAGCATTTTACACTCGGCTGGACACAAGTGCGCATGCGCGACGAGCGTCACATGTTCCCGAACTGTCGGCTCCTACCCCACCCCTCATGGACAGCACCTCAAACTATGCAACTTCGGCTCCTGTGCCCCATCGTGTAACTGCGACTGACAACACAAATAGTGCACTCATGCCAAGCGTTTCGCCAATGACCGTGCTGCCACAGGACGCGCTCTCAGACAATGGACTCACTAACGGCTCACAAGCGCTACCAAGCTCACCCGACCACGATGCCGCTGCTTCGGGCTCGCAGCCATCTTGTCGCGTTGACTCCTGATACACTTTGCTGCCTCAGCTCCCGTTGGATCCGCCGAGTGGCTCCGAACACCATGACCATACCTCACCTGTCCCGCCTGCCACACATTGTAAACAAACCGCCTCTCGTGCCGCCGGCAACATTTCTGTCGTCACCAATGGCACGGTTCACAAGCTTCACCTCACGCCAGGTTCCCCAATCTCCAGTAAACCATGTTGACTGTGCCTCTCTGACCTTAAAAATCAGATTTCTGAACTACTAAGCTCCAGCGTCATTGAACCCTCTCCCAGTAGCTGGTCTATGCCCATACAAATGACACCCAAGAAAGACGGGTCCTGGTGCATGTGCGGAGACTACTGACGACAAAATGCACGAACAATTATGGACACCTACCCCATACCCAACATTGCCGACTTTACCAGTTCCCTCGCAGGTGCGACCACGTTATCTGTCATTGATTGCAAATGGGCCTACCTCCAGATCCCCAAGGCACCTGAAGACATCGAGAAGACAGAAATCACCCCCCCAATCGGGTTATTTCAGTTTTGATTCATGCCCTTCGGTCTGAAAAACGCAACCCAGACCTGGCAACGCTTCATCAACGAAGTGCTATTCGACCTAAAATTCTACTTTGCATATCTTGATGACATTCTTGTATTCAGCTCCTCTGTCGAGGACAACATTCGACATGTGCAAAGTGTTATGAACACTCTCACAGCAGCAGGCACCGAGGCCAACCAGGACAAATTGCAGCTACATCAACCCACTGTCACTTTCCTTGGTTTTCGGGTCTCTGCCGGCGGTATTTCACCGCCACCTGAGAAAGTACAAAAAATGCTAAACCTACCCAGACCTTTGTCATTCAAAGAGCTCCAGCGCTTTCTGGGGACAGTTAATTATTATCCCCGACATCTACTTCAGGCTGCGGAGATTCAGGCTCCACTGACGGACGCCTTGCAGGCACCAACACTTCTGGATCTCGGCCCCTTCCATGGACCGCTGCTATTACTGACTCTTCCACTGCCCTCAAAAATCTTCTTGCCGAGGCCTGCACCATCCCACATCCTCATCCCAATGCGCAGCTTTTCATCACCACAGACGTGAGCGATACTGCCATTGGCGCTGTCCTTAGTCAGACAATCAATGGCCAAACTTCGCCTCTGCAGTTCTTCTTGCGCAAGCTCACTAATGCACAACTGAAATATTCTGCATTTGACAGGGAGTTGCTCACGGTCTACGAAGCGATTAAGCATTTTAAGACTGACGTTGAGGGACGCCTTTTCTATGTTTTAACGGACCACAAACCCCTGGCTGCGGCCATTACAAACCCGCCAGCTGAGCCGCCACCTCGCTGCTTCAGATACATGGACCTCATATCTCAGTTCATCACCGATGTCAGACACATAAAGGGTGCTGACAATATACTTGCTTATTTCCTTTCACGAGTCGACGCCGTCCATTCGCTGTTAGACCTCTCTGAACTGTCTAACCTCCAACCCACTGACGAGGAAACACAAAACCTGATTTCAGACTCTATTTCTTCACTACACTTCGTCCACACCACCTTCCCTGGCATTTCTGGTGAGATCTGGTGTGACGACAGTACAGGCATGTTATGCCCCCTCATCCCAATAACGCTCCGTCGAGCTATCTTCAACACATTGCATAATTTAGCCCACCCTGGTGTTCAGGCGTGCGCCTGCCTCGTAGCGGAGCGCTTTGTGTGGAGAAATGTCAACAAGGACTGCCAGAAATGGGCACGCTCCTGCGTCGCGTGCCAATGCTGCAAAGTACACAAGCACACTTCACCCCCCCCCCCCCCCCTCGGTGCCTTTTCGATCCCTCCTGGGCGTTTCCAACATATTCACATTGACATTGTCGGCCCTCTCCCCCCCTCTAATGGCTTTCATTATGTTCTCTCGTCTATCGACCGAACAACTCACTGGGTCGAGGCTGTCCCCCTCCCCAATATTACAGCAGAAACTGTTGCTCAAGCTTTCATCGAGTCGTGGGTATCACATTTCAGATGTCCAGCTATCATCACGACTGACCAGGAAACACAATTTGAGTTGGCCCTGTTCAACAGGATTTGTAACATTTGCAGCATCCGGCACATCCCTACCACATCATATTACCCGCAAAGTAATGGGCTAGTCGAGCACTGGCACCGCACTTTCAAGGTGGCTCTTCGATGCTACGAATCTCTACGGATGGAAGCCCTTCCCTTTGTGCTACTCGGCATTTGTGTGATCTATAAGGAAGACCTCAAAGGCACAATAGCCGAGGTCGTATATGGCCAGAACATTGCTCTCCCTGGCGAACTTGTGAGCCCTTCCACTTCTCTCCCAAGGTCTGACTTCCTTCCTTTGTGGAGCACGTCAGACACCACCTCATCAGCCTCCATATCCCTCCGCCCACCAGCCATTCCTGCCCTAAGGTTCACGTCCCGAAATCTCTGGACAATTGCGAATACATCATGCTCCAAGATGACACTGTCCATGCTCCCCTCCAATCTCCACATACCGGCCCGTACCGAGTTCTCCGGCGCTCAGCCGACACCTATGACATCTAGGTGAAAGATTCAGCTGTTACTGCCTCTCTCAACAGACTTAAGCCTGCTCATGTCGAGCATTCTTCTACCCCCCTTCAGGCCACGACCACGCCACTCACTGTCGTGGCTCACGACACTCCAATCACTCTCTCCAAGTCGGACTTACACCCTCGATAGAGTGACTTCCAGCTCCAATTGTCGAGCTCTCCTCCGACCTCACCCTCTACTCCGGTCTCACGCACTCCATCGAGTGACCACATGCTCCCCATGTTGAGCTTACCTAGGATCACACCCTCGCCGCCGGGCCCTTCACCGGTCACTTCGACCTCTCCATCGTTGCCTATCTCACCCTGTCGAGGTTTCTCACGCCCCCCTGTCTTGAACGTGCCCTTGCTCGAGGTGTTTGTGCCTGTCCCTCTGGACATAGTCCATGACATCTCAATAATACTGCGCAGTTATACACTGTTAGTCGTGTGTTTCTCTTCATCCAGTGCTCATGACACAACCTCTGCCATTCCCTGCCACTTGGCGAAATGAGTTCCTCTCCCGCCTGCTGTTGAACTGGACATGCTTGGTGTGTTCGCCACACCCACCGGAGACATCGTCGTCATCGCTCCATTCCACCCGCAAACCGCTGGCCTACCTGTCGCCACACGACCAGCACACGCAGTACGACACCCGGCTCGCTTCAATGACTTCCAGGTTCGGTGACCGAACCTTTCTTCACGACATCTACCCACACAGCTCCCCGACGACACTGTCGAGCTGACCATGGTCCGGCTTCGGCGGACCAGTCCTGCAGACACCATAGTCACCTCACCCCCCCCCCCCCCCCCCCCCCGGCCTCTCAAGAGTACTCCGTACTGCCGATGAAATCGACACCAACATCGATATGCATTCATCTTTGGACTCTAAGAATTATCTTTGGCTGTTTCGCCATGTTCACTTCAGTTCTTTGTGATCCTTGTATGTGTTAAGGTTAATAAATGAACTATTACTAAATGGGTGTGATTATTGGTGCAACCAACCCGGTAATCCTCCTCACATCTATTAGATTTTTGTATAGAGGCAGAAATGTGGCTCAAACTAAATTCAAAATTGATTTTACTCATTCGAAAAAAAATTTTGTCCTCTGAAGATGGCTCCCTTATTAGTGTATTGGGTGTTTCCAAACAATTTCTATGAGATACTCATTTCCATACTCAACACCTGTGGGTCCATTTTCTCTTCATCAACATCAATATAAAGTATTTGGCTAAAAGCTGTGAAAACAATTTAACTTCCATATGAATAAGGGAGACTCAAGTAACATCCAAAGCTTACTGATAAGTTATGGATAACACTAGCTTCTCCCTACAAACAACTGCACTTGCCACCATCTTGAAAGTCACATTTGCATGACGACAAACTTAATCCAAAGCTGGGGTTCCACAAACATCAATTACTTACACTTACATTTCCTCACCATCAATCCCTTAAGTCAACTTACATGTGGAAACAACCAACACTCACACTGTCATACCAGCATAAATGTTAGTTCCAAAAGCTAAAATGCTTTTAATTTTCTTGCATGAAGCTTCTTCCCCCATAAATGTGGCTCAAAAAGAATTAAAAATTGATTTTACTCATTCAAAAATGATTTTATAATGAAATTTCACCCTTGGAAGAAACCTCCCTTATTTGCATAATGGCTGACCCCAAATGATTCCTAAGGCATATGGCACTCATTGCCATACCCAACATTTGTGGGTCCACTTTTTCCTTTGTCAAATTCCCTATCAGCCCTTGGTCTAAAAGTTGTGCAAACCATATTATTAACTCTCCTATGAATAAATGTAGTTATTGCTATCTTGAAAGTCTTTCGCATTGCACTATTTTTTCTGTACACTGGTTAACTTTGGTTGATTGTATATTGCAAACAAATGAGATTAATTATTATTATACTGGAACTGGCTTCCTATTAAATGAACAGTTTTGTTACTGTAACTCAATAGAATGCACAACAATATCCATCTCTGCTACAACAATCGTAAAAAACATTCTGAAATTAATTCTGTTATCAAAAATAATGAAGTTACCATATGCAGTGCTTAAAGAACCTCAAAGATTGCAGTGGATTTTTCATCAACAATAATTATTAATCAGTGCCTCGGCTAACACTAGAGCATAAGACCATCATTATTAACCAGAAAATGATTTTTCTATACCTTTTACTAGTCCAGAATTTTTGCTTAGCAAGATTTCCTTTTGAAACATGAAAGTATTTTAACTTTGACACTGTTAAAGTTTACAATCTTAGCAGCCCACGTCCGCCTGTGAAACACAATATAAAATCTGCTGCTTTGTACTCCAATCTTGAACTGCTCTAAGAAATAATTTTAAATTCACTTTTTACCTGACCACTTATTGTGGTGTGATTGCCCTTATTATTAGATTTGAATCTGCCACAGTGGCGGCTCGTTCTGCCGTGTCGCAGCTCTGCACCACAAACACTATTTAAAAAGCTGAAAATGTCTTAAATAAATGGGTAAAGTACCAGGCAAGCTTTCTGATAATACCATGCAAGTTCTAATTAAATAACTATATTTAAAACTCGAATAATAACAAGTTCACACACCTTTCTTTATAATCAGCACCTAATGACATCCTACTTACAATCTTGACAAATGAAAGCTACCTATGCTTTAAACATAGCATTACACGTTTCTCCTCTCTATGTGATTCCATGAAGACGACAATGACGTTATTATTCTTACACTACTATTTATACAATGGCTGATTGTCATGAAATCTCTGAGTTTTTCTTTACTAATTCTTTTCGGTGGCGGTTTCGGAAATCGCTGACACAGATATTATTTCACAAATCCAGTACTTAATCCTTTATAAATACAAAATATAACATAATTGTCTCTATTCTATTATTATTCAGAGTGCACAGATGTAATCAGTGCCTATATATAAATAAAATTGTAATTGCACAGTTATAAAGTATGTTTTACCAGGAAACGTTATAAGTAGTCACAGTGATTGTCCATCCAACACCATCTCAGATGCATTCAGCTAGTTCAACAAATAAATCATAAAATTTTCCTATCAAAAATATGATTAAACCACACTCAAAGAGTGAAACTCAGTAACTTGTGGGAACTCTTCCTATCAGATATTATAGTTCTTAATTTAATAATGCACTTTTTCTCATCTTTGTATTTTGTTCAATTGTCTAGTTGCTTCCATGTTTGCTATCCACATTAATCCAAGTGGAACTGAAGTGTATTCATAGTAATAAACAAAAGAAGTGCATCAATGAATGTAGTACCATAAAATTTGTCAGAGTACTTCTTGAGTGATGTCCCTACAGTGCTGATCCCAGAAAATGCAACAAGGTAGACTCCAACTTCAAAGAGAGCTCTGCAGCTACATCACCAACACCAGCCACAGATAATGTACAGGAACACCTGTTATTCGCACAAGTACTTCAAAGTAACCCATTCTATAGTGCAAAGACAAACATTTTCAAGCCTCTTGCACAGCACACGGCAGAAATGAAAAATGAAAGTGTTGTGCCAAAGCAACATTTAAAAAACCATGCAGATGGTGTGCAAAGACATGACAAACATTCATGCACAGTACATATCCCAACCAGCTGGACCTCATGAGATGTGTTCAAATTTTGCTTCCACTCCACAAATGTGCCACGAGCTTAGACTGAACATGCCATCACACTGTAATCCAGACTTCAATGCCATTCCACTACGACCTGTTGCCTTCCTAAATTGCCAGCTTTCCAAACTTAGCATGCTGTACCATGGTTTCAAATTGCTGAACTCATTTTACAAAGCCATGGAATCATGGAGGACTCATCCAAATTTGTGATCTTATTAAGCAATATTGCACTTTATACTCAAATTATCAGCAATACCACACATGCCCCACTGGCTGTTAAAAAATTTGATACCACAAAATCAGCAGTACTTCAATGACTCAACAAGACTCCTAAACAACCGCTGTGTCAGCAAAACACCTTCTCAACTATGGTGACATCTGCGAGAGGCTGTCTCTCTAAGCATCATGTCGGACAATACTCTTTGGTCAGTAGTGTTTCTGAAGCTACCCCCAATAATTCAACGTGCATTTTTCTCGAAGGAACATGATCTGAAAGACAGTAATCTGTGTTCAGCTGATAGACTTTATGCTATCCCACAACAACAACACAGACCAGATAACCGGAAATATAATGTTTCCTGTGCAAATTTATCAGCTGTATGGAGATGTCACCAAACATGCAGGGGCTCTTAGCCCCATGCACTCACAAACACTGCTGACAGCACCTGAATTCTGTGCACTGACCTGCAGTCAGCTGGAGAAACCATGTCCACACTGGCTGTCAACACTTCACATGCCAATGAGATAGTGAGAAAACAATGGTGCTGGTTCCATGTCCATTTCAGCAAGAGAGCATGCAACTGCTCCCAACCATACGATTCCCTGAAACTTCAGAAGTAGCTCACAATAGCACAATAGCCACTCTTGGTCACAACAGACAAAATAACCACTTAAGGATTGGGAGCAAGACCAAACCAGTTTGACTGCGCCAGCACGACCAGATATAAGCTTTATGTGTGGGACTACACCTCTAGCAGAATCTTCCTAATAGATTCTAGCTGCACAGAGAGCCCCATACCTGTCATTTATTTAAACCAATGCACGAAATGTCAGAAGCACAACTAAATGCCACCAATGACACACACATCAAATATTTCAGAACTGTGGAACAGACAGTAGATATAGAGCTACATGAAACAAATACTTGGCAATTCATTAAAGTAGATGTGTGTGACCCTATAATGGGGGCGGACATTCTAAAAAAATTCCACCTTTCCTCCAACTTAGCAGAGGGGTTTCTTCATCAGACAATTAGTGGAGAACCCACTACCCTTCTTGATACACAATGTCTGGAGGAACATGACCTCCAGAACATGATCATGAAATACGAGGAAATTAAAAAGGAGAGAGTTTCTGTTCTCACTGGAAAGTCTGTACTAAGGGAAAAATTGCATCTGTTGGAGGCAAACCTTGGCAACAAATGAGCTCATCTTGCACAGTTACAATAGCTGCAGCAGTTACAATGGCATCATATACACCCCCAGAATCAGCAAGTTTTTCAGTAATTGCATCATCAGCAACAACAGGAGCAGCAGCACCCACTGCTGACTCCACAGAAGGAAGATTCAGAATATGCAACCTACACATCACCGAGTGCCCTGGTCAGCACAGTTTACAATACTCCCACTGTGCATGCTGCCTTCGTCAGTGACACCCCTATCACTCATGCAGAGTGCGAGCAAACCACAAAATGTAGACTGATTCATGACACTATGCGTAGAATTGATAACATGCCTGGACAGTCAGTGCTTTACAAAGCATAGTGCCTGGTGCAATATAGACTATGCGTCACTAAAAACATAACAGATGAGATGCTATGTGTTGATATAGTCAGGCCATCAGAGAGTTTATGGGCTTGACCCATCCACTTAGTGATTAAGAAAGATGATTCTTACAGACTCTGTGGTGACTATCATCTGCTGAGGACATGTGCGATACCAACCCCAGTTCCAAACAAACAATGAGGTAACAAAAGTCATGGGATAGCTCCTAATATTCTGTTGGACCTTCTCTTGCCTGGCATAGTGCAGCTGCTCAACATAACATGGACTCAACAAGTTATTGGAAGTGCTTTGCAGAAATACTGAGACATGCTGCCTCTATAGCCATACACAACTGCAGAAGTATTGCCAGTGCAGGATTTTGTGCATGAAGTGACATCTCGAATATGTCCCATAAATGTTCAATGGGATTCAAGCCAACTGATCTGGTTGGCCAAGTCAACAGGGATAGTGGATTCCAACTCAGCACCATGTGGAACACAACATTATCATGAATAAGATGAGAGCACACTGTTGGATGCAGGTCAGTGGTGGCAGATGGAATAAACAGACCGCACCAAGACGAGATGGCAGGAACTGGCACCCACAGCTTCCCCCCCACCACACGCTGCCACGCCGATTCAGCTCGCACCTGATTGGCCTGACTGGCAATGAGGATGCAGAGAAGCCCATGGTCCAGCAGCTATAAAGATCTGGACGAGACGTGAAGATGGCCTGAAGATGGCAAGTAAAAAACTTGCTGAAATGTTGCTGAAGAACAATGCATTGACTCAGCTGTCAACCCGAGAAGATTTTATCATCGAGATTCCCCAAGGAATCCTACATTCTCATATGTACATATTGCTATCCCATGAATATTGTCACCTCAGTGTACTGGACTTTTCACATGCTTTGGCTAGTGCTACCACCTTCAACGTGTTAGACAGCAGAAAAGCATATTTAGAGACCCAAAACTGCATAATAACACAATTCAGATTACATGTATTTCTCTTTAGGAGGCCTTACAGCTAACAAAAGATGCTGCCCAAACATGGCAGAGTCTTATAGACAAGATACTACTACAGTTCCCTTTCTGCCTTATGTGTCTTGATGACATCTTGGTCTTCTCATTATCACTCCAAGAACATGAAACACATCTCAGTCATATGTTTTAATGTCTAGAAGAGCACCATGTTATGATAAACACACAACAAAAAAAGTTTTCCATCACCTCAGTCCTGAGAGTTCTGGAACCTGCACAGGAAATTGGAATAGAGATCAACATAAACATCATTTCCGCCTTTTTTAATGCTCATGAAAACCACACATTGTATGCTGTACAACCATACATTGAGACCTTCAGAGGTGGTAGTCCAGACTACTGTACACACTGGTACCTCTAATACCAGTAGCATGTCCTCTTGCATTGATGCATGCCTGTATTTCTCATGGTATACTATCCACAAGTTCATCAATGTACTGTTGGTCCAGATTGTCCCACGCCTCAATGACGATTTGGCATAGATTCCTCAGAATGGTTGGTGGGTCACATTATCCATAAACAGTGCTTTTCAGTCTATCCCAGGCACGTTTAATAGGGTTCATGTCTGCAGAACATGCTGGCCACTCTAGTTGAGCGATGTCATTATGCTGAAGGAAGTCATTCACAAGATGTGCACGGTGAGGGTACAAACTGTCATCCATGAAGACAAATGCCTTGTCAATATGCTGCCAATATCGTTGCACTATCAGTTGGAGTATGGCATTCCCGTATCGTACAGCCATTACAGTGCCTTCCATGTCCACCAGTGGTGTATGTCGGCCCCACATAATGCCACCCCATAACAGCAGGGAACCTCCACCTTGCTGCACTCACTGGACAGTGTGTCTAAGGTGTTCAGCCTAACCGGTTGCCTCTAAACACATCTCCGACGATTGTCTGGTTGAAGGCATATGTGACACACATCGTTGAAGAGAATGTGGTGCCAATCCTGAGCAGTCCATTTGACATGTTGCTGGGCCCATCTGTACCATGCTGCATGGTGTCGTGGTTGCAAAGGTGGACCTCGCCATGTGAAGTTGTGAATCATGCCGCCTATTGCACACAATTTGAGTCATAACATGACATTCTGTGGATGCACAAAAAGCACTATTCAACAGGGTGGCATTGCTGTCAGTGTCCCTCTGAACCATAATTCATAGACAGTGGTAATCCACTGTAATAGTGGCACTTTGGCAGCCTGAGCGAGGCATGTCATCAACAGTTACTGTCTCACTGTATCTCCTCCGTATCCAAACAACATCGCTTTGGTTCATTCTGAGATGCCTGGATGCTTCAATTGTTGAGAGCCCTTCCTCACACAAAGTAACAATGCAGAAATGATCAAACCACAGTATTGACCATCTAGGCATGGTGAATTACAGACAACATGAGTCATGTACCTCCTTCCTGTGTGTAATGACTGGAACTGATTGGCTGTTGGACCCCCTCTGTCTAATAGGTGCTGCTCATGTATGGTTGTTTACATCTTTGTGTGGGTTTAGTGACATCTCTGAACAGTAAAAGGGACCGTGCCTGTGATACAATATCCACAGTCAATGTCTATCTTCAGGAGTTCTGGGAACTGGGGTGATGCAAATCTTCTTTCGACATATGTAATTAAAAATGGCATCTCCAACAGAAAGAGGTTACATTCCTTGGTTACTCCTTCAATCAGCCCAGAATCTACCCTACAGCAGAATGGATCCATGTCCAAGCAATTATCAGTAATTTAGAAGATTTCTTGGAGCTATTAACTTTTACAGAAGACTTTTGCCTCATGTTGCCAAAGTACAAGTTCCACTTACTGGCGCACCAGCAAGAAAGCTTTTACATGGACAAAAGATGCAAACGGTATTCAATAACATCAAACTGCACCTACAAAAAGCTGTCACCATGGCTCACCCTGTCAAGAATCCTCCCTTGTCCATCACAACTGATTCCAGAGAA
This sequence comes from Schistocerca piceifrons, assembly GCF_021461385.2. Lineage (NCBI taxonomy): Eukaryota > Metazoa > Arthropoda > Insecta > Orthoptera > Acrididae > Schistocerca > Schistocerca piceifrons. The sequence goes on along the minus strand of NC_060138.1, from coordinate 599,137,831 downwards.
ATACCAGTTGCAGCAGTATTTCAACAATCGGTAAACAGACAACAGCAGCCATTACAATTGTTTTCACAAAACTTACCCTCGCACCCCTACAATGCAAATGGTTTGCATTTGAGCCAGAGCTCTTGGCTGTTACTATTTATACAGACCATCACCCCCTCATGGATGCCATACAAAATCCAAGTAATGACTGCCACCCAGGTGTTGTTGACACATAGACTATATCACCCAATTTTTCAGCAATGTTCAGTACATCAAGGATGCTGAGAACTTACTGGTGGACCACTTGTTTTGAGTAAATGCTTTGTCTACAAATATAAATGACAACCTCAGTTCAGCTTAAGAAGATGCCCCACATATCCAGGCGCTACTGTAGGATCAATCAACTGGTTTGATTTTCAAACACAATTTCTTTCTGGATCTGAGAAACAGATCTGGTGTGATGTATTACAAGGGAGATTTCACCCACTGGTTCCACTTTCAGTGCAACATCACATTTTCTGCAGTCTCGGCTGTTTGTCAATCCCAAAATTCGATCTTCCAACAAACTAATGACAGACCGTTTAGTTTGGCCACACATGAAATGTGATTGCAAACTATGGACAAAGGCTTGTGAAGACTACCAGTGATGCAAAACAGGGTGCTATGCAAATCCAGCTCTTGGAGATAGAGTGCTCCAACAAGAAGACTGCAGCACATTCACCAGGACCTAGTTAGCCTGTTCCCTAGAGTCCATATTATATAAACACATCTCTGCAATCTACCATGTTACATGGTGGGTAGAGGTGGAGCCCGTACCAGATATTATGGCAGAAACCACAACTAAGCCTTTGTGCAACTTCAGGTCTCACTCTACAGATGTCCAGCCACAATAACCACGGTCCAGGACCACTGGTTTGAGTCAACCTCATTCTCAGAAATATGAAAACTGTGCAGAGTGAAAAGCTATCACATCATTGCCTGTCACCAGCAGAGCAATGGGTCACACTTTAATAAAGGCTGCATTAACATGCCACAGGGATGAGTGTACAGACGTAGGAGGGGGGGGGGGGGATGTTGTTCAGATTTAAGGAAGACTTGCAGGCATCATGGGCAGAGATTTAATATGGAGAGCCATTGAACCTACTGGTGGAGTTTCTCAAGCCTACAGAACTTCCAATCGCCAATCAGTTGCCTAATCTAGTCAGCCATGTGAAAAAGCACATCTCACACATTAGCACATCACCTCCTCATCACCACAGAACTTACAATAGTTTTATTCATAAGCCCCTGGGAAGCTGCACGTTTGCAACACTGCATAATGACACAGTACATGCAGCTCTGCAGCCACCATACTCTGGCCCTCACAAAGTTCTAAATAGAGGAATTAACACCTTGATGAACTCCCTCATGATAAACCTATAACTGTTTCAGTACACTGACTCAAACTTGTCTGTATTCTACAGGAAACTGCTGATGCTCAGGATCCAGACATCATTTTCTCATCTATTGATGCCCAGCATACTCAAAAGACACATTGTTGTTCAGTGACACTGCTAGAGCTGTTGCCACATGCTTCTCCATCTCCACCACCAGCTGCACCATTCCCTCCACAAGACAACCACCCACAATGGGCACACCCCTCAACTAACATCTCACTTCAATGACTGCATCCTCAACTAGTCTAGATGCCTACACTTCTGCCCCAGTACTCCACACTAAATGGGGAGGCCTGTGTGGGACTTTTTGCTATCAGACATCATAGTTCTTCAATGAAGTCTATTATCCTTTATCTTTGTCTTCTGTTCAGTTGATTAGCTGCTCCCATGCTTGCTATCTACAATAGTCTGAGTGCAATTGAAGTTTATAGATAGTGATAAATAAAACAAGTGCATCAATGAATGGAGTACCACAACATTATTTGGAGTACTTCCTGAATGGAGTCCCTACAAACTCACAAGTAAAAATCACAATCTCAACAATTGATACCACACAAATACTTGTCCTTTTCATTTATCAGTTTCTGAACAGATGCTACTTTATTGATGTGGAAACTTCACTAATCTCTTTCTTGGCCTATAACCTATTGGATTTTGATTCCAAATAGTCCTTTAGGAGAGTATAAAGCTGAGTTAACAATGAATGAAATAATCTACATCTACATTTACACTCCGCAAGCCACCCAACAGCGTGTGGCGGAGGGCACTTTACGTGCCACGGTCATTACCTCCCTTTTCTGTTCCAGTCGCGTATGGTTCGCGGGAAGAACAACTGCCAGAAAGCCTCCGTACACGCTCGAATCTCTCTAATTTTACAATTGTGATCTCCTCAGGAGGTATAAGTAGGGGGAAGCAATATATTCGATACCTCATCCAGAAACACACCCTCTCGAAACCTGGCGAGCAAGCTACACCGCGATGCAGAGCACCTCTCTTGCAGAGTCTGCCACTTGAGTTTGCTAAACATCTCCGTAATGCTATCACGGTTACCAAATAACCCTGTGACGAAACGCGCCGCTCTTCTTTGGATCTTCTCTATCTCCTCCGTCAACCCGATCTGGTACGGATCCCACACTGATGATCAATACTCAAGTATAGGTCGAACGAGTGTTTTGTAAGCCACCTCCTTTGTTGATGGGCTACATTTTCTAAGGACTCTCCCAATGAATATCAACCTGGCACCTGCCTTACCAATAATTAATTTTATATGATCATTACACTTCAAATTGTTCCGCACGCATACTTCCAGATATTTTACAGAAGTAACTGCTACCAGTGTTTTTTCTGCTATCATATAATCATACAATAAAGGATCCTTCTTTCTATGTATTCGCAATACATTACATTTGTCTATGTTAAGGGTCAGTTGCCACTCCCTGCACCAAGTGCCTATCCGCTGCAGATCTTTCTGCATTTCGCTACAATTTTCTAATGCTGCAACTTCTCTGTATACTACAGCATCATCCGCGAAAAGCCGCATGGAACTTCCGACACTATCTACTGGGTCATTTATACACTCCTGGAAATTGAAATAAGAACACCGTGAATTCATTGTCCCAGGAAGGGGAAACTTTATTGACACATTCCTGGGGTCAGATACATCACATGATCACACTGACAGAACCACAGGCACATAGACACAGGCAACAGAGCATGCACAATGTCGGCACTAGTACAGTATATATCCACCTTTCGCAGCAATGCAGGCTGCTATTCTCCCATGGAGACGATCGTAGAGATGCTGGATGTAGTCCTGTGGAACGGCTTGCCATGCCATTTCCACCTGGCGCCTCAGTTGGACCAGCGTTCGTGCTGGACGTGCAGACCGCGTGAGACGATGCTTCATCCAGTCCCAAACATGCTCAATGGGGGACAGATCCGGAGATCTTGCTGGCCAGGGTAGTTGACTTACACCTTCTAGAGCACGTTGGGTGGCACGGGATACATGCGGACGTGCATTGTCCTGTTGGAACAGCAAGTTCCCTTGCCGGTCTAGGAATGGTAGAACGATGGGTTCGATGACGGTTTGGATGTACCGTGCACTATTCAGTGTCCCCTCGACGATCACCAGTGGTGTACGGCCAGTGTAGGAGATCGCTCCCCACACCATGATGCCGGGTGTTGGCCCTGTGTGCCTCGGTCGTATGCAGTCCTCATTGTGGCGCTCACCTGCACGGCGCCAAACACGCATACGACCATCATTGGCACCAAGGCAGAAGCGACTCTCATCGCTGAAGACGACACATCTCCATTCGTCCCTCCATTCACGCCTGTCGCGACACCACTGGAGGCGGGCTGCACGATGTTGGGGCGTGAGCGGAAGACGGCCTAACGGTGTGCGGGACCGTAGCCCAGCTTCATGGAGACGGTTGCGAATGGTCCTCGCCGATACCCCAGGAGCAACAGTGTCCCTAATTTGCTGGGAAGTGGCGGTGCGGTCCCCTACGGCACTGCGTAGGATCCTACGGTCTTGGCGTGCATCCGTGCATCGCTGCGGTCCGGTCCCAGGTCGACAGGCACGTGCACCTTCCGCCGACCACTGGCGACAACATCGATGTACTGTGGAGACCTCACGCCCCACGTGTTGAGCAATTCGGCGGTACGTCCACCCGGCCTCCCGCATGCCCACAATACGCCCTCGCTCAAAGTCCGTCAACTGCACATACGGTTCACGTCCACGCTGTCGCGGCATGCTACCAGTGTTAAAGACTGCGATGGAGCTCCATATGCCACGACAAACTGGCTGACACTGACGGCGGCGGTGCACAAATGCTGCGCAGCTAGCGCCATTCGACGGCCAACACCGCGGTTCCTGGTGTGTCCGCTGTGCCGTGTGTGTGATCATTGCTTGTACAGCCCTCTCGCAGTGTCCGGAGCAAGTATGGTGGGTCTGACACACCGGTGTCAATGTGTTCTTTTTTCCATTTCCAGGAGTGTATATATTGTGAAAAGCAATGGGCCCATAACACTCCCCTGTGGCACGCCAGATATTACTTTAACGTCTGTAGACGTCTCCCCATTGATAACAACATGCTGTGTTCTGTTTGCTAAAAATATTCCGTAGGCTCTTACTTTGTTTATCAGGCAACAGTGCGGAACTGTATTGAACGCCTTCCAGAAGTCAAGGAAAATAGCATCTACCTGGAAGCCTGTATCTAATATTTTCTGGGTCTCATGAACAAATAAAGCGAGTTGGGTCTCACATGATCGCTGTTTCCGGAATCCATGTTGATTCCTACAGAGTAGATTCTGGGTTTCCAAAAACAACATGATACGTGAGCAAAAAACATGTTCTAAAATTTTACAACAGATCGACGTCAGAGATATAGGTCTATAGTTTTGCGCATCTGCTCGATGACCCTTCTTGAAGACTGGGACTACCTGTGCTCTTTTCCAATCATTTGGAACCTTCCGTTCCTCTAGAGACTTGCGGTACACGGCTGTTAGAAGGGGGGCAAGTTCTTTCACATACTCTGCATAGAATCGAATTGGTATCCCGTCAGGTCCAGTGGACTTTCCTCTGTTGAGTGATTCCAGTTGCTTTTCTATTCCATGGACACTAATTTTGATGTCAGCCATTTTTTCGTTTGTGCAAGGATTTAGAGAAGGAACTGCAGTGCGGTCTTCCTCTGTGAAACAGCTTTGGAAAAAGGTGTTTAGTATTTCAGCTTTACGTGTGTCATCCTCTGTTTCAATGGCATCATCATCCTGGAGTGTCTGGATATGCTGCTTTGAGCCACTTACTGATTTAATGTAAGACCAGAACTTCCTAGGATTTTCTGTCAAGTCGGTACATAGAATTTTACTTTCGAATTCACTGAACGCTTCATGCATAGCCCTCCTTACGCTAACTTTGACATCATTCAGCTTCTGTTTGTCTGAGAGGTTTTGGCTGCATTTGCACTTGAAGTGAAGCTCTCTTTGCTTTTGCGGTAGTTTCCTAACTTTGTTGTTGAACCACGGTGGGTTTTTCCCGTCCCTCACAGTTTTACTCGGCACGTACCTGTCTAAAACACATTTTATGATTGCCTTGATCTTTTTCCATAAACACTCAACATTGTCAGTGTCGGAACAGAAATTTTCGTTTTGATCTGTTAGGTAGTCTGAAATCTGCCTTCTATTACTCTTGCTAAACAGATAAACCTTTCTCCCTTTTTTTATATTCCTTTTAACTTCCATATTCATGGATGCTGCAACGGCCTTGTGATCACTGATTCCCTGTTCTGCACTTACAGAGTCGAAAAGTTTGGGTCTGTTTGTTATCAGTAGTTCCAAGATGTTATCTCCACGAGTCGGTTCTCTGTTTAATTGCTCGAGGTAATTTTCGGATAGTGCACTCAGTATAATGTCACTCGATACTCTGTCCCTACCACCCGTCCTAAACATCTGAGTGTCCCAGTCTATATCTGGTAAATTGAAATCTCCACCTAAGACTATAAGATGCTGAGAAAATTTATGTGAAATGTATTCCAAATTTTCTCTCCGTTGTTCTGCCACTAATGCTGCTGAGTCGGGAGGTCGGTAAAAGGAGCCAACTATTAACCTAGCTCGGTTGCTGAGTGTAACCTCCACCCATAATAATTCACAGGAACTATCCACTTCTACTTCACTACAGGATAAACTACTACTAAGAGCAACAAAGATGCCACCGCCAGTTGCATGCAATCTATCCTTTCTAAACACCGTCTGTGCCTTTGTAAAAATTTTGGCAGAATTTATCTCTGGCTTCAGCCAGCTTTCTGTACTGATAATGATTTCAGCTTCGGTGCTTTCTATCAGCGCTTGAAGTTCTGGTACTTTACCAATGCAGCTTCGACAGTTTACAATTACAATACTGATTGCTGCTTGGCCCCCGCATGTCCTGACTTTGCCCCGCACCCTTTGAGGCTGCTGCCATTTCTGTACTTGCCCGAGGCCATCTAACCTAAAAAACCTCCCAGTCCATGCCACACAACCCCTGCTACCCGTGTAGCCGCTTGCTGCATTTAGTGGACTCCTGACCTATCCAGCGGAATCTGAAACCCCACCACCCTATAGCGCAAGTCGAGGAATCTGCAGCCCACACGGCCGCAGAACCGTCTCAGCCTCTGATTCAGACCCTCCACTCGGCTCTGTACCAAAGGTCTGCAGTCAGTCCTGTCGACGATGCTGCAGATGGTGAGCTCTGCTTTCATCCCACTAGCAAGACTGGTAGTCTTCACCAAATCAGATAGCCGCCGGAAGCCAGAGAGCATTTCCTCTGATCCATAGCAACACACATCATTGGTGCCGACGTCACCAACCACCTGCAGATGGGTGCACCCTGTACCCTTCATGGCATCTGGAAGGACCCTTTCCACATCTGGAATGACTCCCCCCAGTATGCACATGGAGTGCACATTGGTTTTCTTCCCCTCTCTTGCTGCCATATCCCTAAGGGGCCCCATTACGCGCATGACGTTGGAGCTCCCAACTATCAGTAAGCCCACCCTCTGCGACCGCCTGGATCTTGCAGACTGAGGGGCAACCTCTGGAACAGGACAAGCAGCCATGTCCGGCCAAAGATCAGTATCAGCCTGAGACAGAGCCTGAAACCGGTTCGTCAGACAAACTGGAGAGGCCTTCCGTTCAGCCCTCCGGAATGTCTTTCGCCCCCTGCCACACCTCGAGACGACCTCCCACTCTACCACAGGTGAGGGATCAGCCTCAATGTGGGCAGTATCCCGGGTAGCCACAGTCATAGTCTGATCGGGGGATGCGTGGGACGAGCTGGCTGTCCCCGACAAACCCCCATCCGGACCCCCACAGGTGAGGGATCAGCCTCAATGTGGGCAGTATCCCGGGTAGCCACAGTCATAGTCTGATCGGGGGATGCGTGGGACGAGCTGGCTGTCCCCGACAAACCCCCACCCGGACCCCCACAGTGATGCCCATTGGCAACAGCCTCAAGCTGTGTGACCGAAGCCAACACTGCCTGAAGCTGGGAGCGAAGGGATGCCAACTCAGCCTGCATCCGAACACAGCAGTTGCAGTCCCTATCCATGCTAAAAACTGTTGTGCAAAGAACATCTGAACTAATTTACAGAGAGCACAAACAATTCAACACAAAATTTAAACGATTATTAAAATACAAGATTGCCTAGTAAATGCAGTAATGCTGCTACTTGTGCACTGCTGACACACTGCTCAGTGGCAGAAGGAGACTACGCAATTTTACACTATTCAGGTACTAAAACGCGATGCTACAACTCTCAAATACTACAATACGCCCGAAATTTATGAATTAAACAACGCAAATACCAAAAACACGCAAAGAAATTAAGAATTAAACTACGTAACAAATAAATGAGCTAAGAGTATACGACTTGCTGCTGCAGCTGCTTATCCAACGGCGGCGGGTATACACGTATACCATATTGCCATGAACAAAGATTATTGAATCTATTTGTTCTGTGATAATTAATTCAATCCAGCCACCAGCACACAACAGAGTGCTATGGTTTGCCAGGCTGCCAACATGTCTGCAGCACATTATGCTTGCGGCAGCCGTTGTGGTATGTGTTGGTGCCACATCTGTCAGATACTCTGATGTTATGTCTGGCACTAGCTCAACTCCACAAGCCACGCGACAGTATCACAATTTCCTTGTCTTCTTCTGCCGGACACTATTCAATCACTCAATAGACAGTTGACACTGGAAGTTCACAGATGTGGTTCTCTAGACCTAGCTTGCACCTCTCACAATAGGATGCACAGTGGTGATGAGGTATAAGCTTGTTTTATGTAATGATTTTATCTTAATAGTGGCAAGATAGTACATTTTTAAATGATGAGGGTGTTTTGTTTTCAGGATTTCATTTCCTGTGTCTTTGTGCCTTTCTCCATGTGTTTGTATGGCCTCCATGTCATATTTTTTGTGGTTCCGTTCCACATTTAGACATAGAGCAGTTGTAGACTTTTTGTTGCACTGTAGCTGCTTGATTCACTGTCAGTTGGTTCTATGTTACACATGCTCATCACATCTTTCATGCTTTCCAATTTTATGAGAGACAGTGCTTTCTATGCATACCTGTTATTTACTATTTGTTCTTAGGTGAGAGGGCTCAGCTCTTCATATGAGAGAGCATAATTTTTGCCCTATCACATTTTGGGATTATATGCCATATTATTACTTATTTGGCCTTTTTCCAGTCTAGTGATCATGCACATTATTTGATTTTTGCTGAGTTACATGCTTGTGCTGTTAATTGTGCCCATTCTGTTCCTATTGCTTGACTGTAAATAATGGGAAGCTGTGTAGGTACATGGTAAAATTTATTTAAAAAATGAAACAGCAATAAAGATATAATCAAAAACAAACTATAAGTATCAGCAAAGACATTAGTTATGAATACACAGTAAAGTGCAGACAAATAACCGTAAAACATCATTCACTTTTTGTACATGATTTTGTTTCACTCTCTCATATGTAGATATTTGGTTCAGCTGTACTGCTCAGAGTATGACAGGCTACAAGTGTTTTGTATCATATATGTTTCTGAATAAGAGAAGACTTAATAACAATATTAAGTATTTTATTAAAGTGAAATTGAACCAAGTTAAGAATAATTCCTTCATATTCTATATCATCTTGAGAGGCACTGGTATTCCCTGGAGTCAGCTGCCTGTATCTACAATTGAAATGGAGGAAAAAAATCCATGGTCATATTTTTTATAAAATTAACAGAAGGAGAAGCTTTCAGAAGATGAGAAATATAATTGAAATACGTATAGTGATGGACACAGAAAAAGAAACTATGCAATGTAATGTGAATGAACAATAACAAAATTTTGTACACACAGAACATTTCATAATAATGCAATTGTACTAATATTTTCTTTTCATTGGAAGTGAAAGGACCATTACCAATCACTTCCTTTAATTTTTCTTCCTTTAATTATTTTTTTATTATAATACAAAGTTTTTTGTGAGAGTGAAGATTTGACACTATGTGTACAGTTCTTGCATTTTAGTGGGCTGTGCAGACATGGATTACAGTATGTTCTGTCTACTATTGCTTCGTGTTTTGAAGGTAACTGTCTGTAGTGTGATGAAACAATGTCAAGTGAGATGGTTCATCACTAGTAGCTGCTAACTGTTCTATGTTAGTTGACTTTGAGATTATGTGTTTGTGGTAACAGATAGACTTTGCAACAGTTTTCAGTTGCAATTGTAGTTCTTGGACATTATACAACTCAATAGTTGTGCATGAAGACCTGACTTAGTTAAATTGACTGGTATCATTTACTCATTTGTTCTGGCTCATCCAGTGTCAGAACAGTTACAGTCTCAGTTCACGTAACAATGGAGACAGATTCACACCTTCTCTCATCTGATTCAATGTGTGGCAGCAGTTTTACTTCAAGTATGGGATATTTCATCACAGCTTCTGCTTCCATTTTGACTCTTACAATGTACCTCCAATGTTCTCTTCTGGCGGCTTACCTGTCCTGATGCCACCTCATCCCCAGCATAGAAAACATGGACTCTGCCTCCTCCAGAGTGTGACAACACATTGTATTCATGGATTGCTTTCCTTGCACAGCTGACACAATTCCTTCAAGCCTCTGTGTGCTCCGTAGATTGTCTTCAGGCCTCCTTTGGCAGACCGGCTCCCTGCACTACCCCCCTTGGCTCCAGTGCTTCCACAAACAAGAGGACACACTTATCTGTTGACACTGGGAAAGTACTAGATGGTTAAGTTTTGAGCAAATTTTGTCATAGTTGTGTGGAGGGGATTCCAGATTGTGAACACAATATGAACTATAAAGGCTCATGTGGAGGTACAGAAGTGCAGAGAATTGTCAGCTTGTTTACCAGACCAGTTGGCTCCTGAAACCTGCGATATGTGAAGTATCTTGGTGACAGTGACAGTAAAGCTTTCCTTGAGGACAAAAAATGTGCTCCATATGGAACTGACGTTGCTGTGCAGAAGTTAGAATGTGGGGGACATGTATAGGAAAGACCTGGCACTAGACTTAGAAAGCTGAGATAGTATTTGTCAGGAAAAAAATTATCTGATGTGAAGAGAAAGTGACTGACTGATGCAGAAATTGAGAAGCTACAGATACATTATGGCTTGGTAGTAAGAAGGAATACAGGGGACTTCGAAAACATGAAGCCAGTAAGTAGTTCAGGCCTCATACACCCACAAAATGTCCTCATACAGTAACCCTATCCACAACTCTCTGTATGTCCATCTTTTTAGTGATGGTTGTGGGACTCGGCTGTTTGATAGAGGATGTCAAATTAAACGCCTTTCAGCCACCAATTTTCAACATTACTTTAATGGGCAACCAGTTTCATATTTTTTACTACACCATCTTCAGGCCCCTGGCTGACATGTAGGAATAATCTACCTGGGTTGTGATCAAAACAGGGGCCAGGTGATGGTTGAAGCAGTCACTGCAACAAATATCTACTAATACCAGTATTGCTGGTCCCTGTTTTGATAACAAGTGAGGTAGATTATTCATACACATCAGTCAGAGGCCTGAAGATTGTGTAGTAAAATGCTGAAACTGGTTGCCCATTAAAATGAAGTTGAAAATTGATGGCTGAAAGTCATTTAATTTGACATCCTGTATCCACAATAAAAAAATAGGAGTGCGGATTAGCTACTACAAACAGCATAGTGAACACATTATTGTGGCCAAGATAGACACAAAGCCCATGCCTACTACAGTAGTACAAGTTTATATGTCAACTGGCTCTGCAGATGATGAAGAAATAGATGAAATGTATGACGAGATAAAAGATATTATTCAGGTAGTGAAGGGAGACAAAAATTTAATAGTCATGGGTGACTGGAATTCGTCAGTAGGAAAAGGGAGAGAAGGAAACATAGTAGGTGAATATGGATTGGGGGGAAGAAATGAAAGAGGAAGCCGCCTTGTAGAATTTTGCACAGAGCATAACTTAATCATAGCTAACACTTGGTTCAAGAATCATAAAAGAAGGTTGTATACCTGGAAGAATCCTGGCAATACTAAAAGGTATCAGATAGATTATATAATGGTAAGACAGAGATTTAGGAACCAGGTTTTAAACTGTAAGACATTTCCAGGGGCAGAAGTGGATACTGACCACAATCTATTGGTTATGAACTGCAGATTGAAACTGAAGAAACTGCAAAAAGGTGGGAATCTAAGGAGATGGGACCTGGATAAACCGAAAGAACCAGAGGTTGTAGGGAGTTTCAGGGAGAGCATAAGGGAACAATTGACAGGAATGGGGGAAAGAAATACAGTAGAAGAAGAATGGGTAGCTTTGAGGGATGAAGTAGTAAAGGCAGCAGAGGATCAAGTAGGTAAAAAGATGAGGGCTAGTAGAAATCCTTGGGTAACAGAAGAAATATTGAATTTAATTGATGAAAGGAGAAAATATAAAAATGCAGTAAATGAAGCAGGCAAAAAGGAATACAAACGTCTCAAAAATGAGATCGACAGGAAGTGCAAAATGGCTAAGCAGGGATGGCTGGAGGACAAATGTAAGGATGTAGAGGCTTGTCTCACTAGGGGTAAGATAGATACTGCCTACAGGAAAATTAAAGAGACCTTTGGAGAGAAGAGAACCACTTGTATGAATATCAAGAGCTCAGATGGCAACCCAGTTCTAAGCAAAGAAGGGAAGGCAGAAAGGTGGAAGGAGTATATAGAGGGTTTATACAAGGGCGATGTACTTGAGGACAATATTATGGAAATGGAAGAGGATGTAGATGAAGATGAAATGGGAGATAAGATACTGCGTGAAGAGTTTGACAGAGCACTGAAAGACCTGAGTCCAAACAAGGCCCCAGGAGTAGACAACATTCCATTAGAACTACTGATGGCCTTGGGAGAACCAGTCATGACAAAACTCTACCATCTGGTGAGCAAGATGCATGAGACAGGCGAAATACCCTCAGACTTCAAGAAGAATATAATAATTCCAATCCCAAAGAAAGAAGGTGTTGACAGATGTGAAAATTACCGAACTATCAGTTTAATAAGTCACAGCTGCAAAATACTAACGTGAATTCTTTACAGACGAATGGAAAAACTGGTAGAAGTGGACCTTGGGGAAGATCAGTTTGGATTCCGTAGAAATGTTGGAACACATGAGGCAATACTAACCTTACGACTTATCTTAGAAGAAAGATTAAGGAAAGGCAAACCTACGTTTCTAGCATTTGTAGACTTAGAGAAAGCTTTTGACAATGTTAACTGGAATGCTCTCTTTCAAATTCTGAAGGTGGCAGGTATAAAATACAGGGAGCGAAAGGCTATTTACAATTTATACAGAAATCAGATGGCAGTTATAAGAGTCGAGGGGCATGAAAGGGAAGCAGTGGTTGGGAAAGGAGTGAGACAGGGTTGTAGCCTCTCCCTGATGTTACTCAATCTGTATATTGAGCAAGCAATAAAGGAAACAAAAGAAAAATTCGGAGTAGGTATTAAAATTCATGGAGAAGAAGTAAAAACTTTGAGGTTCGCCGATGACATTGTAATTCTGTCAGAGACAGCAAAGGACTTGGAAGAGCAGTTGAACGGAATGGACAGTGTCTTGAAAGGAGGATATAAGATGAACATCAACAAAAGCAAAACAAGGATAATGGAATGTAGTCAAATTAAATCGGGTGATGCTGAGGGAATTAGATTAGGAAATGAGACACTTAAAGTAGTAAAGGAGTTTTGCTATTTAGGGAGTAAAATAACTGATGATGGTCGAAGTAGAGAGGATATAAAATGTAGACTGGCAATGGCAAGGAAATCGTTTCTGAAGAAGAGAAATTTGTTAACATCGAGTATAGATTTAAGTGTCAGGAAGTCGTTTCTGAAAGTATTTGTATGGAGTGTAGCCATGTATGGAAGTGAAACATGGACGATAACTAGTTTGGACAAGAAGAGAATAGAAGCTTTCAAAATGTGGTGCTACAGAAGAATGCTGAAGATAAGGTGGGTAGATCACGTAACTAATGAGGAGGTATTGAATAGGATTGGGGAGAAGAGAAGTTTGTGGCACAACTTGACTAGAAGAAGGGATCGGTTGGTAGGGCATGTTTTGAGGCATCAAGGGATCACAAATTTAGCATTGGAGGGCAGCATGGAGGGTAAAAATCGTAGAGGGAGAGCAAGAGATTAATACACTAAGCAGATTCAGAAGGATGTAGGTTGCAGTAGGTACTGGGAGATGAAGAAGCTTGCACAGGATAGAGTAGCATGGAGAGCTGCATCAAACCAGTCTCAGGACTGAAGACCACAACAACAACAACATCCACAACTTATCTCCAAAGGGAAATGAATCAATGAATCATGGTGTGGCTACCAAAGGTCAACTGCTGGTGGTGAAGAATATCATTATAGGAATTATCTACCAATCATTGTAATGGAAGTCATCAAACCTATATTTAAGGTGTTATAGAGCATTAAATAGAAAGGCTGGGGGCTGAGGAGGTATGTGTAATACAACAGTTCTAAGCATAATTTTACTGTAATGACCATCCAAACTTTTAAAAACAACACAAAATAATTGATTTAGAACCATATGCCAAAAAAAACTTTACAATGAAGCTTTAACACTTAATCTTGACCAAGAAAAACTTTACAGCCAGAAGTGAATATAACACCTGCATTCATCCTGTCAAAAATACTGCAGTTCCTCATTCGTCTATCATTGCTCAATGCAAACTGTTAAAAATGAAAACACAACTATCAGAAGTTGTCTCTGGACGGGACATGAAAATATGAATAGCATGACAAGTTTCCGGACTCCACCTACCACCGAGTTCTCTGAACCACATAGAGAACACCCGGTATTCAGACCCCTGGGCGATGACCGTTCCAATCACCACAGCTCACTATAGCTCAAAAGGTTAATGATCAGTACTATCCTCAGTGTCACCAATACCGACCAAAGGTGTCTTCTCTCCGGAACACGTTGTGTAGCAGGTGACGCAATCTGGGGCTCTGCTCCTCCGTCTCGTTCCCTGGTTGTAACCGTTCTCCCTGTAGCTGGCACCGGCCACCCCTCGTGGCAGTCGACAGAGGGCGACACCTGAGTGGCGCTGGTTGCACCACACTGTAGTATCAGTGTGGGAAGGTTGTGCGCAGCATTCAAAAGCATTGCACATGTGGCGATGATACCATCAACACAAGGGACTTTCAAACGGAAAATTCTTCAGGAAACATCTTCATGAGGGTACCCAAACCCAAATAAGAGTTTTAATCAACTTGTATGGGAAAGACTGCCAAAAACCACTTTTTCAGGAAGCAATGCACTTGCTGCTGGTGTTTACGATGCAGTTTCATGTTTTAGTGATGGTGTGCAAAGCAGGAAACATGTTCTAGAGAACATAGAAACTAAGACCCCAGTAAAAGCTTTGTACGTGATAGACATAATGTGTGTAGTGAAAGCAGATAAAACATCGTATGCTTATAAAACACAACCTCCTTAATGCAAAACTCTAGAATTTTGGAAATCTTAAAAAGAAAGTTATATAAATTGAGATAATTAACTACAAATATTGAGTTTTTCTCTAAACATTAAGTTTAAAATGTAAGTGCTAATTCATTTTTCATCAATTAAATAAATTCTAGAGTTTCTCTAAATAAATTCTAGAGTTTCAAACACCAGCAAGTATAATTTGTAAGGTCTGGAAAATTCATCGAAGAAGTTCTCTTACTTATGAAGAAAAGTGTACTTGCATCATCTCAGGCATCCAAAAATTAGTGAAAAAATGAAGAGATTTTACATGTAAAAAAATTATTTTGGTAGGTTTTGGAACTTTGACTACTATGAGTGTGAACCCTGAATCCTTCCTAGTCATGGTGAAAAACTTTTCTGAATTTATTTGAAAAAATATTTACAGTAGAAATTAAACTGTTCTGTGGTACCTCTCCTGCTCCCAGTCAACCAATTTGTCATCCTACCCCTTTAAGTCAGTAGCTATGTAGTATAACAGTGTGACTCAAACATCCAAGATACTGTCATTGTCTTTGGTGTCAAGGCTTATCAGGTCAGGACAATCTTTAGTAGTATTACTTCAGAAGTTGCTTTCTGTTGTACTTACTTAAGGTACTGTGTAATGAAGTTCTGTTGCTCTTTTGGCTACATGGACAGAACTTGACTCCTTCCCTTGCTAGCCAAATACTGAAATACAAATTTGTGCCTTCACCAAGATTTTATCTTTTACTTCACGGTTGAGTATCACCACAACAGTATATGTTTGAGAGTTTAGTTGTGACAGCAGATGCCCTTGGTGGATACTTTTCATTCTAACCCAAGGGCATTATGCTCGAGGTATGGAGTTCAACAGAAAAGGGATAATCTTAGTCATGCAAGTTTGAAAATTAAACAACATTGTACTCAGTAAATTAAAAATGATTTGTGTCACAGATGAAATGTTGGTCATGCATTTGTATTTACTCTGATGATATGTGCTGAACAAAAATGAAGAGTCAAACAAAAAACTGTGCCCAGTTCTTGGAAAAAAGCACAGGCCACACCCTTATACAAGAAGTATAGTAGAAGTGATCCATAGAACTACCATCCAAATATCCTTGACATTGATTTACTGTAGAATCTTACAACATATTCTGAGCTCAAACATAATGAGGTATCTTCAACAGAATGATCACCTCCACTCCGATCAGTGTAGATTCAAAAAACATCGATCGTGGGAAACCGAACTCGCAGTTTTCTCACGACATAGTGAAAGCTTTGGATCAAGGCAGTCTTGATTTCTGAAGCACCAATGACTCAGCACCACACCTATGCTTACTGTCAAAAGCTTGATCATATGGGACATCAAGTGAAATTTGTGACTGGATTGAGAACTTTTTGGTAGGGAGGACACAGCAAGTTATCATGAATGGAGAGTCATTGTCATATGGTGAAGTAACTTTGGGTGTGCCCAAGGGAAGTATGTTGGGGTTGTATATTAATGACCTTATGGACAATATTAAGAGCAAACTCAGACTTTTTGCAGATGAAGGAATTATCTTTAATAAAAGAATTGCATGCATAATCACTCAGATTGTGATAAAATTTAAAAGTGGTGCGAAGATTGGCAACTTGCTTTAAATGTTCAGAAATGTAAAACTGTGCACTTCACAAAATGAAAAAATGTGGTAAAATGAGAAAATGTAGTAAAATGAGAAAATATAGTATCAATGAGTCAATATCAAAATCAGCCAACTCATACAAATACCTGTGTGTAGCTCTTTGTAGGGATATGAAGTGGAATGATAACATGTGCTCAGTTATGGGTAAAGAAGGTGGTAGTCTTCAGTTGATTGGCAGAATACTGGGGAAGTGCAATCAGTCTACAAAGCAGATTACTTACAAATTTCTCATGCAACATATTCTAAAATATTGTTCAAGTGTATGGGACCCATACCAAATAGGACTAATAGGATATATTTACCACATACAGAGAAGGATAACACGAATAGCCATAGGTTTGTTTGATCCATGGGAGAGTGTCACAGAGATACTGAAGGAATTGAACTAGAAGATTCTTGAAGATAAACATAAACTATCCAATGGAAGTCAATTAACAATGTTTTGAGAACCAGCTTTAAACGATGATTCTAGGAGTATACTACAACCCCCACATATCCTTCACATAGGGATCATGAGGATACGATTAGAATAATTAGTGTATGCACAGAGGCATTCAAACAATCATTCTTCCTGTGCTCCATGTCTGGATGGAAAGGGAAGAAAGCACCTCACAGTGGTTTGCAGAGTATACATGTAGATGTAAATGCAGAAGACAACAAGAAATGTAGTTATCAGAATTGCATGCACTTTCTTCACTGCCAGAAGGCACTCATCACATGAGCATTTGAAGAAGGTATGAGATTAAGAATATCTTGATATCCTGTTTTTGAAACAGTCTAAGAGAAGCTACAAAAAGATCAGCATCTGTGGGGTTTGTTCTGCCTTGATATCAAAGTGAAAGCCCCCAAAGTGACCCATATTGAAGCATTTTTGAGGGCTACGAAGTGTACCTGAATTTAATATGTTATCATGGAACCATTCAAGATAAGTAAATTAGGTCTTATAGTAGTGTAGATAGTAGATCCACATTGCTAATGATTTTTTTGAGTACAGGAAAAAAATTGTACGTAAAATTATAATGACTTAGAGAAGCATTCTACTTTATCTAGTGAATTACCTTTAGATAAATATAAAATATAGGACAGTGCACATAAACCACAGAAATTTACGTACCAATATGGTTAGCTTCAATCTGCGACTATTTGCTGATAATCCTGTAGTGTACAGTAAAGTATCGTTGGTCACTGAATGACTATTGAAGGATACAGCATGACTTGGACAGAATTTATATTTGTTATGTTACTCTGAATGTGGAAAAATGTCAATTTAATGTTCATATACAACATCAGTAGTGTGCTGCTCGACAGAGTCACATTGATTGAATCCCTTCATGTAATGTTGCAAAGCAACATGAAATGGAACAAGCACATAAGATCAGTTGTAGGAAAAGTGAATGGTTTTGGGAGAATTCCAGGAATCTGTAAGTCATCTACAATGGAGAGTGCAACAAGAGTATTTTTGTGACCCATTCTTGAGTACTGCTAGAGTGTTTGGGATCCCTTCCAGGTCAGATTACAGAAAGAAATCAAAAAGGTGTACTGCTAAATTTTTACCATTAGGTTTGTGGCAGAACTGCCAGAAAATATTAATATCTTTGCTTTTTTGTACTTCGTTTTACTTACTTTGGTTGTTGACTAGTTGGTGTGAGACATTCGTCATGACTGTTACCGTGATTGTCGAAAACTATTTCTTTGAGTTTTGATTTATCTTGTGCCAATAAAAATATTACATAGTGAAAGTAAATGGTGTTTTCTGTGTTATAAGTATGACACTCACCATAGGTTCAATCAACACATGAGTATAACAGAAGTGCTCTGTGGACTCAAACAGAGATCCATAGAGGATGAAGATATTCTTTTCATGGAACATTATTAAGTAAGTTTAGAGAACTGGCATTTGTGACAGACTACAGAATGATTCTAATGTCATAAATGTACATCTTGTATAAGGACTGCAGAGACAAGGTGAGAGAAATCAGGGCTCCTATGAAAGCAACTGCTTTTCCCTCATTCCATTTGTGAGTTGAATAGGAAAGGGATTGACTAGCAGCTGTACACTGCATCATATGGTGGCTTGCAATGTATATAGATGTAGAATTTTATGACACCAAAGATGAATGGTATTATTTGCGTGGCAATGGACTCATTGATACTTATTCCCTATTCAGGTGGTATGAGTGGAACAAACACGTGAAATTATTTGCAAAATGGATGAATGAAATACTTCCATTAAACAAAAAATGGAAAATCAAGGAATGTAACAATATTATGAATTTAGGGAGAATTCCAGGAAACTGCATTTCATCCACAAAGAAGAGTGAAAAGAGAGTACTTGTGTGACCCATTCTTTAGCACTGCTAGAGTGTTTAGGATGTGATTATAGAAAGACATCAAAGCAGCTCAGAGGTATGTTGCTAGATTTTTACTATTCAGTTCAATCAACACGTGAGTGTAACAGAAATGCTTTGTGGACTCAAATATGAGATCCCTGGAGCATGAAGATGTTCTTTCATGAGACATTATTGAGAAAATCTAGATAATTGGCATTTGTGATATTTACAGAATGATTCTAAGGCCACAAATGTTCATCTTGTATAAGGACTCCAGAGACACAATGAAAGAAATCAGTGCTCCTATGAAAGCAATCATTCTTCTCTCATTCCATTTGTGAGTGGAACAGGAAAGGGATTGACTACCAATTGTACACTGCATCATGTGGTGGTTAGCAATGTATGTAGATGTCACCTACCACCTTCCAAAGTCCCAACATCCACCCACAGAGGAGCATTCTCCTTGTGACACAATACCACTCAGGACTGGAGCAACTGAAACACATTCTCTCGCAGGGTTTCGACTCCCTCTTATTGTGCCCTGAAATGAGGAATGTCCTACCTACTACCCCTCCCACCCCTCCCATAATGGTATTCTGGTGCACACTGAACCTACAAACTATCCTTGTCCATGCCCATATAATCCCTGCTCCCAACACTTTGCCTTACAGCTCATATCATGTAATAGATCTAGATCCACGAACTCTCCTATACATCCTCCCATCACCACCTACTCCAGTCCAGTCACAAGCATCATCTGTCCCACCAAAGGCAGGGCTACCTATGAAACCAGTCATGTGATCTACAACCTAAGCTGCAACCACTGTGCTGCACTCTACATGGGTATGACAACCAACAAGCTGTCTGTCTGCATGAATGGCCATTGACAAACTGCAGCCAAGAAACAGCTGGACCAAGCCATTGCTGAGCATGCCACCCAACATGACATTATTCATTTCAATTTCTGCCTGACAGAATGTGCCATCTGGATCCTTCCCATCAGCACCAGCTTTCCTGAATTACACAGGTGTGAACTCTCCCTGCAACATATCCTATGTTCCCACAAATCTCCTGGCCTCAAGCTTCATTAGTTATTCTTGTTACCCATCTAGCCCCTGTCCTGTTTGCATTACAGCAGTACGCAAACCCCCTATTCCACTAATGCACTCTCAGACTTTTTATTTCTCTCCTTTTCCACTGCCCCCCCCCCTCCCCCTTGCCCTGTGTCTAACTTCCCGACTGCAACTAGCTGCCCTACTGTCTTTCCACCTCTTTCTTGCATGCTCCCACAAGCACCACTTTACTGTCCTGCACCCCTACCCTACTATCCTTCGTTGCCCCACCACCCATATGCCTCTCATTTCCTGACAGTCTTTCTGTTGTGCCTCTCTGTGATTCAGCATCTATGCTCTACGGTAAGTTTCAATTAATCATAAATATTCTTGAAAAAGGTAACACATATGTAAAGAAAAGAGCATACAAATTTCTTATGCAATGTAAAAATAATGAAAATTGTGTGATAGAAACAGTGGTTGAAAATTAGGAATATCATTTCAGAGGCTACTTCTGGGGTTTTCACGGGCCAGTTCACTTGCTGCAAGAGTTGTGGAAGTTGCATTGTAATATCAGGAAGAAATACAACATAACATTATTCATTTGGATGAAAATTTCTTTGACTACAATAACTGAAATGAATGTATGTATAAATGACACTTTCCATCAAATAACAACTTTATTTGAATCATGTAATAAGACATTTTAATCTTGTAGATCCATCTTCAGCTGCTTCTTTCCTTATGGCATCAACATGTGTATTTTTTAAATAGTTTTTGAACCAGCTGTTAAGAGTACAGATATTGTAGTGTATGACAAAGGTATACTACAATAGCACTGGTTTATGTTTTTGATAGAAACATTTCTTACAAAGGTTGTCCCGCAAACTAGCTCCAGAGCTACAGAAAATGGTCTAATGTAACAAGATAATAATATAGCACATGACTTAAGGACGTTACACATTTTAAACGAGTCAATAAACCAAAGATGGCAGCTGTGTACAAATATTCTGCAGTTAAAATGCTCACTACAAGTAAAGGTATAAACTTACAAAGTATGTGACACTGTTACATATTAGTCTACATATATTTCTATTATTCTGAAAACCATGTGTACAAAAATATACCTGTTTAGCAGTCTTGTTCTTTAAATAGATAATTTTTATTTGCTCACAAATATGGCTGTTTCAAAGACGGCAAAAACAACATTTTCAAGTCACTGAATTACATGTCACACATTATGTCATAACTCTTACCATTACTGTACCCTTTACTCTTTTCCTATTGTCTGTAATAATTGGTGTTTTGTCACTGTTGGAGCAGGTATTTGGTAGTGGAATAAGGCTACCTCCTGTAATTTGTTCCAATCCTTTACTCCTCTCCCAGATCAGAGTATTTACTTGCATTGTTGTTCCATGATTTCACATCTACTTTGAACCAATGGTTTCCCTTCCATTATACAGGGCCTCTCTCCAAAGAGTTGTCAAGCATATTTTTTCTGGAGCTCCAGCAGCAGATACTGTAGTTTCATTTTTCCATTGTGTGGTTGGAGTCAACCCAATTAGTGCTCATCACATCTGTCATGTGACTCCCAGTGTTGACGCAAAGTGTTGGTTTGTTTCTCTTTATGAACAAAACTCTTTTTAAAGCAGAATTTCATGTGTCCTTTCAATAAAGCATTCCCAGATCAGTCTAGTATGATATTCATTTCATCAGTATGTATTAACAGGGACAGTAACTCAATGAATAACCAGTACCCCACCAGGAACTGCGCTGGCATGGCCCATGCTGACTGCTGCTGCCAAGCAGGTGAAGTGCTACTGA
This sequence comes from Schistocerca piceifrons, assembly GCF_021461385.2. Lineage (NCBI taxonomy): Eukaryota > Metazoa > Arthropoda > Insecta > Orthoptera > Acrididae > Schistocerca > Schistocerca piceifrons. Next base: position 599,116,027 of record NC_060138.1, on the reverse strand, counting down.
GTTACTGCTGGACTGTTGTTTATTCTTCATGTTTGACTGTCACAGTTAATATGTATCAATAAAATGAATATTGCGCCAGACTAATTTGGGGGCACTCAGTCAAATTAGCATATAAAATTCCATTTTAAAAATAATTTTGTTTGTAATGGGAAAGAAACTGATGTTTTCTGTTGACACTGGTCATCGCATGAAAGACATGATGAGCAGCAATTTTCTGGGTTGACTCCCTCTACATATTGCAAAAATAAAATAAATATCTGCTGAAACATTTGAGAAAATACACCTGATGACTCTTAGGAGAGACACCCAGTGTACTCAGTCAGTGACTAGTGACCAGTTGTTGTCCAGTGTCTTCACATGCATTCTCACTGACTATGTTTACCCCAGGTTTAGCTCTCAGCCTTCTTTGCACAAAACTTTCCCATCTCAATTTCTTAATCATTCCGGTGACACTACTTGTTCTTCTGTAATTTTCCATCATCTAATTGGCTGCTCTTTGTCACAATCTTTTTCTCTGCCTTTGACAGGCATCTTTGTTGGGGACCTCTTATCCCCACGGCCTACTTCAACTCAGGATTTTACACTGGACATCCATGTTTTCTCCTCTGAACCCTTGCTTGCGCCCTTCAGAACACTCATTAACATGTGCAGAGACTTATATGCCTTGTTTACTTTTGAGCCTATTTGTAGTCCCCGGTGTAGTTTCCCAGCACTCAAGTGTCACACCCAGGTATCAAACCGTTGGTCTGCTGTGATGACATCAGGTCCCAGTTTGTACTCATATCTTATAGCACTCCTGTTATTTGAAAAAGTCATTACTTGACTCCTCTCAGCATTTGCCAACATCCCATTTCTCTGGATTTAGTTATTGATAATTTGGCAACGCCTAGGTCTTTCTGCAGAATCTGTCCTCTTTAAGTTTTTTATTTACTTGTGAACTACTATATAATCACCAATCTTAACTCTGGGTTAATCCCTCCTCCAGTGTCATTGACATAAATCAGGAACAGCAATGGTCCTAATTTACTGCCTTATAGTACATCTCTATGTTTGCTTTCTTTGATGTGAAGTCTCCTACACCCATTTTCTGTATTCTGACCCACAGACATTCTGTTACCTAACATACTACTCTTTCATCAAGACCAAGTCCATGGAGTTTTGTTAGCAGTACCATGTGATATACTCTATCAGAAGCTTTGAAAAGATCATAGGCTATACAGACACATTGCTCTCTCGTGTCAATCACTTCTCATTTGATCTGCTGAAAACCAGCTAGCTGTGGCTCATGTGAGAATCCTATTCTGAAGTCATGACTGTTACTATATCACCACCTTACTTCCTACAAACATTCTTGTATACAAGAGCTGTTCAAAAAGTAAGGTGACATTTCAAATTGCGTGGGCAATGTACATTTGATTATTGATCTTTTTTTTTTGTTACATTGGTACACATGTCCTGAAAATATGTTCACAGCTTCAAGTGTACAGCGTACTTCATTTGCTTTTGAAAGATAGGAAGGTTAGACTTGTTTTAGTGTGCTTGGCAGTTTTTGATTATTATAAAAAATGGAACAAAGAATTTGCATCAAATTTTGTGTGAAAAATGGAATCAAGTGCTTTAAAACACTTGAAATGTTGACAGTGGCATACAGTCAGTCTGATCTAAGTAAAAAACATGTTTACAAGTGATACAATCTTTTCCAAGATGGCTGAGAAGATGCCTATGATGAACCTCGCTCTGGACACCTCAGCATATCAACAACGGATTCCAAAATTGTTTTGGAAAATCATCAAATTACCATAAGAGAAGTTTCTGAGGATGTTGGCATGTTGGTCAGCTCATGTCATACAATTTTTTTGGATGTTTTGGGAGTCAGACATGTGTTAGTGAAGTTTGTTCCAAAACTTCTCAATTTTGATTAGAAGAATCGTTGCATGAGCATCGCTCAGGAGCTCTTAAATGACTTCAACGATGATCCTGATTTTCTCAAAAGGGTCATAACTGCTGACAAAACAAGAGTTTATGGCTATGACATTGAAACCAAAGCCCGATCATTCCACTGGAAGCACCCCATAGAGCCAAGATTGAAAAAAGCATGACAAGTTTGATCAAATGTCAAAGTTTTGCTCACTGTATTTTTCAATTACCATGGCGTAGTGCATCATGAATTTTTGCCTCATGGTCGTACCACCAGTAAGGAGTATTACGAGGGTCACTCCAAAAGAAATGCACACTATATTTTTTAAAATCCATCTTTTATTCTACATGTTTGAAAGTTTTACAGTGTGTAGATACATCCTTTAGGAACAATATTTTCATTTCTCCACATAATTTCCATCCCTCTCAACTGCCTTATGCCATCCTGGAACCAGCACCTGTATACCTGCAAGGTAAAATTCTGGACCAACCTGTTGGAGCCACTGTTTGGCAGCATGCACAAGGGAGATATCAATATCATCTTCAAACCTTGTTCCACGAAGACAGTCTTTCAGTTTCCCAAATAGATGATAGTCACATGGAGCCAGGTCAGGACTGTAAGGCAGGTGTTTCAGCGTTGTCCATCCAAGTTTTGTGATTGCTTCCATGGTTTTTTGACTGACATATGGCCGTGCAGTGTTGTGTAACAGCAAAACATCCTGCTTTTGCCGATGTGGTCGAACATGACTCAGTCGAGCTTGAAGTTTCTTCAGTGTCGTCACATATGCATCAGAGTTTATGGTGGTTCCACTTGGAATGATGTCCACAAGCAAGAGTCCTTTGGAATCAAAAAACACGGTAGCCATAACTTTTTCAGCAGAAGGGTGAATTTGCATGATGCCACTCCATTGATTGCCTCTTCATCCCTGGTGAAAAATGATGAAGCCATGTTTCATCACCCATCACAGTTCTTCCAAGAAATTCATCTCCACCATTTTTGTACTGTTCCAAAAGTTCGCTGCACACCATTTTTCTTGTTTCTTTGTGAGCCACTGCCAACATCCTGGGAACCCACCTGGCACAAACCTTTTTTAACGCCAACACTTTCAGTATTCTGCAAACACTTCCTTCCCCTATCCCAACATAACATGAAAATTCATTCACTGTTATGCATCTGTCAGCAGTCACCAATTTGTTAACTCTGTGCACATTGTCTGGAGTGTGTGCAGTATGAGGCCTGCCACTGTGAGGACAATCCTCAATATTGCCGTGCCCGTTTTCATCACATAACCTGCTTGCCCACCAACTAACTGTACTGCAAGCGACAGCAGCATCTCCATACACCTTTTTCAACCTCTTGTGGATGTTTCCCACTGTCTCATTTTCACAGCACAAGAATTCTATGACAGCATATTGCTTCTGACGAACGTCAAGTGTAGCAGCCACCTTGAAGACATGCTGTGACAGCGCCACTCACAGGAACATAATTTTTTGTGGATAAGACGCAGCAGTGTTACAATTACAATGTTTCATTGGTCTCAATGCCTTCTCTGCTCCACAGTCCAAAACATGTTACTCGACCAAGTCCAGGTTATTTGTTAAATAGGTTGCTTTTTTTTACCCATAGCCGTTTTTTACATATTACACACTAACATTCTGTACTTAAATGATAGCATGGCTGACTGTCATGAGAGGGGACTGAACTACATTTGAAAACAAGTGGGAAGAATGTATCTACACACTGTAAAACTTTCACACATGCAGAATGAAAACTGTATTTTTACAAAAATAGTGTGCATTTCTTTTGGAGTGACCCTCGTACTTTGATGTTATGCCCTGTTTGGAGAATCAATACACAACAAATGTCCGGAATTGTGGAGAAATAATTCACGGCTTTTGCATCATGACAATGCACCTGCTTATTAATCATTGCTTGTGAGAGACTTTTTTGGCCAAAAACAACATGGCAATCATGGCTCAGCCACCATATTCACCAGATTTGGCCCCCTGTGACTTTTTCCTGTTCCCAAAACTGAAGAGACCTATGAAAGGATGACGGTTTTCAATGATCGAGGAAATAAAAACTTCATCACTGGAAGTACTCAAGACTGTACCAAAAAGTGCTTATGGGAAGTGCTTCAAGGATTGGGAGGAGCATTGGCACAAATGTATTGTATCTGAGGGGGATTGCTTTGAAGGTGACAGTCTGAACATTGATGAATAAATAAATATTTTTTCATAAAGATATATAGTCACCTTACTTTTTGAACACACCTTGTATTTTTATTGTTGATCAAACCTAATATTTTACTTACATTACAGGTAAGAGTAATCAGTCTTAGTTTTTGCTATTGTCCCTTCTCGTTTTTCGCTTTTATACAGATATTATAGGAGCCCACTATTATTTATACAAACATTAGGTAGGAATCTTCATAAAGCACTATGCTGTAACCTTTGATTGTTAGTATTTTACCACTTGTTTTGTTCACCCTTACAAGGTTGCTTTGTTCTGTCACAAGAAGGTCTTTCCTACTTTTTTTTCTTTTTTTTTAAAAAAAAACCTTATCCCCTTCAAAATACTCTCCACTACAACTAATACATTTGTCCCAAGAGTACTTCCAATGTTGTCAGGCAAGTAAGGTGCACGGTCCAGCAGAACCATGCCATTTTTTGGCAAAAATTGTCTAACAGAAATGACTGTGCATGCAGGTGCATTGTCGTGATGGAAGAACCAGTCTCCTGTCTGCCATAAAGCGGGTCTTTCTGATGAACCATCTTCTTAAAACTCCCAGATAAAAGGTTTGATTGTTGCTCTTACCTGGAGGAACAAACTCTGAATGAACTATGTCCTTGGCAGAAAAAAAGCAAATCAGCATTGTTTTTATGTTTGATTTGACTTGATGACATTTTTTTGGATAGGATGATGATGACATCTTCCATTGGCTTGACTATTCCTTTGTTTCTGGGTTTTAACCATAGCACCATGACTCATCACCAGTAATGACATTTGACAGAAAATCTGGATCTGTTTCAAGCTGTTGTTTCCAAGCACAACATGTTTGAACTCGATGTATGTCAGTCAGAACCAAAGGAACAAAGTTGGCAGCAACCCTTTTCATTACCATATCTTCTATTAAAGTTCACTGAAACAAGCTCCAAGATAACCCTCTAATCTCTGACACTTGATCAATTGTCTGTCAATGGTCTGTGAGCACAAGTTCTTGAAGTTTTTTCAATATTTTTGTCAATTTGTGTTAATCACAACATCTTTCTACACAAAAGATAATATTTGGTCTACATTTTTCAGTGTCTTTAAGAGCTGTGTTGTTACACTGTACTATTTTCTGTACTTCTGGGGAAAGTTTATGCTGTTACCCTGGTATGAAATGCTTCCACTTACAACTATAATAAGTTTTTATTGTAATACCCTATTCTTTTTGTACACTTTAACATCAGTATTGTTAACAACAAATTATTTAAAAACAAAACTACTGATGTCACAAGGAAAGTGGTACCTGGATACAAATATACTGGATCCAAAATTGTATAGTGTATGATTCACATAAAATCATTTGTGACTGAAGGTGATATTATTCAAACTTCCATGAAAAAGACAACATTCTTCTTGCAGAAGACAGTTATTTGGCAACTAGAGAGCTGGTATATCAGACAGCAGAACATCCAGGATTACAAAATTTTAAGCTCTCACAAAGCTTAGCTGTATTATCAGACCCTAGAAAAACTGCAAATAAATTTAATTAATACTTCACATAGGTAGTAGAAAACATGATACAGCAAAACTCACAGTGTGCAGTAATAAATTAGTTCAGATGTACATCACATGATAAGACTCTCTTTCTATAGGTAACTAGTAAGAAAGAAGGTGTTCTTATGAAGAGTATTCATGCATGTACCTTTTTTGAGATTTAATTTTTGAATTGAAAAGACAGCTTTTTTATGTAAACTACTGTATTTGTAACAGCTGTACAGTTTACAATCATCACATTCATTCATGTTGTCTCATCTCATCTTCTCATAAAACTGACTTGCCCCACATCAGTTTGTATCTATTGTTGTAAGAATCATAAACATACTATCGTTATTCTGTGTTCTTATGAAGAGTATTCACACTTGTACTTTTTTTAAGATTTAATTTTTGAACTGAAAAGACTTAGTTTACAACTTTTTTGTATGTAAACTACTGTATATTTGTTAATACCTTTGTAACTATGTACAAAAATGATCAATAAAACAATACAACACTCCGTACAATGACTCTACTGCCTCATATATCTTACATTAGGACTAAAGATATCAGATGAGAGAGATTAGCACAAATGAAGAAGCATACAAACAGCTATTTTTTAATATGTTTGTCTTACCTCATTCCTTGTTCAGGAAAGAGTTACAAATGGCTGTGAATTACTCTCTATTATGCAAAACAATAGAAAAATTTGGAGTAGGAATTACAATCCATGGAGAAGAAATAAAAACTTTGAGGTGTCCGATGACATTGTAATTCTGCCAGACACAGCAAAGGACCTGGAAGAGCAGCTGAATGGAATGGACAGTGTCTTGAAAGGAGGATATAAGATGAACAACAACAAAAGCAAAACAAGAATAATGGAATATAGTCGAATTGAATCGGGTGATGCTGCAGAAATTAGATTAGGAAATGAGACACTTAAAGTAGTAAAGGAGTTTTGCTATGTGGGGAGCAAAATAACTGATGATGGTTGAAGCAGAGAAGATATAAAATGTAGACTGGCAATGGCAAGGAAATCGTTTCTGAAGAAGAGAAATTTGTTAACATCCAGTATTGATTTAAGTGTCAGGAAGTTGTTTCTGAAAGTATTTGTATGGAGTGTAGCCTTGTATGGAAGTGAAATGTGGATGATAAATAGTTTGGACAAGAAGAGAATAGAAGCTTTCGAAATGTGGTGCTACAGAAGAATGCTGAAGATTAGATGGGTAGATCACATAACTAATGAGGAGATATTGAACAGAATTGGAGAGAAGAGAAATTTGTGGCACAACTTGACTAGAAGAAGGGATCAGTTGGTAGGGCATGTTCTGAGGCATCAAGGGATCACCAATTTAGTATTGGAGGGCAGTGCGGAGGGTAAAAATCGTAGAGGGAGACCAAGAGATGAATACACTAAACAGATTCAGAAGGATGTAGGTTGCAGTAGGTACTGGGAGATGAAGAAGCTTGCACAGGATAGAGCAGCATGGAGAGCTGCATCAAACTAGTCTCAGGACTGAAGACCACAATAACAACATAAATTGTGAACTCGTAAAATACATTTGTAGCTGTAGAGATGGTATATTAGATTATGTGTACAAGCAAATTTCTCTTAAATAACACTACTACTTAAATAAAGACATAGCAATTTTGTCTTTCCAGCTTTGGTTCAACAATTTATTGATTCAGAATTGGAAGCTTGATAGGTTAATGTCTGATTCATTAAAATGTACTTAATAATCTGATCTCAGAACATGATGTTCCCTAGTTGATGTAAATTCCTTCATCTCTGCCTGATACTGAAGTGTTTTCCTGGTTTATGTTACTAGCTGGTTTAATTTTGTTCTTTACTCTTATGTAAGTCTTTGTAGAAGACAAATATATGTTGATTTCCCCCCCCCCCCCCCCCCCATCCACTCCCCTTCTCTCTCTCTCTCTCTCTCTCTCTCTCTGTGTGTGTGTGTGTGTGTGTGTGTGTGTGTGTGTGTGGTATGGTCTGGACTCTGTCTTAATACGGAATTCTTCAGTAGTAACTGGTAACACTAAAACCTCTAACAACACATTTTCAGCATTCATAAAATACAACAGAATGGGCTACTGGTCCTCACGTTAAATTAAAATTTTCCACTTCTGTCTTTGTCAGTCCCATCACAAACTCTGACAGATAACAAGACTGGCCTCTTTATCAGCTGGACTCATCATAAGTGTTCCCCTAACCCTGGTGTGGTTGAGAGCTGTGAGGTATGATGTATCACTCTACATACGCAGCTACTGATTGAATTGCAATGCCATTCCATTGGTCACTCACTCTTTCCTCGTGTCTGAGAATACTACTTTCTTGCTGGCATGTAAAATTGCAAACATTTACCTACTACATTAATGAAGTAATAAATAATTACAATTATTTATCTATATTGAATTAAATTCAGAAAGCTGTTACAAAATCTTATTTTTTGTCTTTCCTTTACATGTTAACAATGGACTAAGAACAATAATAACATTTGTGACTACTCTGACTGCGATACTGTAACAGTGCAGCTTATTCAAACAATGTGTAATTCTATCTGACTGTCATGCCTCCCAAAACAACTGCACTTTTTTCTGTTAAGTGCCTCAATTATTCAATTGTCTTACCCTCGAGTAAGAGTGCCTATGTATAAAGTGCACTAACCACAAATTTATTTATTCATCCATAAACAATTCAAATTGTATGGATGTTGTCAACACTTAAATACATAAAATACAGGTACAGAGATACATAAACATACACAATTTCATACGCAAATAGATGCACACATTTCTTGTCTTACTGAGTTACACATTTGGAGATTGTATTTCACTGATCTACTGAGCATATTGTAAATTGCCTCTTAATTACAGTAATTAATAATTAGCACAATTGTAAACAAAGTTTACACATAATATTAGAAATCCTTTACAGTATAAAAACACTTTTCTAACAAATAATTTTTAGGGTATTTCTGAAGGCATGTATGTCACTTTTGTCTTTGATCTTTTGTGGTAATTTATTGTATAGTTTAATTACATTATACGGCACACTATTTTGGGATTTTGTTTTGTTATTTCTATCGAGATGTAAGTGTCGGCCTGATCTGGTTCCATGTTCCTGTAGAAACCTGTTCTTGGGTATTGATCATCTCTTTTTTTTAATGTGGACAACTGTTTGCAAAACGTACTCACATGGAACAGTTAAAATTCCCATTGACTTAAACAACTCAGTGCAGTGACTTCTCTCACTACTTTTTGTCATAATTTGTTCAGCCCTTTTTTGTAGCTTAAAGATTGTTTGTCTGTTCTGCTCATTTGTTACCCAGAACATTATCCCATAACTCAACCCAGAGTGAACATATACAGAATGTCATTCTGGCGCATGAGGTACAACACACTGAATTTACTATTCTCAGTGCAAGGCTTGGTGAAGCTATTCATTTCCCAAGAGCAGTAACATGCTCAGTCCATTTTAGTTGTGCGTCAACATGCATCCCTAGACCTTTGTTTTGATACATGTTCTAAGAGCTCATCTTTCCCTTTTAAAGAGCTATTTTTGGGTTTTCTTCTTGTGTGGAAACTAATACTGTTGGCGTGTTTGTTTTTTCTTTAGATTTAAAGTTAATTTGTTGTTGTCTACCCATCTGCATACATGCATGAGCGTTTCTTCAGCTTTGTTCTTTAGCACGCTTGGTGACGTTTCACCGATTAGAATGTTACTGTCATCAGCAAACAATACTGTCCCACTGTGTTTGACACTCTGGGGAAAATCAGTGATATATATCAAGAAGAGTATTGAGCCAAGCAGTCTTCCATAGGGGACTCCAATATTAATGTATTCTGGGTGACAGAGATATTCCATGGTACGATTAGAGTTTGTTTGAGAAATCTCTACACACTGCACTCTGTTTTTAGGTATGAATGGACCACTTATTTGCTACCCCCTTATACCTAGAGCTTCCAGTTTATTTAACAGAATTGTGTAGTCTACTGTATCGAAGGCTTTTCTGAAGTCAAGGAAGATGCCTGTGGTATGATCTCGTTTATCTAGTGCTTCCAGAACAGCATGTGTAAAATGTGCCATAGCTGACTGTGTGCTTTAACTGGACCTTAACCCAAACTGTTCTTTACACAGCAAATTGTACTTTGTCAAGTACCCTAGGAGTCCAAGTTTCATTCTGGTTTCTGTTACTTTTGAAAATTACGACAGTAAAGAAGAGAAATATCTACACAATGCACTGTTTTTAGGTATGAACGGACCACTTATTTGCTACCCCCTTACACCTAGAGCTTCCAGTTTATTTAACAGAATTGTGTAGTCTACTGTACTGAAGGCTTTGCTGAAGTCAAGGAAGATGACTGTGATATAATCTCCTTTATCTAGTGCTTCCAGAACAGCATGTGTAAAATGTGCTATAGCTGATTGTGTGCTTTTACTGGACCTGAACCCAAACTGTTATTTACACAGCAAATTGTACTTTGCCAAGTATCCTAGGAATCCAAGTTTCATTCTGGTTTCTGTTACCTCTGAAAATTATGACAGTAAAGAGATAAGCCAGTAAATTTCTGTATTTTTGGGGTCTCCTTCCTTATGTAGGGGCAGGAGATTTGCATGCTTTAGTGCCTCTGAGAAGCAACCTGTAGTGAATGATTCGTTTATGATGTGTGATATAGGGTCTTTGATAGTGTCTATACAGTCCTTCAGCAAGCACATAGACACTTCATCTATATCTGCTGAGGTTTTATTTTTTAGGCTCCGAACAACTTTGTTTATTTCTTCTGAAGTGGTGGGTCGCAGCATCATTGTGTTTGGAACATAGTCCAATGTTTGTATAAGTTGTATTTTATCAAATCTGTGTTGTAGCTTGGTAGCTATAGTGCTGAAATATTGATTTGCAAAGTTTGCAATTTTTATTGGATCATGAATTGTGGTCCATTGTGCTGTAATTGTGTGTTCACTTGTTTTGTCTTTTTCCTATTTCTCTCCTATTTGGTGACATTCCAGGTTACTTTTATTTTATTTTCTGCTTTTAATCATTTTGAGATCTTTTTACTGTCACTAAAACTTTTCTGTATATGATTTTGTACGTTTCGTAGTATTTTTGATATGCAGTGTCATTTTGGTTGTTTTTTATGTTGCTGAAGTGTCCGAGTGTTACAAAGGATTTCCTTGTTACGTTGGCCAACCAGTTACTTTTGTTTTGTGTTTTAGTGACTCACAGTAATTCTGGGAACACTTATTTGAACCTGAATTTAAATTTCTATAGAAACTTTGCAAACTTCCTTTCCGTACTAGTCTCCATGTATATTTCTTCCCGTGTTTCATCGTTCATTTACATGGTAAATTAAACCTTTTTTTGCTTAGAGAAGACCATTCTGTATGTATTTTACTTTTGTTTTCTACACCTATGTTTAATTTTAAGAGCTGACTGGAATGATCTGAAAGGCCCAGGTTACCTACAAAATCACAATTTTCTTTTTCCAAGTCAGTTAGTATATGGTCAATGATCATGCTGAATGCTTACTTACCCTTGTGGCTGTGTTAATCAATGGTGATATTCTAAAGCTGAACATAATGTTCAAAAATGTGTTGCAGAACCCATTTGGGTTCAATGTTGATATTTAAATCTCCATAAATGAGGATTTTGCCCTTCCAGTACTTGGGTTAGTTTCACTATGAATGTGTCTATGTCACCACTGGGAGGACGGTAAGTACATAGTACAGATAGTCTTTGGAATATATGTGACTTTCTTATCTCTATAGCTGATATATCCAGAAGTTTTTCTTCTCTTCATGAAATTATGTCCTTTCTAACTTTATACATAATCCCTCCCTTTTCATATATACGTGATCCACCACCTCTCATAGTGGTTCAATTATAATGTCCTGCTATATTATATGAGCTACAGTTTCCTTGTCATTCATTTCACTATCCACTGTTGTTTCTGCTGACTCCTTGGAAATTTTTGTATGTTTTGTTATTACTGCTGATGGTTCTATCACTGCTACTTTTTTCAGGTGTTTGTGTTGTTCCTATTGGGTTTGGCATTGGCTTTGAGACTATGGGTTTGGTTTTGAAGTTATTTTGGTGATTTTTAAATTTCTTTGGTTATCAGGTTCACCAGATATTGTTTACTCAAGGTGTAGTCCATGTTGTGTGTGGAATCTACATCCTAAATCACTCATGTCAATGCATTTCATATTTTTAAAATGCCTGCAGATTTTACCAAATTGATTATTGGCACTCTGTCTCTCTTTATTAACACAACAGCCAAATAAGATCGTAGTGATGTGGAATGTTCACAATTACGACATTTGTATGTGTGAGATTTTTCAGACACTGTTTAAGATCACTCATAGCATGCCATTTTGTTTATGTATATGTCATTTTTTTAATATCACCAAGTTAGGCTCCCAGTTTCAGTATACCATAATGAATATATGTTAGTTTCTTCTCTTAGTTTATTTGCAAGACCATGACAATGGCTGTCTGAAAGCACAGTTTGCTATTGGATTTTACACTCTGGAAGTCATTTTGTGTCATTTCACTAAACACTTCAGCACAACTTTGGGATCGACAGATTTGCACTGTAAAATTTTACACTTGGTTTCTTAATTGTAAGCATTGACAAACTTTCTTCTCCTGCTTTATTCACGTTGTCCTTTTCCTCTTTACCTCATTCATGAGAACTGTATAGGCCTGAATTCCCACAATCGCCAGTAGAAAGTACTTGAAATAAGTTTTTGGGTACAAAGCCTATGTTGCTTTCGGAGTTTTTTTCAATCTAACACTTTTTTCTTGCTGCTATTGTACGTCATGTTGTTCCTCTTTTCTGTAAAGGTTGCACTATCATGTGGGAATTTCAGCAGGCTCAGTTCACTTTTTTCGAGCTGTAATTTCAAAATACCCATTTTTAAAGTATCAATAATAAACTCTTACACTAGTTATGTGTTCATTTAGTTTGCTAATTTCGTGGTACAGTTTTCATATGGTTTCTTTTTAACAGCAAAATTGACGTTTTTTTTGGAAAGACATACGCTTAGCTTATACCCTTGCCGCCATCTTACAATTGTAAGTCCATAACTATTCCTTCACTATTGCTTCAGCTAACTCAGTGATATGCTGTTGTCAGACATCCAAGTCAGCAGCACCTATATAAAATAAACAGCGAGCTATGTGAGGAAAAAAATCTATGATCCGTGCAAGAAAATGACCCAGATTATGAGCTATCAGTACAATATCACAATGAGGCAGTAAATGAATAAGTGGTTGGATAGTATCTGATGCAGCTGCGGTGTTTAATGCTTTGAGTGGGTCATATGTGGAGTAACACTTGCATGTGGCAACAGAGTGATATAATGAACATTTATTTTGGTTTTGTTTAATTAAACAATGCTTTAGCTCATATAATGTTAGTTTGTTATATGATTGTTGAATTAAACTAAGAGTAAACTGTGATTTTTCTTTACATGTTTACTTTGGAAACAAAGAGAGCTATTCTCTACATGTGTACAAAGAACACCACACATCTGCTTATGTTATGAAAAATTGTGTCCCCACTACAGGGTTAATGTAATACAGCAGGTATCAAAAAAAGGTTCATAGTAAAAAATGTAACTTTATTCCAAGACTTTGAGAAAATACAGAAATAAAAAAGAAATTTCAAAATTAAACTTACAAAAATAAACACTTTTCCATTATTTAAGTAGTTCCTATCTGCAGTAAAATGATTACACCACTGCAGTCACAAAATGTTTTATCTTTTTGATCAAGTATACACAGAAATAATGTGATTACTATACACCAAATGCAACCTGAGCTAATATTACAGATATATAGTTAAGACACAGGAACTATGAATTCTCAGTCCATACAAACTGGGGCAATCAATTTTATGTAAGTTAATTTCATAATAAAGAAGAGATTCCTCGAAATGAAAAAATAATGTGTACTGTATTAGCTATATACCTTACAGCAGCAATAAACACAGTCAGAAAAAAATAATATATGTAAAAATCAAGTATTATCATTGATGTTTCAGACTATTAAAATCCACTCATGTTATAACATAAGCAAATAATCAGAATAACATTGACATCTTGTTCTTCATTTATTAGTTCCCACATGCACACAAGCTCATCCTCTGCTGTACACATATTGTATGCCCACTTCTGACAAACATTGACTATAATTATGAGCTACATACGCTACATCTTCTATTATATATAATAGCTGATTAACAAGCAATGCAATCACGGTAGATAATGCAATAAGTGGTCTGAAGAAAACTGAATACTATACATACAATTACTGTAGCTTCTAAGTTACTATACAAACACTTTGAATGAAAATTCTATCTGTAAATAGTCTTCATGGCTTTACCGCTGGATGACATTGCAAGGCTGAACCACATGAAGATGTCAGACAGTTGCTCTGAAGAAATATTGTGGAATTTGCACATCATCCAGCGGCAAACTCGTGAAGACTAGCTTGAAGCTGGAAAGCTTGAAAAGTCACAAAATAATATCTCTTTTAACCACAATGAAATATTTGAAATACTTTATAATGATGAAAGGAAGCTAACAGGGGATATAAATATGAGTATTGAATAAAATTAAAAATTAAAAACCTCCCTTATTACCAAGCCTGTGTCTTGAGTTGCAAATGAGGAAGAAGAGAAAGGAGTAAGAGTTGGGAACAACCTTCTTAAAATGTAGGATCTGTCTATTTCTACATTCTAGCAAGCAACAAGAGTTCCTTGAGCAGTTATAAGACAGGATCACTGGTCTCAAAGGCAGAACAGAGCTTTAAATTTAATATCACAGAAAACTCAAAACAACATAGTTGACACAAACTGTGACAAAAAATGAAAGTAAATTTCAAATTTAAGTGCTTATTTTAAAATTCAATTCGTGACCTTTACGCGTTACAGTTTCCAATGTGGAAAGTAAAAATTGATAGAACAATGTTAATTTACTTGGAAAGATGTGAATTGTTCCCTAAATAATGGGGCACAAAATCGACCACAAATGCTTTAAGGTGTGAATACCAGAAGTATGAGAAAAAAGTGATTATAAAGATAGAAATTTAACAGAGATATGAAACTACATGATAACCAAAGGTAAAATGGCCATCTTATTTATGAGGGAAAAACCACTGAGAGGCATTATTTTGAAATTTCTCATGTGTAATAAAAAATTATCTCCCCTCATAATAAGAAGAGAAAAATGAGAAAGTAAAAGTTCAAAAAATGTAGTACATTATGCTTAAATATGAGGGTGGATCAAAAAATAATGCCTCCTGTACCATAAATAATTTGATAATGACCATATAATAGTGGAATTAGTACAGATCATAGGCAGAACTCCTCTCCACATGACACTATCATTCAACATAGACACCATGCATTTGCACGTTTGCCCCAGTATTGAGCCCAGGCATCCAAACCAGTTAGTAAAAATTCAAAGTTTTGCTCAAGATTTTAAAGTTGTTTTAATCTCGTCCATGAAGGACATGTATGAGGATGCTGTAATGAACATCAGCAACGTGGGTATTTGGGTGAATTAGTTTGGAAACAGAGAAATGGACATTGCAGATGAACCACACAGTGGCTGGCCCACAGCATCCCTCAAAGATACCAATCGAGGATGTGCTGATAAAATGATTCAAGGAGACAGACACATCAGAGTCCACAATCAACAGCAAAACACATGCAAGTACATTTAAGAAACTTGAGGTGGAAGTAACACACATAACATACATAATTTTTCACAACTCAAGTGATAGGAAGAATCGGCAGGTCAGTGGTGTCTCATGCACCACACAGCTCTGATTTGATCCTCTCGAACTTCTACCTGTTTGAACATATGAAAGACAACCTACATGGTTACAGATTCAGTGATGTGGATGAGGTTAAAATGACTTTAAAATGTTGGTCAAGAAGCAAAACATTGAATTTTTTGCAAACTGCAACAAGGGTTTGATGGCCCAAATCTGTACAGATGCAAGGTGACTATGTTGAACAGTAGTGTTGTGTAGATGACATTTAAGGCTATCATCTGTATTTAATCTGCTGTTATATGTTCATTATTACTTTTTTATCACACAGAAGATATTACTTTTGGATCCAACCTTATAGAAAATGAAGTAACAAAAAACACACAACTAAATATTATAACATAATTGGAAACTTTCAGAGCACATGTAGACATAAAAAAATATTAAATAAATTATGAATGTTAAAGTAAACAACAAAAAGATGAGATTGGCTATCATTATTACCTGTACTAAATTCTAATTAAATCTCTGTCTTAAGAAAGCACACAATTATCACAAAAATTAGTAAAATACAATACTTAGGCAGACTTAAAAGAACACAAAAAGCTAATGAAAATTTTTAAATAGAATGAAATAATCAAAAGCAAAAAAAGGGAATAGCTCTTACAGGAATAAAAATGAGTGCAGAAAATAAATTATCCAGTATATAAAGAAATGATTATAGTAATAAAGTGCAATGAAAAATCACATTTTGTTGCAAACAAGGAAAGCTCACAAACATTACATTAAGTCATTCGTCTGAGCTCCGTAATAATAAATTTTGTAGTTACCATGAAACAGTCAATAATTTTTACATATACGAAGACAAAACTACCATAATTTAAATAACATTAAACTAATAATACTTATCTTATGAAATGCTAGAAAAAGTTTTAAACATTTAAATTGTCCAGAACTAGTGTGTTAGATTATTTTCACAGCAATTAAATTTTACAAAAAATTGCCACTTACATAAATTCTGGAAGTAATTAAAACACTGAAAATAATTGAATTACTTTTGAAATCATCATAACCAAAGACTATGAAAATTACAAAAGAATGTAACTGTTAAAATTATATACTTTATCCAAGCAAAAGAACAAAATATTTCAATAATACCTTTACAATACTCCCTCTCAGCTGTCTATAAAATGCTTCAAATTTTTTAACAAAATTTAATTTAATAAATGCCGTATAGAGAAGTAAACATCAAAAGGGATTTAATGAAAATGGCAGATCTGTTTCAGAATGAATTAACTTAAATAACAATGTTAACTTAGGTTGACTTCAAAATTATAACTGTATATAGAAAAATAATCTAGTTGTAGCATTAAATCTAATCCACAAAACAGATTCAGACAAAACCATTAAAATAATGTTCATGGAAGCAATTTCTCAGTCCTTTAAGAAAATGATTCACATATAAGGCCACATTGGCTGTGTCCTTTGAAAAAATATATACAGGAAAGGATACAAAATGAAAAAAAATTCAACAATGCAAAATGTTACCAATAATGTCTGAAAAAAATGCAACAAAGTACATTGCAGTTAATCTTTCTACATTTTCCAAACGCCTGCATATGTATAAAACAAATAAATCTTTAACATAAAAATATTAGGGAAAAGTCCCGTGTGGAACATAAATAATGATACGAGGCGAGACATCCCATTCACCAAAACAAGAGGCTTTGAGCAGCAGACACAATAAGAAAGAGACAAGTACACACACACACACACACACACACACACACACACTGACATAGATCATAAATTTGGTAGCTAAACAATAGTATTCAAAAACTGATTTCTATGAATAAATGCTCCACAGATTTTAAATCTCAAGATTTTAATGAAATCAAGGTCACTATGAATGTTGTTCTACCATAGCTATCGACATAACATCCAGTAGCATATGGAAGTTATGCAATTTCATGACAGCTCTATGATGTAATTCAGCCCACTAAACAAAGAACTATGTGGCCTAAAGACAAATCTGGTCAATGGCATTGAAGAAAGTTGTCAATGTGGCAAGAAATCTATGAAGGATTCATCCAAGAATGTCACCATGAAAATCTATGTTCTCAAACGTGTTTTGTATTTATTTATTGTGCAATGGTTCTTCAGCACTAAGAAAGGATGTCTTTTCTCTTACTTTTGTTCTTAAAAATGACAGTCGGTAGAACAAAAATAGAAAAATCTGCGAAAGAAACTAAATTTAATATCAAATTCATAGATCCACCAAATATTTTAATAAGGTGCTAGAAAGTTCGAGATGGAATACACAGGATGGAAGAAGATAACTACTCACAAAAAGCTGAGTAATTGAGCAGTAGGCAGACACACAAAAAAAACTGAAAACATTGCTGAGCTAATTAGGGTAAAAAGAAAAATCTACATTAGTGGTATCCCAGTAACTAATACACAAACATAAACACGCTACAATCGTCTGGACCAGGACAATCAGACTGTACAAGTATGTGTGATTTTGGGAGAAAGGAGAGGCGGGGAGGAGGGGTATTAGGTTCAATCAATCAAACAAAATTGTCCAAAAGATCTGTAATGTTTTTAGTTTTATTTGTGTGCCTGTCAACTGCTCAATGTGTCAACTTTGTGATGAGTTGTTAGCTTCACTCATTTCATTGTTAATATTTTTTGTTAAAATAAAAGGAATGTACTGAAAATAAGAAACAATTAAGGTATGTAATGTTAAGACTAAGCTTTCTTAAAAATGTGAATGTCTTAATAACAGAAAATACAGCATGGAAACATCAAACACAATTACATAAGATTAATGATGAAAGGCAAACAGACAACCACATAAAATCAAACAATCCTCAAGCTCTGAAGCCAAAGCACCACACATTTTCCAGTATAAAATATACAAATCCACATCTCCAGCTGCATTAACACATACTGTCTATTACTGGTTGTCCAGCTGGGCAGGGGAAAGAGGGCGAGGGGGTAGACAAGAAAGAATGTGGAGTGTAGAATTGGGAGATGCATAGGAATTATTTAAAATGGCTTGTTATAAAATACAACATTGGTGGATGAAGGTAGGATTTTGGGTGGATAATCCTCATACTTCATTGCGATAACAGATAGTCATCAAACCACTAAAGATGGATGCAGTTGAGGTCTGTTTGTATGAGCTCAAGCAATATCAGCCAATTTGGTAACTTCTGCTTCCAAATGCGTATGGGACACAAATTGATGCTTGGCCCATAGTGGAAAAACTTTTCACATAGGATGGATAGAGGTACTGTTTCCAGTAGGCCTGTTTGGTGTGGAGAAAGGCATTAATACAGAGGTCCCTCACCTCACAAGGTAGGTTACGGAGCTAACAAAGACCATCTGAAACATGTTTGTGAAGAGCTGCAGAGCTGTTCTTCATTTTCAATATCAAAACCCATGACAATGAAATACCTTGCTCTTTCCATTAGAACCTCAACAGCTTCTCCTAAATCCTCTTCACAATGTCTCCTCAGTGAAATGACCAACCTCCCCACTTAACATCTGTGTGAAAATATTTATTTAATATACCAATACAACTTCAACTTTGGCAGAAGTCAGTTGTTATACATCACCTGTGTGTGCCCATTTGCAGTGAGAAGTAAACAAAATATCCAATATCCAAATATGTTCATAACTTCTCAGGAACTTTGGCAGACAAACATTATCCTATACAGTCAGTTCAGAAACAGATTTTCTGTGCTATTTGTTCTTTTAATATCATAATCTCATAAGTAGTCTGTGTAATCTCTGCAAAATAGCTACTGACAGTACAGTACTCTACCCAGCACCCACACAGGTCTTGAATAACTTACACATGTCATGTCATGGCTTAGACTACTACTTGTCGTGCCTTGATATAAAAGACCTCCTATCCAAAATCACACCAGCTCCTGAGAGACACTATTTGCTACTCATATACTTCCATTTACTACTGTAAGCCCACAATACCCCACAAAACTTTGTCCTTCTGCCCCTTCCAGATGCCCAATCCTTACCTCTCTCCCAAACCAACCCGCTCAGACAGCTGTCCATGAATAGTCACGGTTACCATTGTGTGCATGTGCATGTGGGTTTTGCTTTTAGTGGGCTGTTTGTTTACAATCAAATATGTATATTGCAAACTAAGTGACAGACCATAAGCTTTTATAGTAATTGTAATATTATATCAGTCTTTATATCTTGTAAATTTTCACACAATCATCTGAAAAGCCTGTCAGTTGCCTCCTTCAGGCCAGAAATGAGAATAAAGTGAAGTTGGTGGAACCGTCCTCATGTGCTCTGTGGTGAGAGTACAAGCAAACTTCAGATTAATACTACAAACATTGTAAGGAAATGATAGATTGCTACTTATCATAAAGATGACATGTTAAGTAGTAGACAGGCAAAACCAAAAGGCACTTATACATTAGTTTTTGGCCACAGCCTTCATCGTAAAAACAAACAAACATTCATTCATACAAGTAAGCACACCTCATGCAAGCAACTACCATTTCTGGCAGGTTGGACCGGAATTCTGGAAATCCAGTCCGAGCTGCCAGACATGGTGGTGATGTGTGCATAAGGTGTGCTTACTTGTGTGGATGAATGTGTTTTTCTTATTTTGATGAAGACTGTGCCCGAAAGCTAATGTATAAGTGTCTTTTGGTTTTGCCTGTCTGCATCTTAACATATCATCTTTACAGAAAGTAGCAATCTATCTTTTCCTTACATTACTGATATTCCAACCTGGAGTTTCCACTGTTAGATTAATATCATAGTAATCCAAAACACCCTGTAAGTTACACAACAAAATTTTCTGTGGGCAAGCAAAAAAATACCATCAATGTATTTTTCTGATGAGTACTCTACATAGAATACAGTATTATGGTATATGACTTCCATTTCTGGTACAACATTTTATTTATTTTACATTGTGTTTTGGGACAATAACTTCTAAACACTGAACAAGAATTAAAATATTTAAGATTTCATTAACAAACTACTGGTCCACTGTATCATCCAAGATGTAAGATAAAATAAAAAATGGGAAGTAATTAATTGTCATATTTTGTACTAAGGTTGAGACTTAAATGTAACTGATGTGACTTAGGGCTACAAAGAAGATCATGTTTTTCAATACACAAAATAATGTCCTAATTTATCTAGTACAGAAATATCATGCTGTAAAATGGCAAGAGGGACAAAATAACTATGAATGACCAACAGAGTTCACTTTGTCATAGTTTTTCTGCTTGGGATTCAACATCAAAGAAACAATCATAAGCTTTTGGAAAAAGTCTAAAAACTAACTCTGTTAGGCTATAAATAAAATACTGGACTAATTATAGAAAATCTACTGGCAAAATCTTAGATGTATTCCTTTATATTCCTTATTACCTAATTACTATTCAGGGCTGGAAATTTATCATCTCTCTTAACCAGATCACAAATTCACTTGAAGTAAAATTCTACTTCCTGGTATTATAAACATGTCCCATTCGAGCTGACATCCTGGTTCTGGTTGGAAAACACAGGAATTTTTACGTTATCTTAAGCAGAATTTTTTTAATACTGTCCCTATTGGCCAAATTTGGGTCCTAGTGATTTCCATCTTTGCATGTACATGAAAAAGTATATAGACTCCTAAAGCTTTGATGCAATAAATAGCTTCAAGATGTTACTGTGGATTAGCAGTAAATTCAGATGGCACTAAATTATGCAGAGAAAAATTGTCAACCAGCAGAGATATCATAAATGGCAAACTCTTAATTGACACTGTAGAAAAGTAATACGAAGATGATGGTTTCAGATTTTTCTAACTACATATTTATTTACAACTGCAGCATTTTATTGATAGTGTAATGAAGGTAACTTCCTGGAACTCCTCATAAGAAAACAACAAACAAATGTTAGTTGCTCTCATTGGTATTTTCAAAAGGAGAATATTTGTAAGATAGTTATCTCTTATGGACATTTCTAAGAACTGCATAACAGTGAGTTATGAAATTATAAAATAATTATTTCTAAAAGCCTACTAATGAATATAAAACTATGAAAACCATGTACTCTTCCTCCTCCCCAACAAATAATTTTAGTTGCTTTTTAGTTCCTCAATACACTGTGCCACCACAACTCATGAAATTAGTGAGTGAATCTTATGTATGAAAACTAATTACTATTTGGCAAAATACCAAAATGTGCTGTGCTGACATGACATGAAGTATTTACAAGTTCAAGAAAAATAAAAAACATGAATACTGAATAAGTCATTACACTGTTCTTGCTGGATCACTTCAATTTTTTTTCACTATACTAACAGAGGATACTGAATAAAAAAAAAATTGCAGTGTGGGAATGTTCACAAAAGTAAACATTAGATGCTCCCCAGAAAAACACACATACAAATTACCAAGTTTTGCAAATTCCATTTTATGAGGGAAATGAGAAACTTAAACTTGAGGCTGGATACGTTCACTGTTTACTAAAAATACTACTGATAAAAAGAACTATCTACCAGTTGATGGAACTAAAAAAACTTTTATCATGTCCAACACATGCATAATTTTAAAAATTAATTCATCTAGAAAAAAAGGCTGATAGGAAAGAAAGAAAAGAAAGGGTACACAACAGGTCACATTTGTCAGCCAAAATTAAAAAAAAGGGCAGAGAACACACATGTAAGAAATGAAAAATATGGACAAAAAGATGGTACAGGTGTGAGTGGAATTGATGGTGGAAGGGGAGCTAATAGGAAAGCTATTATTGATGGCTCATTATTAGTAGTATGAATCTTTGCTGATAATCTGGCACCACTGTCAAACTCTTTTCTACAACACATCTTTTACCAGAGAGCTTATGACAATTGTTACTTTGCATGAGTACCTGTAATCCTTCCTACTTTTTTTCTACTTTGGTTCAACTACAGTCATGCTTTATTTATGAAACTGCAACATTTTTCCCAGGCAAAGGAGGAGACTTAAATTCACTCACTAATTTCAGAAGTGATATACACACAGCCATTGGAGATGCACAATATAATGGGGACATGTAATACCTTGAATTAAAAAAAATCACTAGCACAACATTATTTCACATGAAAATGGCAGAGGCTGATATTTCAATAGTGGGCTTGTAAATAAAGTATTTGTACAGCCAAATGTAATGATCATGCCTTTTGAAAAGAAAGGATGCCATCTGTCTTTTAGACTTTTAGAGCTATATTTAGTGACAGAATGCGATAATAAAAAAGAATCAAAATTTTACTGATAAACTTACATGTTGATAAGAGAAAAAATAACATTGTTTCCTGGGCTGAGACTAATAGCTGCCTGTTTCAGTTTCATGGATAACTTATTACCAATCGCTCTATACAAGCACATCAGATGGGCTGACTAAAATCTCCAAACTGCCGTAGGCTTCTTCCCACTCTCTGTCATTTGCAGTTAGTACAACCCATAGTGCACTTCTTGAACAAGTCAAATATCTGGTTTAGATCCAATGAGATTTTTGAAAAAAGGAACAGCTAGGGATGGAATACCAGCTAAATTAAAGGCAGCTGACTCTCAGAACAACTGAAAAGTTACTTTATAACTATTAGATATTACAGAAATCTGGAAAATGGTGTTGTAAAGGCACTTGCAGACAGAAGATGATACATGAGCAAAAGGATGGGCACATAAAGACAAAGTATCATTCTGATAAAATGTTTACATCTTCAGGGGAAGTCTGGAAGCAGCTTGTGAACATGACCGTTCTACTATGGCCATGTATTGAAAATCCAGCTTATGGAAATATAAAAACTATGTTATGGGAATGATGCTGAAAATTTCAACATTTCGTTCTATAGAGCAATACAATACACCAAGTTCTCTGCTCAATATTCCTATCAAATTCCTACACTTAATACTATGAGAAAGTATAACTAGCAGATGCATACCATAAAATTATTGTATATCTTCATAAATTTGTTCCTTAGGAAGATGTAACAGTGTGATAAAAAATTACACTGTAGTGCACAAAGGATATTTACTGATAAAACTGGCAACTGACTGGTTCCTACAGTAGATAAAAGAAACAATGAAGTTGAAGCATTTTTCAAATCCACAGTATGAGGCACCAAATATGTAAGGTCTTGTTCACCATCTTAATACAAACAATGTCACAAGTGTCTGTCAGAAACAATAACCAGTCAGGACAAAAAATATAAAAGAATACTAAAGGAAATATCTGCTACACTTGACTGATAACACACAAAATACACCATTTCTTGTTATCCGAAATACAGAGTTTTCAATGTAACACTGACATTTTTAAAATCTGTCTCTTTTTCAGTTGACATTATAAACCAGAAAACAATAGTTTGATCTATTAGAGAATAAACTATAGTGAATTTTGCAGCGTAGAAAATGTTACTGATATCAGAAGTGCTTTTTCACTTATTTACTCTATCAGACATTGACCATAAAAGGAAGTTGTACTCTCCAAAACCATATGTCCACAATTAAACTTCAAAATACAATTTATCATGAGTAATATAATAAATATACTTTACTCTAAGGCAGCACATTATGGTAAACATTTTATTGGACTGTTGAGTGTTTTATGAATACTGTAGAAACCACCTGAGAAAATTCCATAAATGAATAAATCTCACACTTCTTTCTTCCTGTGGTATTGATAATAATGTACTCGCAAACAACTCTGATTTTTCATTGTTCTACCACAAATGCTACATATGAAACACCCTTGTGCACTGTGTGCATCGCGGACATGAACTTTCAGGTTGAACTTGTTTGTAAATTGTTTCTCGCACCACTGACAGCTATACTTCTGTGGCCACACTAGAAAGAAAATAAAAGAAGGAAATTAATACAATAACTAAGGGGCCAACACTAACAAATAAAAGTAATTGTATAAACAAAAACCATATTTAGACAGAGATAGAAGAGGACAGGAAAGTATGAATCTATCACAGTTCAACCATGCAGGTCCAAAAACAACACATTTTTGAATGTAAGAGATTTCAATATTTGCAGTCAAAAATGAATGGAGATAATTATTTTCTCTTGTCCAATAATTCCGCTGATCTAAATGCTCAAGATTACTAATCACCCTGAACAATCCTCATATTTTGTGTTCAGAGTTATCACTGTTTGCCGTTTATCTTCCAGTGACTATCTTTCATTGCAAATCTATAAGGATGCAGAATCAGGACAAACAATGGAAATGTTCAAGGGACATTAAAGATGGACAAGAAGTCTACAAAAAAAGGTTTTATTGAGGTACTCACTGTTATACAGGAAACACAACCAGTAATAGGAGATTAATTTTAAATTAACTTTTCTTGTCTCAGATTATTACATACTTTTAAACTAATCTCTACAAATACACAGTATCTTTATTTCATTAAATACATGTGAAACTCATAACACTATTATAGTAAAGATGAAGAAAAATAATATTGCAATTTGTAGACATAAAATATTTAAATGAGTGTTCTGAAGGAATGAGACACAAAATTCAAAATCACTAATTTAAAGTGTATTTTAAAAATTTGAACATGGCTGGAGTAGCAACCATAGAATGAAATCTTCTCACAGAAATAATGAACAGCCAGTCAGTTGCAAACTGGAAGGTTTATTAAAACCATTTTACCATGGTTTCAATGTTTATAAAAACACCTTCTCAGAAGGAAATATTGATATCTGTGCTACATGTTGTGACAGAGGTATGTTAAAATATAGCCAAAATACATCAGTCAAATATAATATTAGAATTAAAAATATGCACTTGGTTTTTATCATTTGATATTTCCTCACCAATGTACAGCTAGTGCTAGTGCTCTAGCCAAATAAATGACAACAACCATGTTGTGCATGTTTTAATTCATTACAGAGGTGAAATTTCATATTTGAGTGACACCTATCAGCTATACTTTAATGGACCTCTGCCACGTTGTGTAATCCAGTTGTTAATATGTCCTTCTGAACAAGACATTTTGTTAAATGTTGAAACCATGGAAAAGGGTTTTAATAAACCTTCCAGTTTGCAACTGGCTGTCTGTTTACTATTTCTACAGGAAGATTATACAGCATAATGTGAACAATAATCCATGCATTGAACTGGAGGAACATTTCCTTCTCATCTATAAGAGTGGATTATCTTTTTAAATACATATTTAAAAATTAACAACACCACACAAAAATTCAATCACTTTATTTAGTCTTCCATCATACTAGCAATTAAATTACATGTTCACAAAAGACATTTGGAAAAACGTGTGTTTTTTGAATTACAGAAGTCTAGGGTAATAATCATTGTTACTGTGCTTTCCTATGTAAACTACAGCACATGATGAATCATATATATGGACATACCACACAGAAAATGAAGGCATAAAATTAATATTGTTCATTTTTAGTACTAAAAATGACAGAATAAAGAGTTTCTGAGATTAGCATCCAATAAATAAGATCATGTTACAAATACCATTACAACATTTTAGGAAAGAGCGTATCAAAATTGAAATGCTGCACAATTGCTGTTCTTCATCATAAAAATGTATAATTCTGAGACATGAATTGCATGTCAGCACAAAAAATATATTTTACATTAAAATATATACATAAAACAAACCATATTAAATCATATTATTGATTCATTTAAAATTGTTTCCAACATTAGCAGTTCTGCTTGCAAAGCAATACTATAAAAATGGTCGTAGCTTAAAATATTTTATCAGCCACCGAACACTTACCAATAGATGTTAATGTAGCATTATGTGAAACAAACCTTAATTTCTTGTACAAACACAGTATCCATCCAACAAAACCAATGTACTTATCTCATAGTGACAAAGAATCAATATAAAAGAGACTACAATAGTGTTTGAAATAAATAATAATATATTACTGACAATATATTTTATTGGCATAATTCTGATTGGAACTTTTTCAAGACAGCACTCTATTGTGTACAAGTGTCATTCCAGAAGCAGAGTCATTATGCTTCTCATGAAATGCTGATTCTAGACAATGTAGTAAGTTTTTCTTACTTTTTGATTCATGATAATCTTAGAGTAATTATTTATAAGAGTAACCATTATCCCTGAGAAAATACTTATTATAAAAGGATAAAAATGAGAATGACGTGGCAACTAGTCACAACTGTGTTGAATGGATAGCTTATTTTCCTGTTATTTATCTGCTGGACAGCAAAAATTATTAATGTGTTGGAGGTGTGACTGGGTGTCGTCGTCGTATTTTCATATCGTAATGGTGTCCTCAGGCCATCAAGGATAACACAAAAACTTGAGCACTCTCAGTGCTCAGCGCATGGTATTAGACCAATCATCTTTCTCTACTTTACATTAAGCACAAATTGAACTAGGCAAAAAACAATGTTTTAGGTATGTTCAAGCAAGTTTTCTGTGAGAAAGTTCACAAAAATAATTTCTCTTCATAATGGTTTGCTAAATACTCTTAAAATTGTTGGCAAATTATTTTTGCTGTGTACATTGTCACACTTAATGTTCATGTACAATTATTGAATGGATGAGTCAAATGTAATGGAGAACAATCAGAGCATACATACTATGAACAAATAACAATAGAATACCACAATAAATAGGAGACATGAGAGGAGATCAATCTACAGAAACAAGTGGTAGAAAGTTGCAACGTTTCATGGTCCTAAAGCAATTCATTCCTTTCATCTAATTCTCCACTTAATATGGTGTAGTTATGAGTGTCTAGCAGGTTAAAAATGCCCTTATGCTGTTTTAGCACACTACTTCCCACACTGTTCAGCCTGCCACTATCTTAAAATAATGAGGGTGGTTTGAGAAGTTCTCGGGATCACCATGAGAGGTCAGCACTAGCACAATGAGTTGTTCACATGATATTCATTGGACTGCTGCCTGTAAACATTTGCCACCTCAGTGCTCTTGGAAGAGAGCTGTGGTGGTGATGTGGCTTTGTTGTTGTTCCCATGTAGTGATTTGTGAAGATGGAAAAAATTGAGATTCAAACAGTGATTAAATACTTAATAAAGAAAGGTATGAAAGCAAAGGTCATTCATGCTGATTTCCAGAATACACTGGGGGACTCTGCTCCTTCATATTCAACTGTTGCCAAGTGGACAAATGAATTTAAATTTGGTCAAGGGAGCTTAGATGATGATCCACGCAGTGGTCAGCCAAGATGTGTAACTACTCCAGAAATCATTGCAAAAGTGCACAAAATGGTCACTGAGGATCACTGATTGAAAGCATGTGAATTTTCTCACACTTAACACATGTCATTGGAAAGGGTATATCACATTTTAACTGAAGAATTAGAAATGAAAAAAATTAACTGCAAGATGGGTGCTGCAAATCTTGATGCTGGATCAGAAATATGTGCCATCGCTATGGCAAAATTACATGAACTAAGGTATGAATTGTTGCCACACCTGCCTTATTCACCTGCCATGTCTCCATCAGATTTCCATCTTTTCCCAAAACTGAAAATGTTTCTTGGTGGATGAAGATTCACTTCAAATGAAGATATGATAGCCCGAGTTGACAGCTATTTTGCAAGCCTGGAGGAAACTCATTTTCGAGATGGGATCAAGGCACTGGAACATCATTGGACCAAGTGCATTAATCTACAAGGAGACTACATTGAAAAATAAAAAAGTTTCAGTGATGTACGTACTTTTTTTTCTATTACACCCCGAGAACTTTTCAAACCACCCTCGTAAAATTAAACTAATACCCCACTGGAAAACAAAAACAATCCAAAATAGTTATGCCACTTTCAGCTAAGTCTGTGTGCCTTGGTTACTTCAAAAGGAAAAGGGAAGGAAGGTTATGATTTAAAAGTTATATCAACAGCAAGGCCATTAGTCAGAGTACAAACTTGGGTTGGACAAGGGTTGATAATGAAATGGTTCTATTCTCTTCAAAGACACCACCATCCCAATATTGATCTGAAGTGATTTAGGGAAGTCACATAAAACTTGAACAAAGAATTGGACTCTGTTTGTCACAAATGTGAGTCTTGTGCCTTAACCATTGTGCCACCAGGATTCCTGATCCGTTTCAAGGTATGCAAAATAGATTCCTAATAAAGCTTTGTTGCATCACAGTGCATTGCATTACATTACTTCAATAGGACAATACATTCTGGTCATAACAAAATTTCAATAACAAAACTTCATAAAGAACTGAGGCATTACAGGTCTGCTTTCATTATTTTTCATCATGTGTCTATCGGAAGCATGGAGTATTTCTTTCAACACAGACAGGATAGAGAAGGAAATCAGCCACATCCTTAATAAAGGCATTTGATTTAATCCATTTACAGAAGCCAAAAAGAACTCAAATCTGTGCACGTAGATGGAGATTTGGACTCCGCTCTTCCAGAATGCAAGCTCAGCATCTTGACTAATGTGTCATTCTGCTCTATCAGTTACATGTAGACTTCGGCGCACTAAAAATATGATACCTATTTATTACTCAGAATGAGTAAAGAACTATTTTTCTCAAGAGCTCTATAGAAATGAAGCACATTCATGATGTCTGATATCACCACTTGAGAGTAATGATACATACAACTATAAGCATGTTAATAACATAAATCAACATTACATATCAGTACATACAATAAATGATGGATTAACTTGTCTAGCTTCTCTGGAGAGACCCTTTCGTAAGAACAGAAACAAAATTTGATATAATTCATGTCTGGTGAATTGTATGCACAAAAGATAACACAGATCAAGCCACACAATCATCAACTAAACTGCAATGAAGGGTAAACTGTATGTCTAAGATCTGCGATGACTCAGACTCAGTTTTTACCATTGTAAGAGGCACAGTTTTACTAACACGTGAACATGACTGTAACAAATCACACACAAAATATTGTTATTTTCTTACATTATTAAAGAGCTTCTAGTTGCAGCTTCTCTTGTTTGAATTTAAGGGAATGAACGCAGCGATGAATGGTAAAAAGGCAATAGAAGAAACAATTCTGTACAACCCCCTCCCGCCCTCACGTTGTATTCTCCATATCCACTTATTAAATTTTCACATAGGTTTTAAACAAACTACTTAATATACAAAAACTCAAAATTCTAAATCAGCATCAGTATCTTTGGTTTGTGGAGACAATGCACACTGACAAGATGCAAGTCATAAGACAACATTGGTGATACAATATCACAATTTCTTTTTGATGTGCAGACCTGTCTCACATGGTTAAAGAATGGCATGAACATATTGAACTTAATACAGTATGTGCCCAATCCAAGGAAAGTAAGCTTCAAGATAGGTTTCATGGACATTCTAGAAAATTTAGCACAATTGTCCAGCAAATCAACTGAGCATTTATGGAACAAGGCAGAAAGATCTGTCTGCAGCCAAGATTATCCAACAAATTTCATGGAACTTTGGGTGGGTGATGAAATAGTATGACTTAGTCTCTCTCCAGTGGTTTTCTATCACCCTGATGAGCCAATCAAAATTTTTGCAATTCACTGAGCTAAGATGGAGTTATAGGAATTATAAATGAAACTAGTGATCTACCCTTACATTTTTGATCCTTTCTGTTATTTTTACATCTGTCGTCTCTATCTATGGAATTTTAAATGAAAATCATCATATATATATCAAAGACACTTTGGGAGTTCACAACACATATGTGCTGACATGGACCCTATCTGCATAACAATGTGTCAGTTTCATGGCAAGGTTTGGACACTTTGAAGAAGAGCATTTCAGTTCTTGACACACACACACACATTTACAAACAATATCAGAGTAATGATGTGATGGATAACTTGAAATGGTAGTCTATCATGAAAATGACAGGTAACTGAAAGAGGACATGGGCTATGGCAAGAAGCTTGTAGTTCATGAAAAAAGAAAGGGAACAACGTCTCTAGAGAGAAAAGAAGATGGACAGAGTCGTAAGAAGTTAAATAAAGGGATTAGAGAAGCAAGGAATGTGATACCTCATGTAAGACAAGAACTGGGTGTTGTAAAAGTGAAATGAGAAAGGAATGGTTAAGATATTTTGGAAATGAGTATATACATGAGGGACAAAAAAATGTTTTAGTATTATTACTCTCATTATGTTTACCTTAACCATAGCTTTGATGTCATTTCTTTTTCTGTTCACTCTAAGATATAAGCCAAACTTCTTCAATCTCTTATTGAGCTTTTACACCAATCCCTTCACCAAAAGTGGTTCTGTACTCCATCTATCTCATGTCTACAGTTGCTGGTTCCATCTCTAGTTATCTGCCCACACCCTCTGTAGTATTTCGCTCTCCTGCATGCTGTAAATACCCCCTCTCCTCTCCCTTTTTACCCTCTACACGCAATTCTAATTTACCAATAACATATGAGTGAAATACTTTGATGAATTATTCAGATAAGAAAAATATATGTCTATTGGCTATAGGTGAATTCAACTTTTCCAAAATTAGAAAATCCCAAGTGCTTGATGCACTTTTCAGAAAATAACATACATTTTCAATTTTAACTTCTTCCAACAGCCAATGAATAAGTGATTTACAATTATGTACATTTTTGTATAAGGAAGGGAAAATGAAGTTACGATTTATTTTTACAATGACAAGATAATTAAGGCAGAGCATAAGCTTATGGTAACGAGTGCATATGAAGATTGGCCATGTCCAAGTCAAAGGACAATTATATCATTCACCAAAACTGATTTATGACAAAGCAAGATGGGGATTTGAATTCTCCTTGTTATCAATGTGGATCTTGTGCCTTTTGCCACTCCTGTAGAAGTCATTCTTAAATTTATAGCTATCTTTGATGGGTTCACTGTCAATGGGACACTAAAGCTTTCCAACTTGTACTGTGCTATTATCACTGAATGGTAAATTTAAATATATAACATGAGTCTTAACTGTCTTCATATTATATAAATAAAGGAAGGGAATATTATCTTAGAAATACTGTATCTCATATACAAGTAGATACTACTTATATAAGCATAATATGTTTTATTACAAGCAAAGATATACCTTTCAGCAGAAATAAACAGAAAAAAGATAGTGCCAGTAAGATGTCATGATCAGAAATTAAAACATAAACAAAAACTAATTAAAAATACTTCTGTTACTAATAGGAGAAATACTATTTTCTTTTTAAAATATCAATGGCATTCCCTCCTCCTAATCCATAAAACAGAATTTTAATTCTGATTTTTTTTGTACTGTTGTTAGTTATTCTTTAGCCAAGGATTCCCTTTGTTGTTTCTGTCAGATCTCACTCCACATGCTAAGCATTCAATACACAACCAGCCCTTCTACTGTGTGTTTCATTAGAAGCAATGTGTGCATTTGTTACACACCATATAGGGCATTTTTCTGTTGTATTTATTTTCTTCAGGTACTTTTTTTCTATGACACGAAAACAAAAAATAAATCTACAGTTGTGAACAAATATTTGATTTGCACTGAGTATTTTGAATCTGAAACTGCTCATGGAAGCTAAAGATTTAATTTCATTTTACAAAATCTATTGTCATCTATGTGATGGTTCTATTACACTATTGCTATATTATGGGAGTTCATTCTTCCCCCTCTAGTCTATATTTTTTCCCTCTCTACTCTCTCTCTCTCTCTCTCTCTCTCTCTCTCTCTCTCTCTCTCTCACACACACACACACACACACACACACATTTTGTTTATATATTGGACACATACACACATATTTTTAAATACAAGCATACAACATGATTGTAGAAATATTAAACTTTTTGCTGGTCTTCATTTGTTGCCACTGCCTACAACTTTATCATATTGCAGTCTACATTGTTCTTCTGCTTGTGGCATTAGAAATCTTTTCCGGTTCACATTATCTTTGTTATGATATCGATACACATGCATCCGCAAACAGCTCTTATTTTTTACTACCCGACCACACTCTTTACATGTAAATGGCCCTTGCTGAGTATGTGCATCACGCATGTGGATTGTAAGATTCCACCTGTATGTAAATAGTCTTCCACACAAGGGGCATCTGATCTGTCTCATAACACCATTATACCACAGAAGATCTGGAAAAAAAAGAAGATCTGAATGTAATTATCTACTGTGACCTGTAATGATCTTTAATTGCTAAACAAGACAGAAAATCTTGGTACTGGTATTGGCAATAAATCATCCATGATGAGGTTATGGTGATTTAACCATGTACTTTGATAATCTGAATATACTAGCAGAACAAAGGCACTGTGCACCACACAAAATATTGTCATGATAAAACTGATCCAATTCTTTCACAGTTACAAGAGCTTATCCATAAAAATATCAGTCTCCACCTTTATGATTTCTATATGTGTGGAATACACAGACGAAATATATACTACTACTTATTTTGCAGTCAAAAACAATTGCTATGCAACATGCTCATAACCCAGAATTTCATGCATCATTCATTCTCAGTAAATTTTTTGACATTTGATTAAGCTAACTACTCCATCCTAAGATATTTGCTTACAACACACACACTATTAAATCCACAAATGAGTAAAAATCATGCCACATATAATGTGCTCAAATGCTACTTGTTCATTTAGCAACAACAGGAAACAATGTTTACACATGAATAATGTAATATCACATATTATAAGTTATTCTGCTGCAGAATACACCCAAAAACAGAAAGTTGGCAACAAGGCAAGAACAATAAAACAAAACTGTACCAAGAAAGAAAATCACCTTTTAATTCATGTATTGTTATGGTGTGTGTGTGTGTGTGTGTGTGTGTGTGTGTGTGTATTCTAATGTGTTTAATGCAGAATTGCTCACAAAAACAAATACAATGTTTCCAAATCTAACAATGTTTGTTTACAAAATTAGGACATTTCCTTTATTGTACTTTAGTATTCAGAAGGTGGTCAGCCCACACTCCTCTTCTGCCAATAACTCAGCTTCTTAAAAACTTTGCTTCTTCTTTACTTTACACAATGATAATCTTTTGCAGTTCATAATACATTAAAACCACAGAACATATATATCTGAGACTAAACTGGTCAGCTGCAGGGTGATATTTCTTGTTTTCCAGTTGCTAAAGTTAAGAGATTTCTACTACATGTTTCCTTGGCTTTTTTATTTTCCTTAGTTCCACTATATTCAGTAAAACTATGTCTCATGTACACTAATAAAGCATTATTGTCTGTAACATAAGCATAAAGTAATTTTAAGACACAGCATTTTTTGTAATTGCATATCAGATTCTCGTCTCTCCCCTCCCTATAATAATAATAATAATAATAATAATAAAGAGGTCATTAGGATATGAAAGGATATTGAAAGGGAGCACTACATCATTATCCTTATCCCCTGTGGCCACATGGGAATCTGAGCCGCACTCCTGAATGCAAGTTCAGTGTGCTAACAACTTTGCAATTTCTATTGTGAAGGCATTGAGTATGTTGGTTATTTCTTCTGAAGAAACTTCAAAAAGATATATATGACAAGTCAAATCTTTAATTTTCATATGACACTGGGTCTTGTGACACAATTTAAACTAATTTATTCAGAAATAAACTGTAATGGAGGCAGTCACAGATTTCTATGGATTTTCATAAACACAGTTTGTAACTACACTATTTTCCATTTTTTTTCCTTTTGTTAAGAACATATTGTCGGTGTATTGAACTTGTCTTTGTCCATTTCTAAGAAATATATGATGCCAATAATGTAATGTAGTTGTAATTAACAGCACATTGCATCTATTTGAATGTTTGAACAGTACTATTATAAGAGTAACACTTCACAACAGTTGTGCTGTTTAACAAAATTTCCCACTATTTCACAGAAATTTGTCAGATTTATCAGCTCAGCCTCATTATAATTTGATATAAATTATGTTGTGGATTTCTTTGCTGGTCATGATTCTATCATTACATTTGCATCATAATATGAAATTTCCATTCTGGTACAAATCACACTCACACATTTTCAAATGCTTGTACTAATGTTAGATTTATAATATTAAAATAATAAATGTATTTTCTCCACTTTCAGCTCTCTGGTTTCCTGTCATCTCAAGAACCACTGGCAGTTGAAGCACAAGGCAGTGTACCATAGTAACAAAGATCATATCTGCAGTTTCTTAACAGAACAAAACTTTTAAATATTATGCAACCACTTATACACTCAATAGTTGGTAATAACTCAAAATTTGTTCAAAATATTCTTAATACTCATACAAGTGTACCTATGGTTGAGTCATTACATCTCATTTTCCACATCTTTCACACATACATTTTCTAGGGCACTCACTTATAAATCTGAAGTATTTTTGTAACTATGGTTTAGGAAGATATTACACTATTTAGAAGGGGGAATACTTGTTCAAAGTTAAGCAGATTGTTAAGTAACTGAAGTTACCAATTCCACAGACAGAAAAATTCTGTTCTACATTTAGAAATTTGTCAGTAACTGGTCAGCATTCTGTTACTCAATTTTCAAAAGTGTGCATCCCCTGTTGCGAATATCTGGTAGACAGAAAGCACTTATACACATCCATTATTTATCTTGCATTACATTGTTACATTCTTGTGTTTTGTTTGGAATGATTTAATATTTGAGAATGGTTTATTAAAATTTCATCATATACCGTTTAAAAGGAAAAGCATATCTCTTTCAATGAAAATCACAATTATAACACAACAATGTTTGCCTTGGCTTTTCAATACACATTCATTACTTTCCAAACTCAATGTCGATTTACAATAAAATATTACAACTCAAAAGTAAAATAATAAAAAGCCAATAAAAGCAAAAGAGCTTTTAGTGATGATATAAAGGTTTGTTACCTCAAAGTTACAAAACTGAAGTACCAAGAGCAGCACAAAATCTGACTAAGGTGATATATTAGAATGAGAAAATACTCTTCATTGGGAGAAACTGGCTTCAAAATCTGAACCAGTTGATTTAATTTAGATTCTGAGTGTACTTACAATAATGTCAAGTAGAGCCTACAATGGGTTTTTCCAAAAATGGTTACCACTAGGCCATTAAACTACTGTTAATTATCCACTTTCAATAACGTAAGTGTTTCATTATTTGAAATCACGAAGAAACCAAAAGAGAGCAACTTATGATAAAAGAAAGATTGGGTTTTTGGACAAATCTTCAATTCTTTGAAAACAATATGAGAAAATGGAAAACGAAAGGATGGCCATCATAATATGTTTGATGTATAGTGATTTACCTATCGGTAAATAACAACTTCCTCTCTTTACTACACTGTATCATTGGAAATTGGAAAGGTGCTTTGACCTGATCTTACCTGACTATATGGTGACTAAGTAAACTATCGAACATTTCACCTCAATAGGTTTGACACGACTCACTAGTGCATGTCCTTTGATCACAGAAGAGAACCTGACTTTTAAACACATACATCCCAGTGACATTTTCAACAAAACATAATTCCTGGACTCACAAAGAAAAATATTGTGATGGTGAAAATAAGAGAAGTGCAGTGTACTGAATTTGGAGTATCACCAAGATAATATCAAGTCTTAAAAAAATGAAACTAGTTTTAAGAATGAAGAGTAAGATGAAGACAAATCAAATGAGAAAATGACAGGCAAGTAAGAAATGAAACTGTAGAAAAAGAGGTTTAAGCTCTGTTGCGCACTGAAAGTAATCCACCTCTGTGGTTAGTTTTGATTTACTAGGACCATTACCAGTAAATGACTTCTAAATGGGGTGGATGTAGATTTGATTCGTAACATACAACCTATGACACCAGTAGAAATGATAGAAAGAGAAGACATTAGAGAACTAGAATGAAGAGGTGTTGGGATTGACTGTGACTGAAGCACATATGTTGAAAATGCTCAAATTCCTGATAGTCTATGCAGTGCAAGAAGGGTAGAGCAAATTGCAGTAAGATGTGATACACAGGTAAATCTCATGGAGGAATACAAATACACATTGTACATGGTAACTGTTTGTATTATTTTACTTTTTCTGGAAGTATACTTTATTTTACAATAATGAAGAGTGAATTAAGAATCAAAATACATATTTCTTCTGTAAGAAAACAGTGACCATGCTTACATCACACTTTCTTGAGTCATTCAGTACAGATCTCCATGAGTCATTCATTGTTTTGTATCTTCTTTGTTTGTTTTCTCTCTTGCTCTAATACATTATGCAACCAACAAACCATCTGCTACTGCTTCTTTTTCCATCCTATCTTTGTTCACTTCCTTGACTTTGAAATTTACTTTCTTCAATATGTTCGGCCACTTTGTGCAGAAACATACACAATAAATTAATCAAAGTCTTCCCTATATAGCCAATTTCATTTTTGGTTGGAGAATTGAAAACACTGTCTGAAACAGTTATTAATTATGATACATTACTGTGTGATCAATCTGTTGAAACCCATTTATTTTGCAATCAGTTTTTGACTGGCATAAATATGCAGTCAACTGCCATGATAGTATCAATAAATGTATACTATTCTGCAAATGTAAGAAGTAAAGCTGTCAGGACGGGTCATGAGTTTTTCTTTGAGTAGTTCAGTTTGTAGAGCACTCGCCTGCAAAAGGCAAAGGTCCTAATTTCAAGTCTTGGTCTGGCACACACTTTTAGTCCACCAGGAACTTTCATATCAGTGCACACTCCACTGCAGAGTGAAAAATTCTGTGTACTCTGCTTCTTTGGTGTAGGCTGTCCCAAGTAAAACAAAACACTTGGAAAATTTGACCAAGCTGACACTCAATTTTTTACTGCAGCCATTATTTCCAAAAGAAAATCTACACTGCACTTTCAGGCAGAATTATATCTTCTACCACAGGAAGATCCTGAATTTCTGGACCACGCTTAGGGTTCCACGTCACGTTGCTGTTGTTCCAAAAAGGAATTATCACTAAGCCATTTTATATGCTCTTTCACAAATTTTTGCAATTGGTAATAACTTTTGAGTTCAATATATCGCAAAAAATTTCTTCTTTGCTAAAGAAACACCATTAACAAATCTGCCATTGTCTATAGCTCATCGCACTCCTATACTGATAAAACAACTGAGGCGGCTTATGAAACTGCATGTCATGACTCTCTTCTATTCAGTTTTATTAACACTAAAACACAAGTCCCATCTTGTCAGCAGAGGGGAAATCATGTTATGCAATACTTGCAACATACAAGTTTAATGGTACAGAACTGAGGTGCAGCTCAGAAAATGCTGCAAGTCACATTAATCGGTAGCGCCTATGGTGTCAATGTTGAGATTATTAGAAACACAGCACTAGTTCAAAATGCAAAAGACAGGAAAGGAAGTCAGCAGTGTTCTTGCTGCAGAAACTCCACATTCACTTCAAGTGATGGAGAGGAGCCACAAATAACCTAAATCTGGATAGGTGATTGCATCAGAATCCTGCTCCTTCCCATACTCAGTCCAATATCCCAACCACTGTATTACATTCCTTAGCACAAAATTCCAAGTATGGAAAGAAGTGTGAAATTTTGACACAAGAGAATGTGTTACAATACACGGGTAAAATTAAAATAAAACATTGCAATACAAAGGCAAAGGAAACGCTTAACATCATTAAACAAATAGCAGCATTAACTGAAAATACAAAAAATAAAATATAAAAGAAAGAAAAAAGATAATGTTGGGACATAAGAAGAAACAGCATGTTTCAATAGCAACACAAAGAAGGCATGTTATGTTGTTTTTGCCTATCATTAACAATGTTGGGCACATGACTTATTTTCAGCAGATCTAAAAAGCTCATTTATTTTTCTCTTGTTTCACTCTTTTTCTACATAATTCTTGTAAGTTTGACACACTTTTTGGTTTTCCATTCTCTTATACTTAATGAACAGCTAGCACACATATCTTAACCAGACCCCTACCTATTTTCAACTCATCATTTACTTTTTGATTCCATACCAGTAGTTTTTACTCTTCTTGCTGTGTGTAAGCTTTTTTGCATTGAAGATGAATGCACTAGAGGCTTCAACTCATTTAACTTCATCAGCAGATATTAGATCAAATTTGTGTTTTAAACTTTTGCTTTTTTATTAAATAATGTAACATTTCTAAAATTTTAAAATCACATTTATTTCTTTTATTATTCTTCAAACAAAATAGCAGATCTCTGGTGAATAAGTGGGTTTTGAAATCTTAATTTGAAAACTGGTAGGGGATTGATTTTCTTAACTTAATTATGCCTAGATTTGCCCTATGTCATATTGTTGTATAGGGTGTGGCACAGGAACTTCCTTATTTGAAATGCAGTGCAATCAAAAGTGCGAGACTTAATGTCTTTTTTAAGATTAGTTCAGTAGCAATCATGTAGTGGGCAAGAGAGGAGTGCGTGTGTGCATTGCGGCCTACTTTTCAAATAGATGTTTGGTCGTCAGAACTCAGCATGCATTCAGGAAACAGTTCAACATCACACCTGCAGGTCACGTGCCTGATGGAAAATCAATCGATATGTGGGTAGACACCATTATGGATACTGGAAGTGTGCAGAAAAAGAAACCAGGACTTTCAAGTATGACCAGAATGCCTGAAATCATCAAGAGGGTAAGGATGTCGATTTTGAATTACCCCAAGCGATCTGCACACAACCATGCAGCTGCCCTTGCAATTTCTGAATGCACAGTGAGACAAATTCTTCATGAAGAGTTGAAGTTTCATCCATATAAGCTATCAGTAGTGCAGACACTTCATCCGCGTGTTTTTTTTTCGTGAAAAAATGCGTGTGAAGCCTTGATCAATGAACTGCCTCATGACGCCTTACTGTTCTTCAGCAACAAGGCACATTTTCATTTGTCTCGCTGTGTGAATAAACAACATATGATGCAGTATTTGAGTGGCCCGAACACCCGAGAACTTCATGAGCGTATAAAACGTGAATGTTTGGTGTGGTCTATCTAAAGTTGGCATTATTCGCCCATGGTTTTTGAAGAGAATGATAAGGCAGTGGTGTTCTGAGCATTATGTTCAGATGATTGAACAGTTTTTTTTCTTCTTGAACTTGAAGAAATGGATGTGGGTGATGTCTGGTTCCAACAAGATGGCACCACAGCTCACACGTCATGAACATCGATGATCATGTTGTGTGAACAGTTCCCCAATCATCTCATCTCTTTGAGGGGCAATAT
The DNA here is from genome assembly GCF_021461385.2 of Schistocerca piceifrons. Classification (NCBI taxonomy): domain Eukaryota; kingdom Metazoa; phylum Arthropoda; class Insecta; order Orthoptera; family Acrididae; genus Schistocerca; species Schistocerca piceifrons. Next base: position 599,076,379 of record NC_060138.1, on the reverse strand, counting down.
CCAGTGGCCAGCACGCTCGCCAGATTTAGTGCCATGTGACTTTTTCTTATGGGGCTATCTCAAATCCTTGGTGTATACCAATTGCCCGCAGACCCTAGCTGAGCTACGGAACAATATTCGTGTTGCTATTGCTGAGATCAACAGAGACATGTCAGAAAAAGTGGACCGAAACTTCCGATTTCGACTCTCCAAATCCATCAAGCAGAATGGAGGCCATCTTCAAGATATTCATTTTCAAAACTTAATGGAACAAAACTTTAGATGTTACTCTTTATGAAAAAAATAAATAAATTGATGTTTCTAATACTTCCTGATTAATGATTTTTTTTTTTTTTTTTTTTTTTTTTTTTTTTTTTTTTTTTTTTTTTTTTTAAAAAATAAGGAAGTTCCCACGCCATGCCCTGCATTTGAACGATTAAGAGGTTCAAATTTTCTGAGAAGTGAGCAAGTTCACTAAGACCTGACAGTGAAGAATGTCACCTATCTTCATATTAATCCTTGAGGAAGTGTCACAGGATTACAAAATAAAGTTGTAATGCAGTAGCCTTTATGTAAAAAGAAAAAAAACAATGTAATTCAAAAAAGAATCACAGTTTAATTAATTTCATTTCACATCAAAGGAAATAATACAATGATCAAGAGAATATAAATATAAAAAAGTCAGAATGCAACAGAGTTTATGGTAAGATACTATGAATGCTCTGATTACTATGGCAACTAAAAAATAAGTACATATTTGGGGTTACCACAGAGTTAAAAATTTCCTGCAATTTTGTGATGATAATTTTGTATCTACTAAATACAAACAGTTCCACACATCATACTCATCTATATACTCCAACTATATCAATGTGAAACTGAAGATTACAAAAAATGCTTCCTACAGCTGCCTCCAGACAAAGGGAAGTTGGCAAAAGCACTTGATTAAATGATATGTTGTTCTCAAAATTTTGGCTAGGCAGTATTTTACAGTTTCTTCTACAAAAACATCCTGTTACAGAAAAGGTGCCAAGGTCATTATATCAATTCATTTGATGTAGTTTCATTCTTTTTACAACTTGATGGCTCAGTTAAATCCTTATTGTGCTGTCTGTATAGATGAGTTCGTAAACTACTCTTGTTCTTCATTTTCTTGCCACAGTGAGGACATATATGAGGTCCTTGGTGACTGTGTACGTCACGTATATGGATTGTCAAGTTTCCTCTGTAGCCAAATTGACGATGACAGTAAGGACACGAAATGTTGTTATTATCAAAACCCCCGTATTTCCATTTTACACCTGCAGAAATGCATAAGAAGCATACAGTAAAACAAATTATGAAACAGTTACAGCAATAACACTATTTACAAATGTAAATGACAATTACTTTATCAAACTTGTACACACAAAGGTGAGAGACAGGATAAAAAAATATTGATCACATCAAGACACAAAGTCACTGCAGCTCTCATAAAAAATCATAAGAGTTACTATGTTAATTGTTACATTCAGAATTTCATATTAATTGTAATACAAACTAATATTGTAAAAAGAGATTTTCCTTTCTTAAATACACAAATGACACTAAACAATAAAAGTGGTTCTAAACAACGATATTTAAAATCCATTAATAGCTAGCAAATTTTGCAACTGAAGGTTTATTTGATGCCTTCACACCTACAGCAGAAAGTTAGATCCTAGTCTCAAAGAAAATATATAAAAGAAATATACACACAAGCAATTACTTGAACTCTTGACAGACATATTTCAGTCCATTTGTACATATGCAGTACGGAAATATGAAATTCCAGATGGAAATATGAAATTCCAGATATCACTGTTGTACCATTAATATTAAACACCTAACCAGGTGGAATCAGGATGGATGAGAAGCAAAGAAAATACATAGTAATGGACGAACAAAAGTTATTTCCAGGATGAATCAATGTGGCAACACCAAATATACAAAGTACTTCTGGAAGAAAAAAATGTACATGGGGCTGAAATTCCACCATTGTTTAGTGTTGCCCGTTCACCTAGAGCACCTAAATATGCAAAGTTTCCCTTTTTGTATATCAGTGCAGTATAACTGAACATAGGTAACAGGTAAGTATAAAAGGGAGTGCATTACCTGCTCTTATGTATTATACATAACAATACTAGAGAGAGGGGGGGAGACGGATGGGGAGGGAGGGAGGGAGACACACACAGAGAGAGAGAGAGAGAGAGAGAGAGAGAGAGAGAGAGAGAGAGAGAGAGAGGTGTATATGATCACGCAAATTGATTGACAAGAGGTTTGTTGAAGTATTTTTGAGACAATGTTTATGGAATGGATAGGAGGTGTTGTTAAATTTTTAAATTACTATTATGTGAGTGTTTGATGATTTGATAAACTGGGAAAATATAGAAAGTGCAACCAGATGTAAGTCTGCAGTGGTGAAGATGACTATTTATCCAATAGAAGTTTAGCTGCTATGAGTAGATTCAAAAAGTATATATTTATGATAATTTTTAAATATCTTTATTAATTTGTTGAACATTTTATTTATTGCCAGGCAACAGATTGTGCTGAACTTTTTTACCTCCTGAATAATATACAATATATTGCAATTTTAATTAGACAGATAATAACAATATAAATATTCATAAAAAGGTCTGACAACTATTGATATCTTTTGTCTTTCATCAGTAAACAGTATTGACATCAATGTTGCAATGTATGCTGCACCCAAAAAATAAACATGCCCAGACTTCAGATGCACTGAAATGTTGTTGCTGCTCAGCCAAATTCTGGCTCTCTACATTACTGCACTAGAGGAATGTTTGTTCGCTTGACTAAATTAAAAAGAATTTCTTTTTGCCAATAAAGTAATGGCAAAATGCATTAAGGTTGATGAGGTGTGAAAAGAAATGGACACTAAATACAAGTAACAATATGTTAATTTATTATCACCTTCATTGTCTTGGATTTTGAAAAACATTGCAAACAGAACACATGGCTATACATAATCTTTTAAAATACGCCAACTCCTCCTGAAACTCCCAGTATACAGCATCTAATAGCTTGCATAGGTAAACACCCACCTCAGTAATTAGTTTACATAAATTAATGATAAACTGTACTGCTCCCGACAAAACTGCATTAACCCACATAATTTGCAATGCCAAATAAATACAATATCCCATTTTAATGTCTACAGATATTGAGCATAACCAATAGTATTGCAGAGCTGGTGGCATCACCAGTCACCATTCATAGTACATTTGTCAGCCAGATCTGTATTCGCAAATCATAAAAACAATGACTTAGAAGAACAATCCACAGTGACTGCAAATTATACCAAAAAGCAACTGATGTACCATGCTGATAAATGTGATGTGTCTCTGCTAGGACAACAAGCAATTAATAGTATCTGCAGGTACAGATGTGCCCAGATGTACGTATATCTGCAGATACCAGCAGTAGTAGTAATTGTATTTGAGGATAATAGTCTGCATTGATGCATGTATCCACTTGTAAATCCTTCATTGTTAAGTATATCTAAAAACAAAGATGATGTGACTTACTGAACGAAAGTGCTGGCAGGTCGATAGACACACAAACAAACACAAACATACACACAAAATTCTAGCTTTCGCAACAAACGGTTGCTTCGTCAGGAAAGAGGGAAGGAGAGGGAAAGATGAAAGGAAGTGGGTTTTAAGGGAGAGGGTAAGGAGTCATTCCAATCCCGGGAGCGGAAAGACTTACCTTACGGGGAAAAAAGGACGGGTATACACTCGCACACACACACATATCCATCAACACATATACAGACACAAGCAGACATATTTAAAGACAAAGAGTTTGGGCAGAGATGTCAGTCGAGGCGGAAGTGCAGAGGCAAAGATGATGTTGAATGACAGGTGAGGTATGAGTGGCGGCAACTTGAAATTAGCGGAGATTGAGGCCTAGTGGGTAACGGGAAGAGAGGATATATTGAAGAGCAAGTTCCCATCTCCAGAGTTCGGATAGGTTGGTGTTGGTGGGAAGTATTCAGATAACCCGGACGGTGTAACACTGTGCCAAGATGTGCTGGCCGTGCACCAAGGCATGTTTAGCCACAGGGTGATCCTCATTACCAACAAACACTGTCTGCCTGTGTCCATTCATGCGAATGGACCTTCATTGTTAAGTGTTAGATGAATGTCAATACACTAAAAGGTTAGTAAAGTAAATGTGTCCATGAAGCAGCACCACATCCTGGTTGTAAAGTTAATTGAAAACTGCAAGTGTTCTTGGAAAGTTTGCAAGGTACACATTTTGCTAAAGGCTGATTTCCTTTTTACATTCCAGCTGCTACTGTTTTCCCTCCATCATATCAATTTTGTGATGCAGGGGTCCTTAATTTATGGCAATCTGTGGAGCATTTTTCCAAAGACATATCTGGCCATTTGAGACATGTGAACTTTCCACTATTCTTGGTCACTGCAAAAGTGTGCAGCAGAGTTAATGTTATTGAAAAAGAGTAAATAAAATTGAGAATATGGACACTTTCATGCACACTAATGCAAGGTAACTATATATCAGTATTAATGTAAAATTGTGGCCCTACACCAAACACAGATATATGAATTTGAATTTGTTAAAATATAATTGTGAGGTAGAATAAAACAGTATAACTAGGTAGTATAACATGTTAAAGTTGGGTGACAATAATTCAGTCTAAGTACAAGCTTCTCATACATATTAAAAATTATGAAAAATTGAAATATCCATAGGTGCAGGTGAGGGACTAGTGGATGTGGATGGGAGACCCATCCACACAGACTTCTACCCATAGGGTATGGGAGTAAAAGACTCACCAGGAAGCCTATGTTGTGGCTGTAGCACAAAAAGCAATCTTAATAGCTGAAGTAATTCATTGGCGACAGAGAACTGGAAATTTCTTATAGTCAGTCAAATTACAGCACATGGAGTTTTGAGCTGCTATTCAGATTCAGATCCGGTGTAGATCCTTTGAAGCCATGGAATTTAAATTTTCGATAAAACATTATGCAGCCTGATGGTGGTTTCACAGCTGTATGGAATCATGTTCTCAAGAGCATGGACTGGTTTTTCTGTGCTTCCACACATTACAGCTGAAGAAATATGCTATGAAAGATTGCTCACAACAATTCATTGAGTGATGTGGTACAGCTGTAACACACTGTACTCACATTTGGAAGAACAGTGATTCAAATTTCTATACAGCCATACATATTTAGGTTTTATGTAGTTGCCCTTATTCTTTTTCAGCAAATACTGGGATGGTTTCTCTGACAAGGACAAGGCTGAACTTATTCTGCATCCTTCACCAATCCACACTTGTGCTTAATGTCTAGTGAGCTCATTGTTGATGAAATGTCAAACTGTAATCTTCTTTTCTTCCTTCAGAATGATTCTCCATGCACTAATGTAGCTCATGTTATGCCAAAATAATTGTATTTGCTGGTAGAACACTTCATAGTGAAAATTATATGGGTTTATAGTCTCAGCAGCATTTTAAACAGTGGGCTAAAAATATGTTCACATTATACAAACCTAACAGAACATCTGTGGGTCAGGGTAGGAATATCCGTTCATTTCTTCCCGGATATGCCAATGAACTGTGTGTAGCTGATGAAACAATAAGGTGCATTACTCCTCAAAGACTTCCATTCATTAATTGGGTCTGTATCATATTGAATTAGTGCACTTGATTGAGTTAAAGCAGATTCCATGTAATAATTATATCACCATAATAAATCTAATATTAATCAGATGATTCTTGTGTAGAAAGTTCATTACAGTCCATAACAATGAAGCTGAATGTCTGTTACCACAATGACTTTCCACAGCACAGTGAATATATCAAACATGAAATGCTACAAGACAAAATGTCAGGTGTGTAACTAGTAAGGTTCAGTCCTTCATGGCAGAAGTCACAATTTGTTACTGTCAAAACTCCACCTCCTCCTCAATCCAATTCTAGATTGCTGTCACTCCCTCTTGTAACATACCTCATATGCCTATGAGAATGATGATAATTTATATGTACCAGTGATAAGTACATTGGTTTAGCATAATTTCTAAGATATTTTGTGCCATGCAGCTGATTTAAAAGCAATAAGCAATAACAACAACAAATTCTCATAACTTTAACAAAATCTGTATTTATGCAATGTAAAATCAAAGTGTGCATTCATCACTATCAGTACTGCACTTAGAATAATGACTGCGAACGCAAGTCTGCAGCCTAACCATTCATCATAGCAGAGGTGTAGAGGAGTCAGCAGGAGAGAATATTATTTCTTTGTTATTTACTCCTAAGTTGTGAGTCTGATATTTTCTTTTACTTTTCCTTTTACTGGGGAGTGAAGGGGTTCTGTCTTTCCCTATCACATTCCTTGGATTGGCTGCTTCTATTGGTTTACTCTTGAACTAAGTCAAAATTGTTGGCAGGAAGTGCAATCATAATATTGGTTTTCATGCCACTTTATTCTACAAAATTTTGTTTGCAAACGGAATTGACACATAATATAAATTCTTTTGTTAAAATGTTTATTTATTGGGTGGTTATCAGTTCACTTTCTCTATTATCACCAGTCTCCTCAAGCCACTACCTCAGTTACTTCACGTCTATCGAATTTTGACTCTGTACAATTATTTATTATTATTAAGCGGTCACTATATCATGGCAGTTTTGGGTGGGGAGTGTTTTGAACAGTGGTTGCATAAGATATTAGTAGAGGTTTAGGCTAAACTACCACTGCCACCCACTGCAAACAACTGCACAGTAGCCACTAACGAATAATTTGTATACTCCAATTTACGTTGTCTTGTGGAGTGCTTGTTTTCTTTTCTCATTTTCAGATGAGTGAAATGACTAATAGCATAAAGAGATTCAAATGCATCTCTCACCACAACAAATTAATTAGCAAATCCTATGATCTTTACATTAGTTCTGCTTCTGTGGAAGCACAGAACACAGACATAGGATGGCAGCCCTTCAAGAGGGAGGCAGGGCTTATTATCCCACACTGCTCCTCACCCCTCAGGCAGTCCCAGTTCTCATTTGTTTATGGTCACTCCTGACTGCCATGATATACTGTCAGCATAATACTTCCTTCTTATTGTAAACACACTGAGCAGGAAAAGTATATGTGACTTCAAACCTTTTATCTTAAGTCAGCATTTTTCATTGTATTTTTGTCACAGTTAGTTCACCAAAAGAATAGCATCAACTACTGTTCTGTAACAGTTACTACACATCGTAATATTCTTAACAAATGTATACATCTGCAATTAGTAAAAAAATTTGATTGAAAATTTTGTTATTTTGTGTATATCTGCTATTTTTAGATACACTTTAACTGTAGTTCTCCTACCACATGCCCGTACATAACATGCCCCTCTACAACAAAATGCTTCTGCCATAGCCCTCACACTGGTTTGCACACTATAGATGCAGATTTGAATGTAGTGGGTGCAATACAAATAATGGAAGAGGAAAACAACCATTAACACAGCAAAGGTGTAGAGATGTTGACGAGCACATAAACAGGATTGTAAATATTGCTGAACTTTCCAACAATGTCCATCTTCACAGCTAACTGACTATCTCATACCTTGCCTCACACTGCTACCTGTCCATATTTCTTATCTCCGCCCCCTTCTTGCCCTCCCCACTTCGTTGTCTTCTCTTCGCTCCAACTGACACTATTGCTCACCCCAGCAGGGCTGCAGCAATGGGACAATGCGGCCAGCTGGGACAACATAGCTTTGTGTATGTATGAATGTGTGTTTATGTTGGTAAATTAACACTGAAGAAGGACATTGCCCAAATGTTTATCAGTGTTTTCAATCTTGCTTTATGTGCTCATCACCAAGTAAATGGTGAGTTACATTTATTCCTTCAATTAGTTGATTTACAGACCCTACCAACATTATTTTCTCTAACATATCAAACTCATATAAATCATTTCAGGGCTCAGTGCGGAAATAGGTACTGAATAAAACATGAGATTATCAAGAGTGGAAAGTAACAATGAAAGAAAAAATAAATATGGGTTAGTGATAAAAAAATTTGCGAGGAAGAAGAATACATCTGTCCTCAAGACATTTTTCCAAAATAAACCAAATAGACTTCAAAAGATGCAAACATGCAAAAATGAAATAACCTATATTTTATAAAACATTGAACATATTTCACAGTAATTGCCAGTCCTTAACAACTTTCAAATTGCAAATGACCATAAACTTATAAGATGCAGAATAAAAAGTAGAAACAAAAGTTGAAAGAAACATACTCTTCAAACAGAGTGTCAGAAATGTAGATTATGAATATTTATTATGAACAGTGAAATACACTATATTAAATTAAACATCAAATTCTACATCTTATAGAATGAAGATATACATGAATAGACAAAAATGCCAATTATTTAACATACGCACTACCACAAAAACAGATGTACCAAGAAAGAAAAAGATAAAAAATCTCAAATAGAATAGGGCAACTATGAAAGAGAATGTAAGAGTTTTAAGTAAATCATAATAAGAACATGAGAGAATATACTGAACTTATGAAAATCATTTAAAAATGATTTCAATAGTGTGTGAAAAGATACAACAAAAATTTGGTAAAAGAGACAAGTGAGTGCAATAAAAATATAAAGAAATGGAAACAGGAACAGAACTGATAAAGAAGTGAAGTAAAGAGGATCCATATACGAAAAATTATTCTTAACAGTCCTAGGTGAATTTTTCAGATAGCTTAAACTGGCAAAAAGGAGAAGCAATGCACATTAATGCAACATACCTGAGCCACATTTGTTTTGCTGAAGGCATTATACTTACTGCTTCTACCACAACTGACTTTCACAACAAATGGAAGAACTGAGTGGAACAAGTTTGAAATTAAGACAAAAATCATTTACAATAAGATATAAACTGTCTTTCTATGGACATATTAAAAGTATGGAATCAGAGAGGCTCACCAACAAGATTCTTCTCTTCCAGGAGAACAGGAAGACACAAGTTCCTTGGGTGAAAGAAGTGCACTGGGATCTAGAAAAATGTGGGATCATGGCAGAAGAAATTGTGACAGGCAAATCTTTAAGAAAAAGGTTGCGGAGGTGAAGGATTTCTTTGAGGACAAAACGAGGAAGAACAGAGTATTCTCGGCAGAAGAACGTGCACGAGTGAGCCAACGGATAAAGGAGTACTGGCGAAAGAGGAAGGAAGTGGACTTTAGAAAGTGAGGGAAGTTGTGTAAACGTACTCAGGGAATTAAAGGTTTTAAGTTCTATCTTTTATTTCCTTTCAAAATGCATAAAGTACATATCACGCATAAACGATCTTAGGCCTAATTTTTCGGGTATACAAGTTTTGATTTTTTAACATTAGTTTGCTTTAAGTTACTATATTAAGAGTATACACATATATTGGTCTTCCACATAACTTTAGTGACTCTTGTGATCTGCAGTTAATAGAATATTACTGTTATTGCCTAGATAAATTTTGTAAAAATATTGTAAACAACCATGAGCGAGAAGTGTTTGAGCTGCCATAGGAAAGTCAGTTCTGGGGTTCTGTGCAGCTGTAGTGACAGATGGTTACACTGGGCTGAATGTAGTGGCATGGGAATCGGGGAAATAAATGGGTCTCTTCCATGGTATTGCAGATAATGTTCAAGGGATAGGAAAATAGTGGAACAGGAAGGGAAGATTAGAGCCCTTCAGGCTGAACTGCATAGTGCTAGGGAGGAACTGTTGAGGTTAATGGGGGAGAAGGATGAAGACAGGCGGGAAGTGGTAGCAAGGAACAGAGGCCACAGAAAGAAAACAATACCTCACAGTTTCATCATTGGTACAAACAACAGATTTGCCTTGCTACCTTAGTCAACTAAGGAAGAGGCTCAAGTAGATATAAGTGTAGTCAGCACTCAATAGACTTTTACTAGGAAACCAACTGTTGAAAAAAAGTAGAAAGAATGTTCTGTTGTTAGGTAGTAGCCATGGAAGAGGTGTGGGCCAAATGTTGCAGGAAAAATTAGGTGACAGGTACCAGGTCACAAGTATTTTCAAGCCCAGTGCATGTCTTAGCCAAGTGATAGAGGATGTAGGATCATTGTGCAAGGGTTTTACAAAGCAGGATCATGTTGTGGTAGTGGGTGGAGCAGGAAACTGTATTGATAGGGATCAGGGCTACAATATTGAGCGTGACCTGGTAAAAAAAGCATCTGCAATGAGTGATACAAATGTTGGCTAGGTTCCTGCTTTCTTGCAGTATGATCGGCCCCAACTGAACAGCTCTGTCAGGAGGGTCAATATGGAGCTAGATCAGCTGCTTCGGGCAGCTACTTTGTCAGGCATAGATTTGGTTCCTGTTGATGGTATTAGTGCGTAGGTGGGACTTCACAAGACATGACCTGCATCTCAATAGGAAAGAAAAGGGTAAACTGGCTATGATGATAGCAAAATCTTTAAAGGGGTGGGGTGTGTGTGTGTGGGGGGGGGGGGCACTGAAACTCATGGGAGTACTTTTTGTAGGCTAAGATCAGTGTCCAATCATCCTACATTGATTGAAATTAAGCTTAAGGAGAAGTTCAGACAGGTGGGTACTAGAGACGTGAAAATATCACATGATTCTCACTACAGTACAGTGAAAAATAATGTTAGTATGTCACAAGAGTCACATAAAAACACAGTGAAAAATAATGTTAATATATTGCATCACAATATCAAGGGGTTAAAAAACAAAGTAGATGAGCTTCTTGTTTGTTTAGAAGATTTAGAAACTGAGGGTGGAATAGGTGTACTATGCCTGTCTGAACATCATACAGTCACAGGTATGGAAACGGAAAATGTAGGTGGATATAAGTTTTCAGCACATGTAAGTAGAGACACTATGGAGAGAGGAGGAGTTGCCATATATGTTAAAATCTGTCATAGTGTGAAAAATTTGGAAACTAAAATAAATTGCATAGAGCAACATACAGAAGCATATGCATGTGAGCTTAAACTAAATAATGGCACTTTTATAATTGTAGCCGTGTATGGGTCCCCATTGGGAAATTTTCAAATATTTTTGAAAAACTTGGATTCTTTATTGCGGTATCTATCACACAGAGGAAAGCAAATTATTGTCTGTGGGGATTTCAATGTAGGTTTTCTGAAAGAGTCTGGTATAAATCTTGACCTTGGAGTATTACTTGGTTCTTTCAATCTGATATCAGTTATTGATTTTCCTGCTAGGGTAGTACAGGAAGGCAGCACACTGATGGATAATGTATTCATAGACCAAGATAAATTTAATCAAATAAAAACTTTTCCTGTTAAGAAGCGTCTGTCTGATCATGATTTACAGTTAGTTACAGTATATGATATAGCTCCATATAGTAATGTGAAACAGTCCTCCCAAAATAGTGCATTCAATTAACAATTTAACCATTCAAAATTTTAGGGAAAGGTTGCAACAGTTAGACTGGGATGAGGAGTACAGGAAACAAGATGCTAATTTAAAATTTAATCTAGTTCATGATACCTTTGTGAGTATATTTGAAAAAAGTTTCCGTAAGAGAACAGTGAAATATAATTCTAAGAAACCATGCAAAAAGCCATGTCTTACTAAAGGGATAAAAATATTTTGTAAATGGAAAAAGGAAATGTATCTTATAGCTAGGAGGAGTAATGATCCCAAAACAGAGAAACATTATAAAAACTATTGCACTGTATTAAGAGAAGTTATTAAAAAGTCCAGGAGTAAGTGCATTATGTCTGAGATTAGCACATCTGATAATAAAATTAAAACAATTTGGAATATTGTTAAAAGGGAAACAGGGCAACCGAGACCACAGGAAGACTGTATTTCTATCAAATATAATGAAAATTTTGTTAACAATAAGTAAGAAGTAGAAAACATTTTTAATAATCATTTTTTAAATAAGACTCCAGCTGTTCATTAGAAAATACAAGGCAGTATATGGAAGAGGCAGTACCTATACAATATGATAAAACTGAAATTCAACCCACCTCTCCTCCTGAAATTAGGAAAATAATAAATTCACTCAAAAGTAAAAGCCCACATGGAATTTATGGCATTTCCAACAGGGAACTAAAAGCTTGTTCCCAACAAATAAGTAGGATTCTCAGCCACATATGTAATAGCTCCCTGAAACAGGACTTTTTTCCAGATAGACTGAAATACGCTACAGTTAAACCATTGCATAAAAAAGGGGATTGATCTGATGCTAATGACTACCACCCAAACTCACTTCTGACAGCTTTA